>NC_039363.1:59937311-60250936 GCF_003573695.1 Papaver somniferum | reverse complement strand
CCTCACGTCCAATCAAGAATGTATCCCTCATTAACTATGCACACCAATACAAATTCGGAGTTCAATATTCGGTTAAAAGAGAAAAATTAGGGTTTTAGTCAGGTGAACCCTAATTGATAACTCCAAACGTCTAAGATTTTCCATGAAAACACTTTTACATTACAAATATGATGGTTCCCAGCACTAATACTCAAAAGAAATTCCGAGTTCAGAGTCAGAGAGCAAAGAATAAACATTAATTTTTCACAGTTGGGTACTATACATAGTGAAACGCGGGGGTACCAAAATACACCACCAACTTTTTCTTAGGAAATCTGTATGGACAAACTCAATACAACTCCGAGAGTTCAACTCAATCAAGGAATAATATCTAGAGTTATAACTCTCTCTCTTGCGATTAGAACGTTTACATAATCAAATCCGTGAACCTAATCACAACGAGATTACTTGGACAGTACCAAAGACCAATGCCAAGAGTCAATCAAGTCATGTCCAACAAACTAGGTCGGGTGTATCTACTATGATTGATTAACACACAACCTGTGATATTTCAATTATAAAGATAAACACTATAATGCGGAAAAAGAAATAACACAGACACCAAAAGTTTTCTTAACGAGGAAACCGCAAATGCAGAAAAACCTCGGGACCTATCCAGATTGAACACCAAACTGTATTAAGCCGCTACAGACACTAGCCTACTACCAATTAACTTCGGACTGGAATGTAGTTGAACCATAATCGAGTCTTCCACTGATTAGGGTACAGACGCGCTCCTTACGCCTCTTGAATCCTAACAGGACTCCGCGCAATTGATTCCCTTAGCTGATGTCACACCAACTAAGAGTTGTTTCAACTCAACTGAAGACTTTAAACCAAGTCTGCCTCCTACAGATTAATCCTATATATGATTTCCTTTTACAATCAGAAAGTTTGATCAAAGGTGATGGAAATCAATAGCAATAGACAAAGTCTAGCTAACCTCAAAATTCGGACTTATGCAACCCGAAGTGCAGCCTAGATTATTATTCACCTCACAAGTATAAAACTTGTGGAATCAACAAATTTTGAGATGGAGAGAACTTTGATGATTTCTATATTTCTTGATCAAGTGAGCAGCTCAACAATCGATCAAGATCAGGATACTCGAGTTATCAAGAAAAGGCAACTGGACCTGGCTTCACGAATCCCTATGAAGTATTTGTAGTCGCTAAACCCTAAAAAGGTCAGGAAGAGAATGAATCTAGTTACAACTAGGACATACCAAAAAGTAGTGTCGGGATTCAAAGATCCCAGTTGCTTGAAGTTCTCCTTTTATAGACATTCAAAGCATAGGTTGCTTTAGGTTTAAGCTAAGATAACTTTGGAACCAAGCAATCAATAACCACCATTAGATGAATCTTTGAATTTGATTTACATAAACAAGATATACACTCTGGTTAGGTGAAACCGTAACCGAACCGTGTATAAAAACTATGTTCAAGGTGGTTAGCCGAAACTAGCCGATTTAAACTTAGAAGCTTAATATTCATTTTCATGAACACTTAATACATTAACCTTGAGTCAAAATCTTGTGATCAAATAAGTCTAGTGTTTTTAGATAATTGATCAAATGCTAATTATCTCTTAGAAATAATTTAATCGCACTTGAAAATGATCGACATGGTTAGTAGGTGTACAAAGTACAAATACCATAGTCGTTCGTGAGTCAGGTCAGTCACAGTATGTGTACCGGTTTGTAAGCTAATAAGACAAACCAAGTTTCGGAGTTAACAAAACTATTTGGGTATGAGTACTGGTATGGATACCTTAAGACTATGACCGGTTCCGGAGTCCACAAAACTATTTTGGTACGTGTTCCAGTTTGGATACACAACCGAGTTCCGAAACACAGAATTGTTTTGTTACGTGAACCGGTATGGATACTCACTCGGTTCCGTGACTATAGTTCCTTAATGGTTTGCATACGAGTATGCGTACCAATCCGGTTCACGAGTTGAACAGATTTTTACATGATATGCATAAGGATATGCATACCACAAATCTGCAAGTCGATATATAACTACTCTACTGCATGTATGAGTGAGTACATGTAATACAACTTCAGACTTATAACAGTTTTCCCAGTTTGTGAGACTGATAACACTATCTTGTATCTGAATCTATAGTAGTTTTACATTTCTCTCCAAATCGATTAGAACATTCCCGAATAACATCAATGACACATATCACTGTTCCAGGCTATTTTCAAATGATAAAAATTGAATCGTGATTTTGATGTGAACAATAAACTATCCTTAACCGAAATTCATCAAGTATGAACAAATGTTCATTAAGCTTAGTTATTATATTTCGAGAACTAGTTATCAAGATAAACTTGGCTCGAAATTCTTGTATATGCATAATAGTATAATTATTTATACGACATCGTCTCAATGATAGAAGAGTGAATATAACTTGAGAAATAGGTGGTTCAGTCTTCAGTTACCTTTTGTTGGTGAAGTTTTCCAAAAGCTTGGGTTGATCTTCGCCTTCAAACGGTAGAACACAGTAATGACTGTCGTGATCCACTGTTTCTCAACTACAATTATATCCTAGTCCGACACTTAACTAATTGTAGAAAAGAAATCAAGATACAGCGTTGACAACTAAATTTGACAACAATCTTGAGATACCAGCACTTGTGAGTTCAACTGAGCAATGCTCTAACACATAGTCATAAATCAAAACCGATTTCAACATTCACACCTGATCAAGTTCTTCATTAGAGTTGTTAAATTCATAAAATATCATGTGTGTGTGACCATGTCCTCTGAAGATGCAACCTACCAAGATCAAGTAAATACAGATCAACCGAAACCTTAATTCTTAATACAAAACCAAAAAAATTTATCGAAAAAGGAACAAGTACACAAAAAAATAAAGTTGAATCATTTATATACCCATCATAGAAAAACCAAGGTTTTACTCTGAGTAAGGGACTTAATATAAATGGTGAAATTTTGGCAAAGGGGGAAAATGGTCACTTTAGGATTCTTCTCAACGTTCACAACAAAGATGAAGCTCAAACACGCCTAGGGCTTAAAGCATGAGGTATATCTTATATTTTAACTCTTGTGGCCTAAAATCATCCCTCGATATGAAAGACGAAGCTCATCTTTAGCCTTATCCCTTGTCTCAAAAAGACGAAACTCGACCTTCATGGGCCAAACTCAACTTTCACAAGAGAAACTTGACTCTTGATAAACAAGGTAACTATGGAAAGACGAGGGTACCCAAATACACCACAATCTTTTATTTATCAACCTATAAGTCCTTTAACGGATGTGATCGTCTATGGACAGAGTCGAGACAGTACAACAAACTCGAGTCACACTTCATGTGATTGTCTATGGATACTAGATCGAAACAATACAACAACAAGGTCACTTGTGTGATTGACTATGAATACAAGATCGATACGATACGAAAAAAAAGTATACACTTGATAATAGGTTCGATAATAACCAAAACTCTATAGGATCAATATCAAGTGTTACGGAATTAACATAAGTGTGTAATTTACTTAATTATAATAACAATTATAATGCGGAAAACAAAGTAAGTGACACGCAAGATTTTGTTAACGAGGAAACTGCAAATGCAGAAAAACCCTGGGACCTAGTATAGTTTTGAATACTCTCAGAATTTAGACGCTATACAAAATCTAATACCAAATTCGTTTAGTTGAGACCAAGCAGAATACCCCTAGCTACTTAGTTTCGTCAGTATCCCCGCGCCTTCGACTTCTAGAGTCACGCACGTGAATAGCAAGTCCTTAGGGTCGTATTCCAAACAGAAAAGGAAGAATATGTTTGGTAACCACTCTAATCAATCTTGCTGGAAGATATTGTTGAGTTGTTGACAAAGGCTCTTATGTTTAATCTAATAACCTCCTTTGTTTGGTTAGATCAATCTAAATATTGATTACCGAAACAACCAAGTTCTAGATTCGCAATCACGCACAGAACGGAGTTTATTAACAATGGATTATCACAATATGTCTTTAGATCCAAAGATGGATTTAAAGATCCTGTCGCTACTTTGATTTAGTTTGAGTGAGACATATATCAGAAGAGAAGGTTCTCAATAATAAACAAACTAGGTGCAATCAAAGTTACAACAACCAGTAGTCAATCAAATCAATAATCGAAAACTAATAACACTACAACTATCTAATTTCCCACCTACGGTACTCATAGAGCTTCTTGATCACACAGAAGTCTCTATACGAGCGTTCGTAAGAGATTTCTCCTAACTAGGATACTTTCCTCTCCGAATAGACAGATCCACCAGAAACTACAAGAAATGAAGTTTTCCTTCTTATGATAGTTTGAAAGAAATAAAAACTCAAGTATTTATAGACCAAGGTTGTTTGGACAACAAGGAAACTCCAAAACCGAAAATATTCTCAATATATGCATTAAAGTACCTAAATTCGGTTTTCCTATTTCCAACGTTAACCAACATTTCCGAAAACTCTCATAGAAAAACTTCTATTTTTATTCTAGCACATTAACTAATAATATTTTTCCATAAGATATGCTTTAGTTGCTGGTAATTAAAACATATATGATGAAAATCATAATTAAATGCTTTTCAATATTTCGTACCAGGGATCACCTTGAGTATCAAGGAATGTCTTTAAACAATAAATCATAAGAGTTATGTACATGTTCAAATATGTCGACATCTGGAAGCTTCTTAACTTGACAAATCCAAAACCCTAATTCACACACACCATGAAGAAATATGTGAACCATGGTTATTGGTTTTGCACATGAAACCGATTAAACCATCACTCCAAAATATGTTTTGACCGGTTATAACATGATTCTCAATACATGCCGTAATCGGTTACACCTTGCTCATAAAGTATCTCGTGACCGATTACACCTTGCTTCCCGAGTTAGCTTGTGATCGGTTACACCTTGCTTCTTAAAGGTAGCTTGTGATTGGTTACAACTAACTTCCCAATTCATCTTGTGACCATTTATAAATCGGTTCTCAAAGTAACTTGTGTTCGGTTACAACTTGTATTCCAATATAGCTTGTGATCGGTTAAACCTTGATTTTCAATGTAGCTCATGACCGATAACAGTTAGTTATATTATATAGGCTATGAACGGTTATACCTCAAGTCTCAACAAATTTAAGATAGCTTCTACCAAAGTCATCTTCCATTGGTCATTTCAAAAGATATTCAATGAATAGCAAGACCAATCATGATTTCCCTTTCGGTTATGAAAACAAGTTCATACATGTACTTCCTTAAACTAATGTAAAGGTATATAGTTTTCTAGGATGAAATCACACATATTAAATAACTATATACACTAGATTATGTTGATGTCGTATTTATGAATTTCTATTGGATAAGCATTTATACTTTGTAATATGTTTTCCTTGACACTTTGATCATACTATTATGACCAAGTCTCACCACTAGAGTATTATACACAATATATATAGCTTCGCATGTTATGTTTTCAATATATCACGACTTGAAAGATACGTTACGAATGGAAACAAGATCAAGTCAATATTACTAACCTCAAGTGGAAGGATGATAACGTCGTTGTAATCGCTAATTCTTCTCATTCTTCAGGTCTTCGGAGTAATACTTGTATGTATCAACATAGTCTAACCTAAACGAAGTTGACTCTAGTGTTTAATCAAGCGACTCTAGATGAGTTTTGATACTAAAATATGACAATCAAATGTGACATACCAACGTTTGGAGGGTTCAACCGAGCTATGCTCTAACAATCTCCCCCATTTTCAATTTTAGTGACAGAACTCTTACTACATATAGAGCTAAACGAATTACAAAATAACTCATTCTTCATACGCTTGATTCCAAATTTCAACAACACAATAACCTGCATATATTCAATAAATAAATGTCGTTGATGACATTTGAATAGCAAAAGTTTTTACTCCTCCTAAAGGCAAGCTAGTTAAATATTCAACCGGAACATCTTTGTTATTCCCCTTTTATAGTCAGAAATACTGTACAACATGAGGATATGTTTCTCCCCCTTAGTCTATGCTCTACTTTTTCATTAGATATAACGTTCAAGCACAATTGTCCTTTTCAAGTGATTAAAAATCACTTGTTTACTCCATATATTTCTCCCATTTTTGTCACAAAATGACAAAAGTTCGAGCAAACAAAGGACAAACCGAAAGGATCTCACAAACCTATTTGTACAACCTATAAGAGTTAAGCACGAAGGTTTCACATACCATTTTAGATAACTATATTAAAACCGAAACTACAAAAGTAATTTAGTTTCAATATTTTATCAAGGAAACAATTCCCCAAAGAAATTTTCCCTATTGTCCAACAAATCGACTAAGATGCTTAATTATATTGTTGAAACGATTGCGTATGTACATTCGCTTGATTCGACAAGACCAAAATAAAGACTAGAATTAACTGTATTTCTCTCATCAGGCTCTAATTATTCAAGAGAATAACTTAGACCTTTGCCTTTAGACAAGACAAACACTAGGTTAGTTAACTAGTTTTTCTTGTCAAGGCATTCGATTAGACTTGAATGACCGAATCCTCCAATTTATAAGTCTAAATAAGATTATAATTAACTTAGTTTCTCATTTCGGGAATCAAGTGGACTAAACAAATGACCCTGTAATTTTGTTAAGCCAAAAACAATAGATATAAACCAAAATAATTTGACTTGTAATTATTTTTCTTAACCGAAAGAAATTGAAATAAATATAAATATTACAGCACCACAATTGCACCGAATTTCGTTAAGCAAAAACACTTGATACCCAACAATAAAGAAGATACCAAATCATAGGTCAATAGCAAAATATTTACAAATAGTTTACAAGAAAAATGGTCATAGAAACCCCAAAAACTTATAAACTATTTAAATCTAAAATATTCAACATTAGAAGACTCAATTGAGTTTAAGAAAACTCGACGACCAACATAATACATACTCTCTCCATTGGCAAAAAACAACCTCGTTTAGCCATCGAATCTGCAGCGAAGTTTGCTTCACGAAAAGTGTGGACAAAACGAATCGATTCATACATAGCACGACCTCCAACCACCTATGTTGAGAAAACCAAGGTATCAAAGACTCTTCAAAGGCTCTAACCGCACTTGTGGAGTCTGAACGTATCAGAATACGTCGAAAACCCCATTGATACGCCCATTCCAAGCCAACTATAATACCATACATCTTTTCCAAGTAATTCGTCGTAACACCACAACCAATGCACATAGCGCCTACTACACTGCACTCCACAACTCTAGCCACAACCCACGCCCCTGCCACACCCGGGTTTCCTCTAGCCTCACCATCACAACAAAGAAGAATCTCATTATCTTTCGGAGGTTGCCAATAACAAGCTACAGGTTCCTTATGCTTCACTTTCCTATATCCAACTCTGAAAAAATTGAATCATATAAAGCAATCCATACACAATAATGGAACATATCAATTGTACCAAAAATTTTTTAAGCAAAAGCAAAATATATGCAATATAAACAAACTTTTCTTAAATAGGAAAAACGATTAACTAACAAATAAAATTATTACCTCAATTTCTGCAGCCACTTCTCCCTGGAAAGATATATCATTAAGCGCAAGTTCAAATAAGAACTCTCACCATGTGTGTTGTCATCCTCTCGCAAGAACAAAAGAACAACAACAAAAGCAACCTTTACCAGAGAAAGGTTGAATCGGTTTTAACTAATGCGTGCCAATAGCAAAAGTTGAAACCCGAAACACATATGTTATGCTAAACACAACTCATGAAAACATAAATTGATTATCAACATATTGTGACTTTTCGTATATGAGTTTCAGCCGGAACACCTTATGATCCTTTGATAAAGCCTACCAACATAGGCTAGAACTTAATCCCACTAAATCAAAAATCCATACAAACCATAAGGGATTCACCATATGAGATCGAATATTAAGGTTAATAAAAACCGAAGATATCTCATAAATCCGAAATCACATAGCAAAAATATAAACATTCATACACAGACCATGCAATCGGAAACTATCACATGAAACAAAAAATTATAAAATATTAATTTTATTCATTCATAAATAAATATTGATTGTTTTGTTAGGAATAGACCTTATACAAAATATCGAAATAAATCAACACATTGATGTCTATTTTCTCTTAGTATATGAAGTAAATTACTTCTTATTTTTGAGCCATTCTTGGTATCCATCTTCCATTGTTGATCCTTGATATCCTTCATCTCTCCAAAACTGTGTATCAATTTTAAAGATACCTTGTAGAGTTTCCAAATCATTACGACTAGCAAAGGCCAACTGTCTTTGAATACAGCTCAATTGTTTACCAAGACACAAGATGACTGATTTTGGATTATCAGTCTCTGGAGTATATGAGGACATGGTAAGCGATTGACCTTTGCTTTTTCCACCAACCATTTTATTTATGGTTCCCTTTGTAACCTTTTTAGTAAATTTCATATCACTAAAATTATCACCTAAAGCAGTTTCACAAAGCTTAGTAATAAGGCAGGGGTACCCAAGGTTTCGCTTTGAGACAGGAGAGGATGAGCTTTCATAAATCTTAATCATATGATTTATGATTATACCACAAAGATCAAGTTGTTTATCATCTTCTAAAATAAAGTAGACGAATTAGACAAACTCTCGTTTCCAGTCAGACTTGTCTCTTGTGCTTGCACAGATGGATGCATTAGCAAGTTTTCCGAAAATCCTCAAATAAAGAGGTATATCTTTGGTTGGAAATCTCCTTTTTTCCCAGTTAATCTTGCTTCTAGTGAGACGGGTTGAAATGGTATCGTGATCAATTCCAAATCCGGTAATCATATGATTACAATTCTCATTGTACTTGATAATATTTGAAATCACCTTTCGATCATCATAGAGAATGTCATCCTACACGAGTGACAAAAGTAAGCTTCTTATGATCAATATTGTGATTATTAGCCTAAAATATTCTTACCATATCAGGTGAAAGAATTTCAAAATCAAAAAGTTTCCCCCAACTTCAATCTTGAAAAAACTTCACATAATCACCATCCAAAACTTCTGAGACAAATATTTTTCAGCATTGAAATCCATCCCTTTGAGAAGTTGATATTTGTCAAAACATGTGCTATCAACAAAGTTAGTAAGCTCATGTTGATCCTTGATTATACGAGGAAACCTGATCTTCTCAATCTGATTGTATGGAATGAGATCATTGTGTGGATCATAAGTTTTGTCACTCGATTTCCTTTTTCCCAGTTTTTTCAAATATCAAAGATATATGAAAAACCCTAGTTTGGTTTTCATACAATTTCTCCCAAGATGTTTGTAAAACCTGAAAAAGTGGGGGTACAACAACCTCACCCAATATTTCACTTAGGAATCTGTATGGACTAACTCCTCCAATATACTTTCAAGAGAATCAACTAGACAGTCAGACTCAATATTAAGAAAAGTATATCAAAGAGTTATATCTCAATTTCTCGATTCAATACTTACTCAAGCAAATAGCAATCTGCGAGTCTAATTGAATACAAGAGAAATTAACTTGAACGGTACTAAATAACAATGTTCAAGGATCAATCAATAACCAAAGGTTGGATTTACCAATTGATCGATTCAACGCACAACCTGTGATATTTCAATTATATAACAAAATATAATGCGACAAAGAAATAACACAGACACCAGAAGTTTTGTTAACGAGGAAACCGCAAATGCAGAAGACCCCCGGGACTTAGTCCAGATTGAACATACACCGTGTTAAGCCACTACAGACACTAGCCTACTACAAACTAACTTCGGTCTGGACTGTAGTTGAACCCCAATCAATCTCACACTGATCCAAGGTACAGTTGCGCTCCTTACGTCTCTGATCCCAGCAGGATATTACGCACTTGATTCCCTTAGATGATCTCACCCACAACTAAGAGTTTCTACGACCTAAAGTCGAAGACTTTAATAAAAAAATTTGTATCACACTGAAAAGTCTACATGAATTGATAAATCTGTCTCCCACAGAAATACCTACGAGTTTTGTTGCATCTTTTGATAAATCAAGGTGAATAGGAACCAATTGATATACCGGACTTATATTCCCGAAGAACAACATGGAAATATAAATCACCTCACAATAATCATAAATCGACTAGCGAAACAAGATATTGTGGAATCACAAACGATGAGACGAAGATGTTTGTGAATACTTTTCTATATTGCCTATCGGAGAAATTAATCTCGAGCCAATTTTACAATTGTACTCAATACAATAGAAACAACAAGATCAGATCAACAACTACAAAGAAAATAGTTGGGTTTGGCTTCACAATCCCAATGAAGTCTTCAAGTCGTTAACCTACGGGGTCTCGATAGAAACCTAAGGTTAAAGGAGAATCGGCTCTAGATTATACAACTAGTATCACACAGGAGGTGTGAGTATAAGGTTTCCTAGTTTTTAGAGTTCTCCTTTATATAGTCTCCAAATCAGGGTTTGCAATCTAGGTTACCTTGGTAACAACTAACAAAGCATTCAATATTCACCATTAGATGAAAACCTGATTAGATTCAAGCTAATATCTTTCAACCATTAGATCGAACTTAGCTTGTTATACATAAATGAAATGCACGTTCATTTAGGTTTATGTAACCGTACCTAAACGTGTACGCCTAGTTGGTTCAACAGTAGTTAACCAAATGGTTAGCCATATGAGCACTTTCATATTAACCTTATTCATCTTCATCATAACTAGTTCAAATGACTCAAAAGAACTAGTTAGAGAGTTGTTCAATTTCTTAGATCTCATAGAAGTATATAAGACACAATCGAAGCAAAAACGATTTTGATTCACTCGAATCGATTCATGAACATTATAGCTACGGTTTGCAAATATGCATTCCTTAGTTTATATATGTCTTAGTTTACGAATAAACCGTTTTTAGAAAATAACCCACTCAATTTCGCATACCGGTCCACATACTTAAGTACCCGGTTTGAGTTTGTTTTCAGTTCACAAACTCCAACAAAAATTCACGGGATGTGAACTTCCGGCAGTACGCGTACAGGTACGTGGAATTAGATTCCAGACTTCCTGAACCAGTAAAGTACGCATACTTTAGTTCAAGGATTTTGGACTTACACAAGTATGAGTTCACATACAATGTTTATATCCATTCAAGGTTATATATGTTAAACTCTCATTTCAATCATTGAAACATTCTTAGAGGATGTTAAATAGAGGTTATTCACACACTATTTTTCATCAAAGCGATTTTCAAGATATTGAAATAATCAACATGACTTTCGTCACTTGTAAAGATGAACTTGGCCAAAGCGAAAGCTTACCAATACATATTTCGAGAAATAGATAAGCGAGATAAACTCGGCTCGAAATAACAAATGTGTATAATCGAAGTCTATATAGCAACATGACGTTTGTCTCAAGATAGGAGATAGAGTAGATAGACTTTTGAGTGTTAGATAAGTTCAAGTATCCACATACTTTTTAGTCGATGAAGTTCCACCAGTTCCTTGAGTATTTCTTTGTCTTTGCATGATGAACGCCGTGGAGTCTAGAGCTCAACTACACTTTCTATCCTAGTCCGAGACTTAGCTATAAGTATACTAGAAATCAAGACTTATAGTTTTGGAAACTAAACTTGACAAACAAGCTTGAGATAGCAACGCTTGCGAGTTCGACCGAGCAGTGCTCTAACAATCTCCCACTTTGTCAATTTTAGTGACAAAAATATCAATACATATGGAATACAAAATAAATAAACTTTGCAGCTTCTCTTCCACATGCATGATCTCCTTGGTTCTTCAACATTACTCGAAATCTTCGTCACTTCCAAGTACTCCAATGATTTCTAAGATATTCAAATCAGCATCATTGTTGTTGAAGATCTGTAGCCATAACAATGAGAAAAAAAAATCTCCCAATCATTGTTACACAGTGTCATAATATTATTACACAACATCAAAGTTCAATTGTATCACAACTTCGATAACAATACTATGGTGATATGTATCACTCCCCCTTAGTCAATACTTCATCTCACATGAAAACCACTTCTCCCTTACATAATGATCCGAAAACCTTATGTATTTGTAGTGTGAACTACGCATTAATTCTCCCTCTTGTTTCAATAAAATTGGCAAAGGTACGAAAACTAGTGGGATCCTGATGAAATTTCATAGAGACACTTCATGATCAAAAGAAAGCACATATCAACTTTTTTAGATGCAATCATATAGCCGAAACTAAATGCATTCATCGAGGAGTTTATAAAGATACAAGATAACCCCTATAATATTCCACGACCGTACTCCCCACAAAGATTTGGCAATTTAGCACAAGTTCAATTAAGAAATCTCCCCCATAAAATTTCATTCTCGAAAGAATAACAAGAGAGACCTTACTTTCACAATAAAAGAAGGATTTTTTTGGACAACAACAAATCACATAAGAATATCAATTTGTATCCAAAAACTCAATTAAGTTAACCACAAGAGAACCCATTATTAATTTAATCGGAAACTCTCAACATAAGAGAACTTACGGAGCCGCACGATATATACATAAAAAATATGGATCAGGGAAGATCATTACTGCCGAATAAACAAAGATTCATTCTATCTTTCATCACTATTTGCATAATGACATACAATAGACTTAATCTTTGTAAACAAAATCTCATCCTTTCTTCCATCAATATTTGCATAATGACATAAAAAGCTTAACTTTTGTTTGTCAAAAGTTCATTCAATCCTTTATCAATACTTGCATATCGACATATGAAAGCCTTAACTTTTGACCACCTATGGGATAATCATAGTTCACAGACGCAAACACACATATCCCATAACAAATTACAATATATAAAACCATAAAGGTTAATACTGCAAAATCATCTTCCAAATAAACTTTAGAATTTAAACAAATAAATCTAAAAACATTGAAGATGAAAATCGTTGGACATAGCTATGTGTAATCATAATAATGGATATTCCAAACTCTAGTTATTCTTCTTAAAAACACAAGAATAAAATTCTCATAAGAATTTTTTCCTAGATATTGAGACCTCTGAAAAATTCTTTATCGTCCCGAACTCCTTGTCGTCAACATCCATGGG
Organism: Papaver somniferum; assembly: GCF_003573695.1. Lineage (NCBI taxonomy): Eukaryota > Viridiplantae > Streptophyta > Magnoliopsida > Ranunculales > Papaveraceae > Papaver > Papaver somniferum. The sequence goes on along the minus strand of NC_039363.1, from coordinate 60,237,740 downwards.
AACATATGGTTCGTGAAGAAATGAGTCAATTCCAACAAACCTTCTAGGCTGATGATGTCGAACCAGGGCCTTCTGAATTTCAAGAGTTCTCATAACAAAAGCCTTTATTTGTTGAATCTCCTTTCTTGTCTCCTTCAACTCTTCAAGAACATCAGAAAACTTCTAAGAATTTGAAGGAACAACTCTTGGCTTCCGCACATTCCTTCTTTTTATTTTCAAAGTTGGAGGTATCAGAGATTTTTCTTTTTCCTTCATGATTGATGGCTTAACAATCACATTAACATCTTTTCCATCAGAATACATGATGCTTGGAGTATCCATATGCGTACGGGTTTGTGAGAGGAAGTCACAAAATAAGCTCAACAAGCAGTCTTTGGTTAAAAAGAGTTTCAGGGAAGGAAAAAGATATGTAGGGTTAGGAAACCTTTAAACACATAGGTTCGTGTACACACAACTCTCAACCCTATAAAATGAGGAATTGATATTTTAACCATCTTTTATTGATTAACCAGGGAAGTCCTTTCCAATATCAATTGGGTATGAAAAGTGGAATGAATTCTAGACTTTACAATGCTCTCAGAGCAAAAACAAATAAAAAAAAAAAAAACAACTAAAGATTTTTATTTTCTTAAAGACCGGAGTGTGCAAGATCTTGTCTCTTTTAATCAGGCACATGAGATAAGATGCACTAACCAACACAATTTAAGTTGTGCTGGGATGAACAATAATCTGTCCACCATATCCCTTTCGATCGGAATTCATAGAACCCCGTTTCTCATAGTTTTTAGACCATAACTTTCTTTCCAATAATCTTGTCTTATAGTTGGAAACTAACTTCTTTGACGAATATAAAATCTTACATACCTCTGTGGTCTTTTGAACAAGTTTAAGCTTGTTTACTAATCGATTTGCTCTTCGTTGAAGTTTGTTGACATGTCTCAATTTATGTTTGTACTTGTAACACTTTGATAGTTCACGACCCTTGAGCGAACAATATGAGCATGTCAACCTGGAATATGATTCAGGTATCCGAGATGTCAAGCTGCTAGACATAAAGTAGTACCTGAAAAATCAGACAGAGAGTTCCAACAGAAAGGTCAATTTTTTTCTTCCAGATTGGTTGACTTTTTCTTCTGAAAGAATATCAAGATTGATGTATGTATTGCTACAATTATCAAAATCAATATTTTCACAAAGAAGTGCAACAATTGATTTTTCGTCTTCATTAGAATCAAAGTTGTCAAACATTTCATCAAGAGTTGCAGCAAGACCTTTGTTCCCAGTATATTTCTTTCGATTTGGACACTCATTTGTAAAATGACCAAAACCTTTACACTTAAAGCACTGAGGCATATCCTCGTCATCAGTCTCATCATTATCCCTATTTTTAGGAGGAACATGATTATGGGGTTCATCTGCTGACCTGGATTTATCTATGGAGAACCGTTTACTTTTCTTCAAAAGAAGATCCCTAAACTGTCTTGTTATCAACGAGACTGACTTGTCAATATCTTCATCTGATGAATCAGCCTCATAAAGATCATCTTCAGAGATGCAAACACTTTTACTTTTATCAAGTAACTTAGTGTTCTTTTGTACTTTGAATGCAACATCCTTTCTAGATTTGGATGTATGCTCATGATCAAAGATCTTTAATTTCCCAACCAGAGTATTTCTGGATAGAGTATCAAGGTTATTTCCCTCAACGATGTCATGCTTCTTAGAATCGTATCTATATGGCAAAGATCTGAGAATCTTCATCATAATGTCATTTGCAGGAATAGTCTTACCTAATGCAAAAGATGCATTAACAATTTCAGACACTTTGTGATTAAACTCATCAAATGATTCTTCATCTGTCATACGAAGGTTTTCCCAATTAGAATTTAGGTTGTGAAGCCTAGCTTCTTTTTCACAGGTATTCCCTTCAAATACGGTTTCTAAGATATCCCAGGCATATTTAGACTTTAAGCACGTAGTTACATGATGCTGAAGATCTGGGGTAATGTCATGTATGATAGCATTTAATCAGTCAGAGTTTTGCTTTGCAACAGGGATTTCTTCTGTATTATATCTACCAATATCCTTAGGTGCAGACACATCGCCTTCTGTATCAACCGGAGGAGTATAACCATTAACAACACGTACTCATGTTTAAAAATCACGATCTTGAAGAAAAGCACGCATAACAATTTTCCACCACAAGTATTTTGGCAATCGAATACTGGCGGTACGTTTATGGAGATAAAATTTATGTCCATAGAGTCAGATCGCTACAAACACAGACTTATAAGGTCTTCAAATGTGTTTGCCTGCTATGATACCAATTGAAAAGGTGGGGGTACAACAACCTCACCCAATATTTCACTTAGGAATCTGTATGGACTAACTCCTCCAATATACTTTCAAGATAATCAACTAGACAGTCAGACTCAATCTTAAGAAAAGTATATCAAAGAGTTATATCTCAATTTCTCGATTCAATACTTACTCAAGAAAATAGCAATCTGCGAGTCTAATTGAATACAAGAGAAATTAAATTGAAAGATACCAAAGACCAATGTTCAAGGATCAATCAATTTCAATCAACAACAAAAGGCTGGATTTACCAATTGATCGATTCAACGCACAACCTATGATATTTCAATTATATAACAAAATATAATGCGGAAAAGAAATAACACAGACACCAGAAGTTTTGTTAACGAGGAAACCGCAAATGCAAAAAAAACCCGGGACCTAGTCCAGATTGGACACACATCGTATTAAGCCGCTACAAACACTAGCCTACTATAAACTAACTTCGGTATGTTGAACCCCAACCAATCTCACACAGATCCAAGGTACAATTGCGCTCCTTACGTCTCTGATCCCAGCAGGATATAACGCACTTGATTCCCTTAGCTGATCTCACCCACAATTAAGAGTTGCTACGACCCAAAGTCGAAGACTTTAATAAACAAATCTGTAACATACAGAAAAGTCTATAGTAATAGATAAATCTGTCTCCCACAGAAATACCTACGAATTTTGTTTCGTTAATGTGAACATGAACCAATTGATATACCAGACTTATATTCTCGAAGAACAACCTAGAAATATCAATCACCTCACAATAATCTTAATCGACTAGCAAAACAAGATATTGTGGAATCACAAACGATGAGACGAAGATGTTTGTGACTACTTTTTTATCTTGCCTATCGGAGAAATTAATCTCGAGCCAATTTTACAATTGTACTCAATACAATAGAAACAACAAGATCAGATCAACAACTACAAAGAAAATAGTTGGGTTTGGCTTCACAATCCCAATGAAGTCTTCAAGTCGTTAACCTACGGGGTCTCTGAAGAAACCTAAGGTTAAAGGAGAATCCAATCTAGCTTATACAACTAGTATCACACAGGAGGTGTGGGTATTAGGTTTCCCAGTTGCTAGAGTTCTCCTTTATATAGTCTCCAAATCAGGGTTTGCAATATAAGTTACCTTGGTAACAAAGCATTCAATATTCACCGTTAGATGAAAACCTGATTAGATTCAAGCTAATATCTTTCAACCGTTAGATCGAACTTAGATTGTTATACACAAATGAAATGCACGTTCATTTAGGTTTGTGTAATTGTACCTAAACGTGTACACCTAATTGGTTCAACAATAGTTAACCAAATGGTTAGCCATATGAGCACTTTCATATCAACCTAATTCATCTTCACCATAACTAGTTCAAATGACTCAAAAGAACTAGTTAGAGAGTTATTCAATTTTTTAGATCTCATAGAAGTATATAAGACACAATCGAAGCAAAAGCGACTTTGATTCAATCGAATCGATTCATGAACATTAAAGCCACGGTTTTCAAATATGCATTTCTTAGTTTATATATGGCTTAGTTCACGAATAAACCGTTTTTAGAAAATAACCCACTCAAGTATGCATACCGGTCCACATACTTAAGTACCCGGTTTGAGTTTGTTTTCAGTTCACAAACTCCATCAGAAATTCACGGGATCTGAACTCCCAGAAGTACGCGTACGGGTACGCGGACTTAGCTTCGATACTTCCTGAACTAGTAAAGTACACATACTTTAGTTCAAGGATTTTGGACTTACACAAGTATGAGTTCACATACATTGTTTATATCCATTCAAGGTTATATATTCTAAACTCTCATTTCAATCATTGAAACATTCTTAGAGAATATTAAATAGAGGTAATTCACACACTATTTTTCATCAAAGCGATTTTCAAGATATTGAAATAATCAACATGACTTTTGTCACTTGTAAAGATGAACTTGGCCAAAGCGAAAGCTTACCAACACATATTTCGAGAAATAGATAAGCGAGATAAACTCGGCTCGAAATAACAAATGTGTATAATCGAAGTATATATAGCAATACGACTTTTGTCTCAAGATAGGAGATAGAGTATATAGACTTTTGAGTGATGGATAAGTTCAAGTCTCCACATACCTTTTAGTCGATGAAGTTCCACCAGTTCTTGAAGTAGTTCTTTGTCTTTGCATGATGAACGCCATGGAGTGTAGTGCTTTACTACACTTTCTATCCTAGTTCGAGACTTAGCTATAAGTAGACTAGAAATCAAGACTTATAATTTTGGCAATTAAACTTGACAAACAAGCTTGAGATAGCAACTCTTGCGAGTTCGACCGAGCAGTGCTCTAACAAAAACAATGCACAATAATCTTCTGTTATAGGGAGTGAAGATATTCAGTTTCGGAAATAACTAGTTTTAGGAAATCGTTCAAAAATCGGAAGTCTTAGTAAATAAGGAAACAAATCTGATTTCGGAACAAGGTATTTCTTTTGGAAAATCGATTTTTCTTGGAACCGATCTTTACAATGGACTAATTTTATATTCACGTCTGAATATTTGTCTAATCAATTATTGTCAAGGTTTGATAATTTCTTCAGTAACTCACTTAGGATTTTTTTAATGAAGATGGTAATGACAAAGTCGATCATGAAAAGATACTTATTAAGAATATGTTTAGAAAATACAATGATGGTTTAAAATATCACTTTTTTCATGAAAGCAATTATGAGGTGTATGAATCAATCCTTTGTTAATAGAATTATTAACTGAAAAATCATCCTTTGCATAGTCACAAGGATTCCAAAATCGCAGCCTAGTCAGCGATACATTAACAGTATTAAATCTGAAAATGTACATACGTATATTTGGATAACAAATCCAAAATATATTTAAGATCCAAGATTTTTTAAAATCATAATAGTCGTGGTTCGTATATACAAAAATCTCAAGTGGAATCTTATGCATTTTCAAGATAAAACATGTCTCATAAAAAATTGTATTAGTGTTACTAAACTTGTTAGTATCGAATACCATGAGATACAATTCTATGATACTCAAGGGATTATATATGTCAGTATAGACATACTCAAACATATTCCTTATTCTTAACAAATTTAGGAATGGGAGAAGTATTACATACTTCATTAGTGTCTTCCACCACGAGTCTTTGAAGTTGTCAAATCTTGTTACTACATTAACTGAATCATCCATTAGATTCAGATTTTATAGATTGGATCGCACCAAACACATATTGTTAGATCTTTTCGTGTTTGCCTGCTCTGATACCAATTGAAAAGACGAGGGTACCCAAATACACCATAATCTTTTATTTATCAACCTATAAGTCCTCGAATGTGATCGTCTATGGAAAAAGTCGAGACAATACAATAAATTCGGTTCATGCTTCGTGCGATTGTCTATGGATACGAGATCGAGATAATGCAACAACAAGGTCACTTGTATGATTGACCATAGATACAAGATTGAGACGATACGATAACAAAGTGTGCACTTGATAATAGGTTCGGTAATAACTAGAACTCTATAAAATCAATATCAAGTGTTACGGAACTAATGTACGTGTGTAACTTACTTAACTATAATAACAATAATAATGCGGAAAACAAAGTAAATGAAACAAAAAGATTTTGTTAACGAGGAAACCGTAAATGCAGAAAAATACCGGGACCTAGTCCAGTTTTGAATGCTCTCAGAATTAAGCTGCTATACAAAATCTAATACCAACTTCGTATAGTTGAGACCAAGCAGACTACCCCTAGCTACTTAGGTTCGTAGGTATCCATGCGCCTTCGACTTCTAGAGTCACACACGTGAATAACAAGTCATTTGGATCGTATTCCAAACAACAAATGAAGAATCTGTTTGGTAACAACTCTAATCAATCTTGCTAGAAGATATTGTTGAGTTGTTGATAAAGGCTCTTATGTATATTGATTAGATCAATCTAAATATTGATTACCGAAATAATCAAGTTCTAGATTCACAATCAATCAATATATATCTCAAAGACAAACTATAAAGCGATGTCGATCTCAAGCAACTAATCAATCAAGTTTATCAAAGATAAACCGATTCTAGTTGGATCCTAGACGATCAAGGTATGTGCATTAAAGCCACAAGATACGAAACCTAATAAGAATTCTTATTCGTTTTTAAGTATTCTATTGCCTTCAAATACCTGCACAACAACAATTGAATCGTCTTGTGATTAATCACGCACAGAACGGAGTCTGTTAAAAATGGATTATCACAAGATGTCTTTAGATCCGAAGATAGTTCTAAAGATACCATCGCTACTTTGATCTAGTTTGAGTGAGCTTTATATCAGAAGAGAAGGTTCTCAAGAATAAACAAACTAGGTGCAAACAAAGTTACAACAACTGTTAGTCAATCAAATCAATAGTCGAAAATTAAACACTGTTGTTGATGGTGGATGTTCAACAAAAGATAAAATCATAAAATCATAATCTTGCATGTTTCTGACACGACTTCAGAAATGTATGTGAAAGTCATATTTTAGGATTCGTGAAAGCTCACTTTCACAATCTCTGACTGAGCTTACACCCTCTCAGAGCTCTATATGAATATGTCATTCGTAAAGCCTCCCAGCTGAGCTTTTCGACACTTCACATATCTCATCAACACCATATAGGATCGAAATGATTGGACGGCTCCTAGACATATTGCATGCTAATATAGAGCGTTAACGTCTTTAGGATGCCACATTGTTCCCTGACTATGCAGAGTGCATATGTATAGAATCTCTTAATGATTGGACGACTCCTAGACATATTGCATGCCAGTAGAGGGTTAACGTCTTCAGGATGCCACACTGTTCCCGGACTATGCAGAATCAATATTCAAAACGAGTGTGATGCTTCTATCATCTCATACCTCGATTGTCGAATAAACTCGCTCCTACACATATTACATGCTAGTATATAACAATTCATAGATTAAATTCTAGCGCAACATTCATCAATCGAATTCCTAGAAAAATATTCTATTATATCTCATTACTCCGTTTCATGGCTTATTCACGGCTGAATTCCATGAATTAGTAATAGATAATCAATCTATTTTATTACTCCATTTCATGGCTTATTATCAGATGAATTCCTTGAATTAGTAATAAATATTCACTGTTCGGGCATCTGGGCCACCACCGAGTAAGCCCCGAGAAAATGGTGCAAGTATACTTAACAATAATGCACGAACGAGCACCCAAATGCATAAATGAGCATTCAAAAAATATGGATAAACGAGGAAACCTATGTGAAACAAGGAAGAAAATAATAAAAATAATGACATAGACGCGCACGTGACCACCGGACGACTGGTCATATGGCGTCGTGGCCGGTCCACGTCTCCCTTTTATTTTTTTATCTTATTTTATTATTTTCCTCATCTCATGAAAATTCCCTCGTTTGAGCAAAACTCTTAGTTTCTCCATATTTCTTCACACAAGGATAAAATAATAACATAAAATAAGAAAAAACATCACGGGACCGGGCCCACCAGACCGTCGTCCATGCCATGGCCGGTCCCACACTTTACTAAATCCTTATTTTATTTATTATTTCTTCCCTCACCTCATGAAACTCATTCGTTTGAGCAAAAACCTAATTTTTCCATATTTCTCAAATATTGTTCAAACTACCAAAAAGCCAAAACGTCAAATGGTCACATGATCGTCCGGGCTTCTCATGGAAAATATTAAAAATATTATTTTAATATTTTCAAAATATTGGTCGCGAGAGCAAAATTCTACTTGCTCACTCAAGCAAAATCGAGAGTTTCAATCAAGATCAAACTCTTCCGAAAATCCAAAATATTGCTCAAACGCGCACCTGAAAATACCAAAATTCTCGGGATTGAGGAAAATGTGGTGACACGGGCATGCCACCTTGACCTAACAAGGTTGGCCCTTAGGCTTGCAAGGATCCGGTCCCACATACATTAATGATTTTGGCCTAATTAATCTTCTATAGTTCATATTGGGTTCAAACTCTTTTCAACCAACCTGGAACTTGATCAATCGACCACCAGCTGGTCCCATGACCACCAAGGGACGGTTTCATACCCCTTTGCCGGTCCTTCCTCTCTCCATAATTAGGTTTTACCACTTAATGCTCAGATGATCACTATTATAATAATGATTAAACGAGCATTTAATCATCCTTTCACCAACTGGTCTACAAAGGACTTGGTACATGCTCATTCGAGCACCTAGGCGCTACATGATCGGCCTATCATCCCATGTATCCGGTCCCTCTCTCACTCATTTGGTTTATTTTCAGTAAATCATCAATTAATCAACAATCGATCAAAATTAGGGTTTCAAACCAAATGCTCTGTAAACTAGCAATCAACATCTTAATTAATAATATAATATTCGGTTCAGCTACCAATATTTTTAATCAATATTTTTTTTGGTCCTGTTACCAATAATTATTGAATCGAAAATTAGCAAATATTGCTCATCTATCAACACTAAATTGCTTAAGCTAGCAAAATATACGATCAACTAGGTTCAGGACTCATTGATTCAACTATCAATTGCTCGACCGATCAATATTCCTCATGTTGATGCAATTATCAACATTTGAAAATTCTATTGATCCAGCAATCAATATTCTAATTCATATTCAACGTTTGGTCCTGCTTCCAACACTTTTGCTCGATTGAGCAACATGGTTCGAACGAACGACCATCCAGTATTTCTGATTCCTACTTTGTAATTCAATCATTCATGATATATTAGATCAGAAATGAGCATTCTGTATAATTCAACAATATCTTTGATTTCTTGTCTAATACTCGACATATCAAAATGTAGTTGAGCTTTAGACTTCACGCCATTCACTAATGAAGAAGAAGATCTACTGAGGAGCTTGGAGAAACTTCATCAACAAAAGGTATGTGTAGACTAAAACTTATCTATCACTCATAAGTCTATTCTATTATATCTTCTTATGAGACTAAGTCGTATTGCTATATAGACTTTTACATTATACACATTTGATATTTCGAGACGAGTTTATCTCGCTTATTTATTTCTCGAAATACTGTTGGAAGCTTTTTTATTTAGCTATGTTCATCGTATTCTTGACGAGTTTAGTTGAAAACAATTTATTTATTGAAAACTAAATATTAAGTCAAAAGATGATCATCTTGAACATCTAATATGATTTGTGTGAGATAGTCATTTGATGTTAGCTCGGGAAGTTTTATATTGATCATTCGATTACTTGAAAATTATTTGAAGCTAATAATATGTGTGAGATTACCATTATCGTCTTCTAAGGATGTTTTAATGATTGAAATGAGAGTTTAAAACGATTAGTCATGTCTGGATACAACACGGTATGCATACCCAGTATGCGAACTGTATTGTGATGATTCAGGTCCGGAACTCTTGTTTGCGTACCTAGTTTGCGAATGGATTTACCTGAGAAGGTCCGGAACTCTTTTTTGCGTACCTAGTATGCGAACGGGTTTACCTGAGTTGGGTCCGGAACGGCCCGGTTCGCGAAAGGCTTGACTAGGCCAAGGTCCGGAGCTGTTGTTCGCGTACCCAGTTTGCGAACACAGTGGTTAAATTCTAAAATGGGTAATGTATAGTTCCTATACTCATGAACTAAAACATTTATGATTTAAGGAATGAAAATTAACTTTGCAAACCGTGGCTTAAGTTTCATGAATTGGTTCTTGTATAAGTACTTTGTACGATTACGAATCAAACTGATTTCATTTCAATTTGTTCGTGAATATTTCTATGAGATAGTGAACAATTGAACAACTCTATTTGAAGCACAATTAGATTCATTTTATTATCTATCATGATTGATTGATCATCATATTTGATATAGAAGTGTTAGATGAATACGACTAAGCCAAAAGTGTTCATATGGCTAACTTCGGTTAACTATTATTAAGCCAACCCAATATACACGTTTAGGTACGGTTACCCAATATAAGTATATTTCGTTGTGTGTAACAAGCTAAGACCATCTAACGGTGGAGATTGATTACTTAATTTCTAAGCAGACTTATCTTGAATCTTAAATCAGGAGTTCATATAACGGTGAATATTGATTTCTTTGTTACCAAGCCATCTTAGCTTTGATTTTGAGCAACCCTGATTTGAAATACTATATAAGGGAGAACTCTAGCAACTGGAAAACCTAATCCCGACACTTTCTTTGTGTCTTAGTTGCAAACTAGAGTCTATTCTCCTTTAACCTAGGTTTTCCAAAACCATTATTAGGTTAACGATTTGAAGACTTCATTTGGGATTCGTGAAGCCAGATTCAACTATTTTCTCTGTAGTTTCATATTCTAATCTTACTTGTTCCATCGTATTGAGTTTTACCTTCTCTAAGATTTACTCGAGATTTATATCCGATAGGTAAGATATAAAAAGTAATCACAACAGTTCTTCGTCTCAGACTCTTGTGATTACACAATAACTTCTTATGTTAATCAATTAGGTTATTGTGAGGTGACTAATATTTCTAGGTTGCTCTTCGGGAGTATAAGAATATATTATTAGTTAGTTCATGTTCACCTTGATCTTTGTATCAAAAGACATAACAAATAGAATAAAGGATAGACATATCCGTGGGAGACAAATTTGTTTATAAGTCTTCGACTTTGGGTCGTATCAATTCTTAGTGTGGGTGAGATCAGCTAAGGGAATGAAGTTCCCAGAATCCGGCGTGCTTCCGGAGGCGTAAGGAACACGAATATACCTTAATCGGTGTGAGACTTGGTTAGGGCTCAACTACATTCCAGTTCAAAGTTAACTTTTAGTAGGCTAGAGTCTGTAGCGGATTAATACAATGTGGTTTTCAAATCTGGACTAGGTCTTGAGGTTTTTCTGCATTTGCGGTTTCCTCTTTAACAAAATTTCTGGTGTCTATGTTATTTCTTTTCCGCATTATATTTGTTTATATAGTTGAAATATCATAGGTTGTGCGTAGTTCTATCAGTTGATAAATTCGACCTTGATTGTTGGATAAAACTTGATTGACACTCGGGCATTAGTCTTTGGTACCATCCGAGTTATTCTCATATCAATCAGTCTCACGAATTTCTATCTAGTTTATTTATTGATTGTATTGAGAAAGAGATAAAGCTCCTTGATATATTTTTTTGATTGAGTCACACTTTTAAGTTGGTGCTCTCAGAATTATATTGGAGTTTAGTCCATACAGATTGCCAAATGAATTATTGGGTGTGGTTGTTATACCCCCGCTTTTTCAATGTAAACATGACACGAGCAAGATCGGTACATGCTCTCAGCAATGCTAACCTATGTAAGAAGCTGGAAATAGGCTTGTAATCGCCTATAGGCATATCCAAGGCATAAACTATGCCTAGAGTGTACTTGAAAGCCAAAGATGCATTAAATAATCCATTGGCATTAGCCTCTATTGCTTTAAACCCTTCGCAGAACAAGGGTAAATTGGAACAGTATGGAAGCTAAGTTAGCTGCATCATGCTTGTCGAGCATGATTGCAAAGGAAAATGAACGTGCATTTTCCTGGTGCGGAGAGGATATTTAAGGACCGATAAGTAGCATCAGAGTAGCGCATTGGAGAGTTAAGGCCTACCGCCCTGGCATGCTAGGCGTAACTTTCCATCCTGTCACAAAGCAGTCTCGTTAGAACTAAATCTCTACTTGCCCGATTATAAATTACCATTTGAAGTGCATACTGATGCATTAAACCGTTCAACTGAAGGAGTACTAATATTAGAGGGTCATCTTGTTACCTACGAAAACCGCAATATATGGCGCTGAAAGTGGGTATGTTGTGGACGAGAAGGAGATGTTGACAATTTTGCATTGACTTAGAGTATGACGTCATTATTTGTTGGGTACTTACTTTGTCGTAAGACTGACAATATTACAATTACTTATTTCACCAATCCAAAGAAATTGTCGCCAAAACAAGCTAGATGTCTTGAATTTTTGGAAGATTTTAATATGAAGATCGAGCATAAGCCAGGGAGACTTAACTCCGTACCCGATGTATTGAGCAGAAAATTAGTAGTAGAGTATGTTGCGGCACTGAACACGATTGAGGCAAAATTATTCCTCGAATCAAAGAAGAGACGAATTAAGATCAATCATTTATGTACTTGTCCAAGCATATTAGTGATGGGATTGTTCTTCAATATTGGATAAATGATAGAGTCATCTATGCCAAAGGAGGTAAAATTTATGTACCAAATATTTGAGACTTTAGAAGGGAAATTCTGCGAGAAACACATGATGCATTATGGGCTAGTCATCCAACCATGGAACGAACTCATGCATTAATAACTCGTTAAAATTTCTGTCCCAAAATGGAACAAGATGTGGAACTATATGTACAACCTGTTTGGTTTATTATCAAGACAATACGGAAAAGATGAAGATAGATGGTCTATTGCAACCTTTTCCAATTCCAGACAGACCTCAGAAGAGTATGTCAATGCATTTAATTAATGGACTGTCTAAGGTGCAAGGCTATAGTTTAATAAATGGTTGTTGTTAATCATTTTTCCAAGTATGCAATGTTCAATACGTCCCCCCACTTTTGTAATGCACACATAGCAGCGGACCCGTTCTTCAAGAATGTGTTACCCTAAGATATAATAAATGATCGAGTTTCAGTTTACTGGAAGGTTTTGGACAACCTTGTTTGGTTTGATTGGATCTGAACTAAAATTTTCTATCGGCAATCATTCTCAAACAGATGGTCAGACAGATAAGATTAATACGTTGTTAGAAGAGTATTTGTATCACTATGTGACTGCAAACCATAATAGTTGGGTGACATTGATGGATACAACCCAATTTTATCATAACATGCATAAAAGTTCATCTACAGAGACGAGTCCTTTAGAGTTGGCAACGGGACAACAACTTTTAACCCCGCATGAAAATCCAAGGCTAAGAAGCAAGGCTCCTGGTCCAACGTCATACCGTTATGCAAGGCTGAAAACTAAAATGACTGAGAAAGCACGCGATAGTTTGTCAAAGGCAGTAAGGAGGATGGATAAGTATGCTGATATGCATCACAGAGATATTGAGTTTGGTGTGGGAAATAAAGTACCGTTGATGCTAACAACCTAAATTTGGAAGAAATTCTCAAACAAAGTTGTGCATAGGGGATTGATTCCAAGGTACGATGGTCTATTTGAGGTAACTAAAAGAGTTGGGAAGGATACTTATAGACTCATTTTTACGGGGCGATTAAAATTACATTAAACATTTCATGTTAGCTTTTTGAAGAAGTATATCATGATTTATTAGACACTTCAAGTCAACAATCGAACCGTACACCCCCAATAATCATATCACAATTCGACAAGAAAATTGAAGATATACTTGATGACCAAATTGAGAGACAAAGTAAGAAGAATTGGAGGACATATTACCTGGTAAAATAACATGGCTTACTGGCATCAGAAACTTCTTGGAAGAATGATATAACATTGTGGCAGTTTGAAGAACAAGTTTAGAATCACTTTAAGCTAAAGGAATCGACAAGGGCGCCAAGTTCAGCTGGTGAGAGAGGTCTATGGCTGATTGGTCAAGCGACTTAGGAAATACGCAACACATGTATGCGCCAAATGCGATTTGGCCTTGGCCAGAAATGTGCAGTGCATTCAGCGTCACAAACTAGGCATAGAAAAGCACCGAATACAATTTGGGCATGGCCATAAATACATGATGCATTCAACAATGTGACATAGACATTAGCGTGAGATAAATGGGATTCGAGCATGTCATGTATGCACAATGCCTTTAGGATGCAATCTAAGCTTGCATAAGCACACTTGTATCATTAGAAAAATGATGGACCACAACGATGGTACTTGGTCGGTGTACGCATCACTGGCACATCAAGATCAAAACCATTGCGAGGTACATGGTCTTGAAGGTCACGAGTTCGTTATACTTAGTTGGCGTAACTTTATGCTTTTCTAGAGACATGGAATTGCCTTTTTGGCTTAGAAAAAGAGATATACAAGTTGGGGCATATAGCCGGTATAAGTGTGTGCGGATTTATAAAGCGTGAATGTTTATGAACAATATCTCTATTTAGTACGCGATAAATAGAGTTTAGTCAAAAAAGATGGAAATTGGCCAAGTGCAAATAAGCCGGGAGTCCGGGACTATGTTGTAAAGGCTTCACCTATTTTCCACCCACACTTCCCCTATTTTCCACCCACATGATTTTCACCTCTAATTATCCTAATTACCACCCAAATACTTAAATGCTTCCTTCATAATTTTTGTTTTTTCTTGTTTATCCAATATCAAAAAACCCTAAAACCCATATTTCCCACCCTCACCATCTCCTTCTTCCACAACCCACAACTCCTTTAATACCTTGTTGATTTTTTTTCTTCTGTACAAGTCGCTAGCCATTCATATATATTGACGAATTCAGAAACTTGAAAGTTGCAATCGTCAAGACGACTTTGAATGTTCTGGACAGTCTTATATTCGGCGACTATAGCATTTCTCAGTCGTTCATATATATGCAATTATATTGAAAGTTGTAGTCGTTATATTCTGACAGACTACGACTGTTCATCCGTAATATTGTGTATCATTCTATCTACCATATAAGACTATTATAATGTGCTACTGAAAGTGCAGGTTAGATATATTTCTGGGTTACTGCCCAGACGTGATATGTTTATGGTTTAAAAAGCTTATCATTTTCAAAGATCGCACAAAAATCATAATCATGATTCGAATTTTTTTTTTTTGATAAAGATCATGCTTCGAAATAATGACATTACAGTCATGCTGATAAATTTGTTTTGTTCATATTTCATTGTGTCCTCTAATGTACAAATGGAATCTATTAGAAGACAACAAAACAAAAGACTTTTTAGAAGGAATCATTATTAAGTTGTGATCAATGTAGTCAATATCGGCCGATATATCGGGGATATTTCGGATATCGGCCCATAACGATACGATAAGAAGGATATCGGGGATACGATATTCGCCCGATAATATCGGTCGTATCGGTCGATACGAAATTTTTCTACATTTCCCGATATGAGACGGTATTGGTCGTTTTCTATAAAGTTTAAGGGTAATTTTGGCGAAGAAAGTCTTCCAGGTGGTAGTAGAGGTGCATGTAGCTCTCGAAGCAAGTTACTAAAGTTACTCTTTTGTTTTTTTGATAAAATTGATGTTATCTATTATATCTTATCCGAAAATGTGTGGAGAAAATGTTTAATATAAAATTATAGTCTCTAAATATAGAACCGATATTATACCGATATTTCAACGATAATATCCCGATACAAAATCGTACCAGTGTATCGGTCCCGGTCGAGATAAACCGATATCCGATATTAACTACATTGGTTGTGATAGAAGAAAACGAAGACTTTTACTACATACAAGCGCTTGACTAAGATATATTCATATATGCAGCGGAACATGTAGTGAAAGTAATAATAGTATAATACAACTGTACCAGAAATGAAGAATATATATATATACTCTCAGATGAGATATCTAGTCAGAATCAAGTTGAGTTGTCTAACCATTAAGTGAAAACAAATTTCATGCCCTGGACTATGATTTTGAATCCGAGGCGAACTTTAAAAGAAATTCTTTATGAATGTTTAAGTGGTTAAACATTAATACTGTAATCTGGTTAATAGTAATACTATTTCTAATCAATCTGAGCATACAAAAACAAATTCCTCGACAAGCTAAACTAACAATGTGTACAAGCAAATGTAAATTCAGTTCACGCCAATCTTGATTATGTAACCTGAAATTCATTCCATCCATAAATTAATCAACACACTTAGTATAGTCCATTAACACATTAAAAATTTTGCCCTAGATTTTAACTTTTTTTTTCTTCTTTTGATCGGTGATTTTAGCTTTTTATTTGTACAGTAATTAAACAGATTATGAATTTAGGGTTAATAGATTTTTAATGATTTGTCAATGAAAAGAGTAAATAGGAAAAATGGAATTAGAAAGTAGAATTCCTTTTGCAATTCTGAATAGCATGGTAATTAGGAAAAGTGTGGATGGTAAATAGGTGGAAAAGTTGTAAAACATAGTGCCACTGTATTTATGAAATTTAACCGTCTCCGAGTAACCATAGTGCTTGACCTTAGCCCGATAATCCAAACCGTTAAAAGTAGACGTATCCCAATGATCCCATAGATGCAGACCCACTATCTCTTATCCCATCTAATGCCACATGAAGTTTGAAGTTGAACTTGCGATTTTCGCTTCTAAAAAAAATGATGAAAAGACCGACCGAGTCCGAGAGCGACTAAAATATGCTTTCCACTGTTGGCATTTTCAGCTTCACGAAATGCTCTTCCTCTACTTCGTTTCTTACCTTTAAAAACAAAATCAAGATGGATAGCAAATTAGGGTTTGCTCGTGGATTGGAAGTCGTAAGTGAAACGTTATCATCTTCTTCGCCTTCAAAAGAAGATTACAGAGTAGATAACAATGGTGATATTATCAGTTTAGAGGAATGGCAAGGTTGGGGCACTTGCTCTCCAAGACCAGCCATGGTTATGGAGATTGTCGAGGAGATGAAGAAATTAGAGAAAGATTTGGATACTCAGATGAGTTTTGGTGGTATGGGTGCAAAACTTCAGGTATAAAGTACTCATTGCTAAAACCCTAATTATATGAAGCAAGTTTGGGGAAATGTTTGCTCCTTTTGATGTAGTTCGAATTCAATTTGTTAATTCTTTGGAGGAATGAATTTGGTTTTTTTTGTAAAGGTGAGGATTTTGAGGGTTTAGGAGGTTTTAGGGGATTCTTCAATGTTAGTGACGTTCCCTTATAGAAAGCTTGTCTACCAGTGAGTGTAGTGGGGTAGTTTCATGAGATTTGATAATATGTGAAGTTTTTTTGTCAGGTTTGTTGGATATCTTTTATTTTGTGTTTGATTTGGGTCATAGACTCGTAGTTCATGGTGATCGTTTTGTGGCGACTGATGCATTCCCACAAGTCTTTGAGCGACTAGATGGATACCCACCGTAACAGGTTGCATCTGCGTTGGTTTTCGTGGCCAATGCAAAGGCCGCATGTTTTGCCTTTTTACAACAAAAAGAAAGAGTTATGGTTTTGTTTGTTCAAGCTAAAGCCCTGATTTCTTCTCTGATATCTTCTATTCTAGCGTGAATTCTCCAGTCAATGTAGCCCTTTTCCACATTGATAGAACGGATGATGTGAATTGGGCTAGCTTACCTGCTGTAGGTATGTCTTGGATACATTTGTATATGAACAGTTCTATCCTAGGTGTTATTTGCAGAAACAGACAATATTCCCATTAATGGCACTAGAATCCAGATTGTTGCTGGTACGCTGAATAGCATTATATAGAGATTTTGTGCTAAATTCCCCATTCACAGTGTGCTGCCATCTAGGTTTATCTTCCCTATTTCTATTAATGTGGATAACGGAGATTTCTGAAACAGTTTGTGAATCGAACATAGTATGCAACAAAGGTAAATTCCAAGAGTCATCGACAATCAGGTCCTTGACTAAAACCCCTAAGAAAGAATTTGATATTGGGTTAGGAGTCTGCTGCATAGATGGGATCCATCTACCCTTCCCAAATGCAATTAGGTCATAGTTTGGCCCATTGGTTTGAGTGTTTCTATGAAATGGAAGAGGCACGGGAGTGTCAAAAGATATGAGTTGTGAACTTGTCTTGTTATTGCTGATATTAATGAAAACAAAGCAATTTATATATTATACTACGTTGACGTTTTACTTGAAGATTGTTATGCATCCTTGAAGATTGTTATTCATCCTTTCCATCGAGGAACAGCATACTTGCCATACTTTTGCAGGTTGTGGATATGTTAAGTTTTGTTTGTCATATGGGAGAACTTTTTCTTGCACGAAGGCTAAACTCTGAACTGCGAAAACTACTTGGTTTTAATCTTGCTGCACTAATTTCAGGGGAACTTCAAGGTTCAAGAAGACAAAAAACATAGAGCAACATACAAGGCTCTAGGTGATTCTGAACAGAAGCAGCAATTCTTTTCATCCCGACAAGTAGCATGTCGTGTGCTGGGAAGTAGGGGTTACCTTTGTCAGAAGGTAATTACAACTCACATAAAGTTACACCAAGACTGTGCATTTAAAACTGAGAATAAGTCTGTTCTGTAAGACACATCTGACCAAAAAAAAAAAAAATCAGTGATATATACACAGTGTGCTCTCGCATGATTTGCACATTCTTTCTCTTTTTCGTAATTCTTGCAGTGCTGGTTAGCTCAGGAAGACTGCATGTGCTCAAAAATTAAACCTAGTTCTCTATGGCCTGGGATGCGATTCTGGTTGTACATGCATCCAAAGGTTTGCATATCTCATAGGCATGCTGTTTGTCTTTGCCATGTTCAAAATTGCAGTGTGAGGTAAATTTACTCAGCATACTTTTGGCAGGATTTTCTTAGGCAGAATAATACTGGGAAAGTGTTGTGGCAAATATTTGGAGTTGAAGCTGCAACGTTATGCATCTTTGGCATTCCCGAACACGAAGAAATAATGTGGGATGCTTTCAAACTTGCAGGTTAGGCTCAAGTTTCTAATTTTCTTACGTTGGAACTTGTTACTCTGTGAGAGCATGAAAGCCACCGAAAGAAGTGCATTTTTTTTTTTTAAATATTTTGGAATAAATGGCTAACTTTTGGAAGCCTTTTATTTTGTTCTCCGGACTCGAAATAATTTTTCAGCTGACACAATTAGGGTTTTGCAAATTTCATGTTCTATTAGCATTAATATTTTTCTTTCACGAGGATCCCATCTTTTGTGACTGTTATTGCATCAACATGACTATCGGCTGCACTTTAGATATCTTTCATAATATTTAAGTGCTATTTATGGGAGTATGAGGTCAATGACATCCTTATCTAGCATATCTTGCGTTATGATAACTCTTTATTTTGCTTTGATTTTCCTGTTCATTTTCTATTTGGTTGATCGTGACTTAAAACCACTCCTATTGTTACAGGAAAGAGCAGGGTTTGGTGCCTTTATCCTGATAAAAATGCATCTACAAAGTCGGTTCAAGATGGCTTGTTCAGCAATGCTTCAAAAAGTTTAGAAGCGCAAAAGGTACTTTCCAAATTGCGATGTCCTCCAATAAACTTGTTTAAGAATCCCCCCATCCTCTCAGTTCCATAGTTCAGCAATACTTGAGTAGATTTTCATACTGATTCAGGAAGAGAATATAGCACAAGGAAGGAGGAATATATATAAAGAAGCAGAGCATAAGAACTAAACGAAAACGTTGTGCACTCTTTTCTAGGAAACTAGACTAAATGTCCCGATAAATAAGCATATTATTAGATCTCGTGCCTTAGTGATTTTGTCTTCTATTGAAACTTATAGTTCAGTGAAGACTATATTTGGATATATATATAATATATTTTTTTTTTGAAGTGCGTCACTTAGGTGAAGTGCATTACAAAAGATAACTACGTAATCTAGACGTTTGATCGCTCTTTTATATGGATGATATTTTAAGCATCACTTGAAGCTTGTTGGCAATGGTCCCTGAGTACAGTAAATTATGGCTAGAATATCAACAAAGTGAATATGCTGAGTCTATTGAGTTGTTTAACACCGTAGGCATGCC
This sequence comes from Papaver somniferum, assembly GCF_003573695.1. Lineage (NCBI taxonomy): Eukaryota > Viridiplantae > Streptophyta > Magnoliopsida > Ranunculales > Papaveraceae > Papaver > Papaver somniferum. The sequence continues at coordinate 60,217,724 of NC_039363.1, read as the reverse complement.
ACAAAAACAGACACTTTATTCTCTCCGGCTAAATTACTGCTTTAAATCTTTTCCTCGCCTTTCCTTCAAATGTGGTTGTTTCATCCTTCTCCAAATGGCAAAGATATACTTAACTACAGTTAGCAGCAGTGCACCTTGTAGAGAAAGAGAGATTCTAGCTCCCCCAACTCAACTTGCTGTCACTCAGAAATTAGCCAATTTTCACCCTCCACGTGGCAGCTTTTGGTTGCTTGCCAACTGATTAAAATCTATTGATATAATATGAACCTTTAACTAGTGGGTCCCAAATGTAAACTTCGGTGGACAACCACTATATGCCACGTGGACGATTTCTAGACTACAAATACGGGTTGATGGATAGTGTTTTGGAACAATTTTTTGGCCCAATTTTTCGCCCAAGGCCACCATAGATCAAGCCGGTTCCAGTCGTTAATGGCATTCCGATTTTTGGGTTAACTAAGCCTTAATCGGGGTTTTAGAAGGTTTATAACCAATGAAACTGAGACACGTGTTGGACTGTAAAATGCGAGACATGAAGTGGGCTCATTGTAAGATATACATGGAATAGTAGCTTGACCTGTCAAAAAGTTCTCCTCGAAAGACACCCTTCATACAAACCCTCCATAGTCTTTATCGAATGACGTATTCTGAATGAAGCATGCACATTTATTAATTTGTAGCTTTACTGCGTTGAAGGTTAAGTGTTACGGTAGAATGTTATGCTAGTCTTTAGAAAGCTTGCTATATGAAGCAGCCAAAAAGAGATAAGTCCGTTATGTGGCATATAATCATGTGCCTGTCTTTAGAATTTCTCTGTCCTTCATTTGTTCTTTCAGTTCTGCGGGGTGTAACTTTCGTATTATTCTACTGCACAGATGGATGTAGATACTCCTTTGCACTTCGTTTTGCTTGATGGTACTTGGAGCAATTCAGCTGCAATGTTCAGTCGTTTGAAGGTGACGTGAATTTTCTGAAGCCATGAGTTAAAATATTTGAAATTTGGAATGCATGGCAAGTTGCTATCTTTTAAATAAGACTTCACCATAGTTTTTGTGTACAGGAACATGCTAAAGTAGCTTGGGGAGAAGAAGAATTTCCCTGTATTTCTCTGTCAGAATTAGGTGAATCCCCAATGCATAAACTACGGTGAGACACAAAATGCTGAAACTTCACTTTTTTAGTAATAATTTCTTTCCCGTTTCCATTTTAACTTCGTATACTTAAATATTCGCACAAGAGCAGACCCCAACCATCATGGGACCGTACTTGTACAGCAGCCGCAGCGCTAGGCCTTCTGTCAGAACTGCATCTTCTTCCGGAATTTAGTTCAATCGGATTGGATAAGCATGCTGAAGATATTGAGGATGGTTTGGAGATTCTATTAAAAGCGCTTACTGGTCGGCGACTTCGAATGGGAAGGTCCATTACACGCACAGAAAAATACAAATTATAGATGACAGGTCTTAAGAGAATTTGGTGCAAAGTGTTGTGGATGCAATTTTTTTTGATGTGATTTCATTCACTTCCGCGGCCATGGTAGTTGTAGAATCTTTTTAGGCCAATCTAGTAAGTAAAATCGACTTTCTTGGCTTGAATTTTCTTTCTTGATTTAATTGTGCCCATAACAATCCTCGCGTTTTTAGAGGCCACTAAGGATTTAGGGGCCAACAATAAAACAAAAAAGGTCACCCAAAGGGAAAATGTAGCCAGCCCTTATCTCGCGTAATTCGTAATGGCAAAATTATCCTTATATATTTGGAGGATATGATAATATTTTTATCCTCCGATTTCAATCGGAAGACAAAAATTTACCCAGACTTCCGATTGTAGTCGGTGCAGTATTAAAATGATTTCTGTTTCATTTTTTCCATTTCTTTTTCATTTTTGAGTTGTTAGAGTTATAGAGAAGAAGGTGAAGGAGAAAAGGAAAAACCCATTTTATCACTACAAAAATGGATGGATATGAAGAAGAAGGTGAGAATCATGGCGAAGTCGATTTGGGGTATATGTTGAATGATCCAAACTTTTGTGGAGAGGAAAACCTAGACGACCCTTTCATGGAAGAAAATGGAGAATCGCCTGATATTGAAGCTAACGATGCATGTAAAACACATGTATTGTGTTAAGAAACTCAAATACTCGATTTGCATGCGTTGGTGTGCTTTTGTAAACAAGAAAAACCGATTATTGCATGCATTGAATGCCATGAACTACCCAGATTCGGTAGATAATTTCTCGAATAAACTTACGAATATAACACACTGAGTACCAAATATATATATTCGGTAGTTCCAAGATAGTAGTTTACTGCCGAATATGAGAAAAAACCCCAAACTGGTTTTCCAAAAAAATCACATTCGGTGGTTATGTAGAGTTATTTACCTCCGAATGGCCCCAAAAACGAATTCCTCAAAAAATTTCAAAACTCAGTATTCTTATCCTTTACAGTCGGTAATAGTTTAACATTATTTGACTGCCGAATATAACAGTGGCCTCAAAATAAAATTTCCGAAAACTTGAAAATCGGATATTTATCGATTAAAGTTATCTCCCGGTTATTTATATTCGGCTGTTTTACTATATATTTTAGATTCCGATTATATCATTTTTTGCACTCAGTAAACTGTGTACATTCATTTGCATAAATCGGGTGTTTTGGGTAACCGATAGGATTCCGAATATAGTATATTCGGCAGTTTGACTTATTTAATAACCTCCGATTATTGTATAATAATTTGTTGCTTTCATATGCAGGCCGTTGAAGAGTTTGTTGATGATTTCTATTTGAGGCCCGACACTTCCCTATACTATGCAAACGACTTGGTATACTCATTACTACTTTTCTTTTTTTTTCAAAATTTATATGTTAAATGGTTATGCTTATTAGATTTGTTTTGTTTTATGCACGTTTAGACATTTGGAAGTAAGAAGGAGGCAAAGGAATGACTTATGAACAAGGAAAAAGATAACATGTGCGTGGTAGTTCAAAATAATCATGTTAGTGACACTCGATTTGAAATGATTTGTGAGCGAGGTGGGACGCGACAGAGTCACGAGGGAAAGAATAGTAAGTACGTACGGAAGACGAATAGGAAATACCGAAGCAATACCAAGAAGATAGGATGCCCATTTAAGATTGTCTTCTATAAGCCCGATGGTATTAAAGGTAAAGAGTATAAAATGTATAAAGTTGATAACGGTTGTCACAACCATGATGATCCGTTGGATTTAATTGGACATGTAATGGTTGCCAAGTTAAAACCACATCAAATGCAGACGGTGAGGTCTATGCGGATCCAAAAAGCGAGTGCGATCTTAAGTAAAGTAAAGGCGGACGACCCCGACAACTTGTCTTCTTTGTCTACAATTAAGTCGGCCCTAGCTACGATCAAAAGGACTGAATGGGATTGTAGAACGGTCATGCAACAATCGGAGTGGTTAGCGGAGTTACACGGCTACACCTTGAGAAGGGAAGAAAAGGATGGTATAGTGGTTCGTATTTTCTTGGCACATCCTGAAATGATCCAATTGGCTCAATGCTTTCATCAAATTTTGTTGATAGATGCTACTTATAAGACAAACAAGTATAACATGCCGTTGTTGAACATTGCTTGCCATACTTCGGACAAAAACACGTTTACGATTGCATGGGGTTTAATGGATCATGAGAACAATGTGAGTTTCATTTGGATGTTGGAGTCGTTGAGGTCCATTTATAACGGTGATAATTTTTCAAGGGTTATTGTAACGGATAACGATCAAGCCTTAATTCATGCAATAGCGGTAGTGTTTCCGAAAGCCCAAAACTTGCAATGTAATTTCAAGAACAAGGCGATAAGCATTGCGGAGGGGTCTCATGGTCCAAAACTTGCAATAATCGGAAGTAAACTTAGTTACCCAAACTTCCGAATATGGGTTATCTAACCTTCTATATTGGCCCTTGGAACCACCTAGAGCCATGACATGGTTTGTTTTGAACTTGTAATATTCGGAGGATATTTTTTTTTGTAAAGTCCCGAATGTACGATGGCCCAAAAATCAGAATTTGGGAAAAACTGATACTTTTAAAATTTTAAACTTGCAATAATCGAAAGTAAACTTAGTTACCCAAACTTCTGAATATGATTTGTCTAACCTTCTATATTGGCCCTTGGAACCACCTAGAGCCATGGCATGGTTTGTTTTGAACTTGTAATATTCGGTGGATAATTATTTTTTGTAAAGTCCCGAATGTACGATGGCCCAAAAATCTGAATTTGGGAAAAACTGATACTTTTCAAATTTTGAACTTGCAATAATCGGAAGTAAACTTAGTTACCCAAACTTCCGAATATGGATTGTCTAACCTTCTATATTGGCCCTTGGAACCACCTAGAGCCATGGCATGGTTTGTTTTGAACTTGTAATATTCGGAGGATAATTTTTTTTTGTAAAGTCCCGAATGTACGATGGACCAAAATAAGAATTTGGGAAAAACTGATACTTTTCAAATTTTGAACTTGCAATAATCGGAAGTAAACTTAGTTACCCAAACTTCCGAATATGGGTAGTCTAACCTTCTATATTGGTCCTTGGAACCACCTAGAGCCATGGCATGGTTTGTTTTGAACTTGTAATATTCGGTGGATAATTATTTTTTGTAAAGTCCCGAATGTACGATGGCCCAAAAATCTGAATTTGGGAAAAACTGATACTTTTCAAATTTTGAACTTGCAATAATCGGAAGTAAACTTAGTTACCCAAACTTCCGAATATGGGTTGTCTAACCTTCTATATTGGCCCTTGGAACCACCTAGAGCCATGGCATGGTTTGTTTTGAACTTGTAATATTCGGAGGATAATTTTTTTTTGTAAAGTCCCGAACGTACGATGGACCAAAATAAGAATTTGGGAAAAACTGATACTTTTCAAATTTTGAACTTGCAATAATCGGAAGTAAACTTAGTTACCCAAACTTCCGAATATGGGTTGTCTAACCTTCTATATTGGCCCTTGGAACCACCTAGAGACATGGCATGGTTTGTTTTGAACTTGTAATATTCGGAGGATATTTTTTTTTGTAAAGTCCCGAATGTACGATGGCCCAAAAATCAGAATTTGGGAAAAACTGATACTTTTAAAATTTTAAACTTGCAATAATCGGAAGTAAACTTAGTTACCCAAACTTACGAATATGGGTTATCTATCCTTCTATATTGGCCCTTGGAACCACCTAGAGCCATGGCATGGTTTGTTTTGAACTTGTAATATTCGGAGGATAATTTTTTTTTGTAAAGTCTCGAATGTACGATGGACCAAAATAAGAATTTGGGAAAAACTGATACTTTTCAAATTTTGAACTTGCAATAATCGGAAGTAAACTTAGTTACCCAAACTTCCGAATATGGGTTGTCTAACCTTCTATATTGGCCCTTGGAACCACCTAGAGACATGGCATGGTTTGTTTTAAACTTGTAATATTCGGAGGATATTTTTTTTTGTAAAGTCCCGAATGTACGATGGCCCAAAAATCAGAATTTGGGAAAAACTGATACTTTTAAAATTTTAAACTTGCAATAATCGGAAGTAAACTTAGTTACCCAAACTTACGAATATGGGTTATCTATCCTTCTATATTGGCCCTTGGAACCACCTAGAGCCATGGCATGGTTTGTTTTGAACTTGTAATATTCGGAGGATAATTTTTTTTTTAAAGTCCTGAATGTACGATGGCCCAAAAATCAGAATTTGGGAAAACTGATACTTTTCAAATTTTGAACTTGCAATAATCGGAAGTAAACTTAGTTACCCAAACTTCCAAATATGGGTTGTCTAACCTTCTATATTGGCCCTTGGAACCACCTAGATACATGGCATGGTTTGTTTTGAACTTGTAATATTCGGAGGATATTTTTTTTGTAAAGTCCCGAATGTACGATGGCCCAAAAATCAGAATTTGGGAAAAACTGATACTTTTAAAATTTTAAACTTGCAATAATCGGAAGTAAACTTAGTTACCCAAACTTACGAATATGGGTTATCTATCCTTCTATATTGGCCCTTGGAACCACCTAGAGCCATGTCATGGTTTGTTTTGAACTTGTAATATTCGGAGGATAATTTTTTTTTGTAAAGTCCCGAACGTACGATGGACCAAAATAAGAATTTGGGAAAAACTGATACTTTTCAAATTTTGAACTTGCAATAATCGGAAGTAAACTTAGTTACCCAAACTTCCGAATATGGGTTGTCTAACCTTCTATATTGGCCCTTGGAACCACCTAGAGACATGGCATGGTTTGTTTTGAACTTGTAATATTCGGAGGATATTTTTTTTTGTAAATTCCCGAATGTACGATGGCCCAAAAATCAGAATTTGGGAAAAACTGATACTTTTAAAATTTTAAACTTGCAATAATCGGAAGTAAACTTAGTTACCCAAACTTACGAATATGGGTTATCTATCCTTCTATATTGGCCCTTGGAACCACCTAGAGCCATGGCATGGTTTGTTTTGAACTTGTAATATTCGGAGGATAATTTTTTTTTGTAAAGTCTCGAATGTACGATGGACCAAAAATAAGAATTTGGGAAAAACTGATACTTTTCAAATTTTGAACTTGCAATAATCGGAAGTAAACTTAGTTACCCAAACTTCCGAATATGGGTTGTCTAACCTTCTATATTGGCCCTTGGAACCACCTAGAGCCATGGCATGGTTTGTTTTGAACTTGTAATATTCGGAGGATAATTTTTTTTGTAAAGATGGCCCAAAAATCATAATTTGGGAAATATACTTTTCAAGTTTTGAACTTGCAATAATCGGAAGTAAACTTAGTTATCCAAACTTCTGAATATGGGTTGTCTAACCTTCTATATTGGCCCTTGGAACCACCTAGAGCCATGGCATGGTTTGTTTTGAACTTGTAATATTCGGAGGATAATTTTTTTTTGTAAAGTCCCGAATGTACGATGGCCCAAAAATAAGAATTTGGGAAAAACTGATACTTTTCAAATTTTGAACTTGCAATAATCGGAAGTAAACTTAGTTACCCAAACTTCCGAATATGGGTTGTCTAACCTTCTATATTGGCCCTTGGAACCACTTAGAGCCATGGCATGGTTTGTTTTGAACTTGTAATATTCGGAGGATAAATTGTTTTTTAAAGTCCCGAATATACGATGGCCAAAAAATCATGGGAAAAACTGATACTTTTCAAATTTTGAACTTGCAATAATCGGAAGTAAACTTAGTTACACAAACTTCCGAATATGGGTTGTCTAACCTTCTATATTGGCCCTTGGAACCACCTAGAGCCATGGCATGGTTTGTTTTGAACTTGTAATATTCGGAGGATAATTTTTTTTTGTAAAGTCCCGAATGTACGATGGCCCAAAAATCAGAATTTGGGAAAAACTAATACTTTTCAAATTTTGAACTTGAAATAATCGGAAGTAAACTTAGTTACCCAAACTTCCGAATATGGGTTGTCTAACCTTCTATATTGTCCCTTGGAACCACCTAGAGCCATGGCATGGTTTGTTTTGAACTTGTAATATTCGGAGGATAATTTTTTTTTGTAAAGTCCCGAATGTACGATGGCCCAAAAATCAGAATTTGGGAAAAACTGATACTTTTCAAATTTTGAACTTGCAATAATCGGAAGTAAACTTAGTTACCCAAACTTCCGAATATGGGTTGTCTAACCTTCTATATTGGCCCTTGGAACCACCTAGAGCCATGGCATGGTTTGTTTTGAACTTGTAATATTCAGAGGATAAATTTTTTTGTAAAGTCCCGAATGTACGATGGCCCAAAAATCAGAATTTGAGAAAAACTGATACTTTTCAAATTTTGAACTTGCAATAATCGGAAGTAAACTTAGTTACCCAAACTTCCGAATATGGGTTGTCTAACCTGCATGGTTTGTTTTGAACTTGTAATATTCGGAGGATAATTTTTTTTTTGTAAAGTCCCGAATGTACGATGGCCCAAAAATCAGAATTTGGGAAAAACTGATACTTTTCAAATTTTGAACTTGCAATAATCGGAAGTAAACTTAGTTACCCAAACTTCCGAATATGGGTTGTCTAACCTTCTATATTGGCCCTTGGAACCACCTAGAGCCATGGCATGGTTTGTTTTGAACTTGTAATATTCGGAGGATAATTTTTTTTTTGTAAAGTTCCGAATGTATGATGGCCCAAAAATCAGAATTTGGGAAAAACTGATACTTTTCAAATTTTGAACTTGCAATAATCGGAAGTAAACTTAGTTACCCAAACTTCCGAATATGGGTTGTCTAACCTTCTATATTGGCCCTTGGAACCACCTAGAGCCATGGCATGGTTTGTTTTGAACTTGTAATATTCGGAGGATAATTTTTTTTTGTAAAGTCACGAATGTACGATGGCCCAAAAATCAGAATTTGGGAAAAACTGATACTTTTCAAATTTTGAACTTGCAATAATCGGAAGTAAACTTAGTTACCCAAACTTCCGAATATGGGTTGTCTAACCTTCTATATTGGCCCTTGGAACCACCTAGAGACATGGCATGGTTTGTTTTGAACTTGTAATATTCGGAGGATAATTTTTTTTTGTAAAGTCCCGAATGTACGATGGCCCAAAAATCAGAATTTGGGAAAAAATGATACTTTTCAAATTTTGAACTTGCAATAATCGGAAGTAAACTTAGTTACCCAAACTTCCGAATATGGGTTGTGTAACCTGCATGGTTTGTTTTGAACTTGTAATATTCGGAGGATAATTTTTTTTTGTAAAGTCCCGAATGTACGATGGACCAAAAATCAGAATTTGGGAAAAACTGATACTTTTCAAATTTTGAACTTGCAATAATCGGAAGTAAACTTAGTTACCCAAAGTTCCGAATATGGGTTGTCTAACCTTCTATATTGGCCCTTGGAACCACCTAGAGCCATGGCATGGTTTGTTTTGAACTTGTAATATTCGGAGGATAATTTTTTTTTGTAAAGTCCCGAATGTACGATGGCCCAAAAATCAGAATTTGGGAAAAACTGATACTTTTCAAATTTTGAACTTGCAATAGTCGGAAGTAAACTTAGTTACCCAAACTTCCGAATATGGGTTGTCTAACCTTCTATATTGGCCCTTGGAACCACCTAGAGCCATGGCATGGTTTGTTTTGAACTTGTAATATTCTGAGGATAATTTTTTTTTGTAAAGTCACGAATGTAAGATGGCCCAAAAATCAGAATTTGGGAAAAACTGATACTTTTCAAATTTTGGACTTGCAATAATCGGAAGTAAACTTAGTTACCCAAACTTCCGAATATGGGTTGTCTAACCTTCTATATTGGCCCTTGGAACCACCTATAGCCATGGCATGGTTTGTTTTGAACTTGTAATATTCGGAGGATAATTTTTTTTTGTAAAGTCCTGAATGTACGATGGCCCAAAAATCAGAATTTGGGAAAAACTGATACTTTTCAAATTTTGAACTTGTAATAATCGGAAGTAAATTTAGTTACCCAAACTTCTGAATATGGGTTGTCTAACCTTCTATATTGGCCCTTGGAACCACCCAGAGCCATGACATGGTTAATTTTTAATTTGTAATATTCAGAGGATAATTTTTTTTTGTAAAGTCTCGAATGTACGATGGACCAAAAATAAGAATTTGGGAAAAACTGATACTTTTCAAATTTTGAACTTGCAATAATCGGAAGTAAACTTAGTTACCCAAACTTCCGAATATGGGTTGTCTAACCTTCTATATTGGCCTTTGGAACCACCTAGAGCCATGGCATGGTTTGTTTTGAACTTGTAATATTCGGTGGATAATTATTTTTTGTAAAATCCCGAATGTACGATGGCCCAAAAATCTGAATTTGGGAAAAACTGATATTTTTCAAATTTTGAACTTGCAATAATCGGAAGTAAACTTAGTTACCCAAACTTCCGAATATGGGTTGTCTAACCTTCTATATTGGCCCTTGGAACCACCTAGAGACATGGCATGGTTTGTTTTAAACTTGTAATATTCGGAGGATATTTTTTTTTGTAAAGTCCCGAATGTACGATGGCCCAAAAATCAGAATTTGGGAAAAACTGATACTTTTAAAATTTTAAACTTGCAATAATCGGAAGTAAACTTAGTTACCCAAACTTACGAATATGGGTTATCTATCCTTCTATATTGGCCCTTGGAACCACCTAGAGCCATGGCATGGTTTGTTTTGAACTTGTAATATTCGGAGGATAATTTTTTTTTGTAAAGTCTCGAATGTACGATGGACCAAAAATAAGAATTTGGGAAAAACTGATACTTTTCAAATTTTGAACTTGCAATAATCGGAAGTAAACTTAGTTACCCAAACTTCCGAATATGGGTTGTCTAACCTTCTATATTGGCCCTTGGAACCACCTAGAGACATGGCATGGTTTGTTTTGAACTTGTAATATTCGGTGGATAATTATTTTTTGTAAAGTCCCGAATGTACGATGGCCCAAAAATCTGAATTTGGGAAAAACTGATACTTTTCAAATTTTGAACTTGCAATAATCGGAAGTAAACTTAGTTACCCAAACTTCCGAATATGGGTTGTCTAACCTTCTATATTGGCCCTTGGAACCACCTAGAGCCATGGCATGGTTTGTTTTGAACTTGTAATATTCGGAGGATAATTTTTTTTTGTAAAGTCCCGAACGTACGATGGACCAAAATAAGAATTTGGGAAAAACTGATACTTTTCAAATTTTGAACTTGCAATAATCGGAAGTAAACTTAGTTACCCAAACTTCCGAATATGGGTTGTCTAACCTTCTATATTGGCCCTTGGAACCACCTAGAGACATGGCATGGTTTGTTTTGAACTTGTAATATTCGGAGGATATTTTTTTTTGTAAATTCCCGAATGTACGATGGCCCAAAAATCAGAATTTGGGAAAAACTGATACTTTTAAAATTTTAAACTTGCAATAATCGGAAGTAAACTTAGTTACCCAAACTTACGAATATGGGTTATCTATCCTTCTATATTGGCCCTTGGAACCACCTAGAGCCATGGCATGGTTTGTTTTGAACTTGTAATATTCGGAGGATAATTTCCTTTTGTAAAGTCCCGAATGTACGATGGCCCAAAAATCAGAATTTGGGAAAAACTGATACTTTTCAAATTTTGAACTTGCAATAATCGGAAGTAAACTTAGTTACTAAAACTTCCGAATATGGGTTGTCTAACCTTCTATATTGGCCCTTGGAACCACCTAGAGCCATGGCATGGTTTGTTTTGAACTTGTAATATTCGGTGGATAATTATTTTTTGTAAAGTCCCGAATGTACGATGGCCCAAAAATCTGAATTTGGGAAAAACTGATACTTTTCAAATTTTGAACTTGCAATAATCGGAAGTAAACTTAGTTACCCAAACTTCCGAATATGGGTTGTCTAACCTTCTATATTGGCCCTTGGAACCACCTAGAGCCATGGCATGGTTTGTTTTGAACTTGTAATATTCGGAGGATAATTTTTTTTTGTAAAGTCCCGAACGTACGATGGACCAAAATAAGAATTTGGGAAAAACTGATACTTTTCAAATTTTGAACTTGCAATAATCGGAAGTAAACTTAGTTACCCAAACTTCCGAATATGGGTTGTCTAACCTTCTATATTGGCCCTTGGAACCACCTAGAGACATGGCATGGTTTGTTTTGAACTTGTAATATTCGGAGGATATTTTTTTTTGTAAATTCCCGAATGTACGATGGCCCAAAAATCAGAATTTGGGAAAAACTGATACTTTTCAAATTTTGAACTTGCAATAATCGGAAGTAAACTTAGTTACCCAAACTTCCGAATATGGGTTGTCTAACCTTCTATATTGGCCCTTGGAACCACCTAGAGCCATGGCATGGTTTGTTTTGAACTTGTAATATTCGGAGGATAATTTTTTTTTGTAAAGTCCCGAATGTACGATGGCCCAAAAATCAGAATTTGGGAAAAACTGATACTTTTCAAATTTTGAACTTGCAACAATCGGAAGTAAGCTTAGTTACCCAAACTTCTGAATATGGGTTGTCTAACCTTCTATATTGGCCCTTGAACCATCTAGAGCCATGACATGGTTTGTTTTGAACTTGTAATATTCGGAGGATAATTTTTTTTTGTAAAGTCCCGAATGTACGATGGCCCAAAAATCTGAATTTGGGAAAAACTGATACTTTTCAAATTTTGAACTTGCAATAATCGGAAGTAAACTTAGTTACCCAAACTTCCGAATATGGGTTGTCTAACCTTCTATATTGGCCCTTGGAACCACCTAGAGCCATGGCATGGTTTGTTTTGAACTTGCAATATTCGGAGGATAATTTTTTTTCGTAAAGTCCCGAATGTACGATGGCCCAAAAATCAGAATTTGAGAAAAACTGATACTTTTGAAATTTTGAACTTGCAATAATCGGAAGAAAACTTAGTTACCCAAACTTCCGAATATGGGTTGTCTAACCTTCTAAATTGGCCCTTGGAACCACCTATAGCCATGGCATGGTTTGTTTTGAACTTGTAATATTCGGAGGATAATTTTTTTTTGTAAAGTCCTGAATGTACGATGGCCCAAAAATCAGAATTTGGGAAAAACTGATACTTTTCAAATTTTGAACTTGTAATAATCGGAAGTAAACTTAGTTACCCAAACTTCTGAATATGGGTTGTCTAACCTTCTATATTGTCCCTTGGAACCACCCAGAGCCATGACATGGTTAATTTTGAATTTGTAATATTCAGAGGATAATTTTTTTTTTGTAAAGTCTCGAATGTACGATGGACCAAAAATAAGAATTTGGGAAAAACTGATACTTTTCAAATTTTGAACTTGCAATAATCGGAAGTAAACTTAGTTACCCAAACTTCCGAATATGGGTTGTCTAACCTTCTATATTGGCCCTTGGAACCACCTAGAGCCATGACATGGTTTGTTTTGAACTTGTAATATTCGGAGAATAATCTTTTTTTGTAAAGTCCCGAATGTACGATGGCCCAAAAATCAGAATTTGAGAAAAACTGATACTTTTCAAATTTTGAACTTGCAATAATCGGAAGTAAACTTAGTTACCCAAACTTCCGAATATGGGTTGTCTAACCTTCTATATTGGCCCTTGAAACTACCTAGAGCCATGGCATGGTTTGTTTTGAACTTGTAATATTCGGAGGATAATTTTTTTTTGTAAAGTCCCGAATGTACGATGGCCCAAAAATCAGAATTTGAGAAAAACTGATACTTTTCAAATTTTGAACTTGCAATAATCGGAAGTAAACTTAGTTACCCAAACTTCCGAATATGGGTTGTCTAACCTTCTATATTGGCCCTTGGAACCACCTAGAGCCATGTCATGGTTTGTTTTGAACTTGTAATATTCGGAGGATAATTTTTTTTTGTAAAGTCCCGAATGTACGATGGACCAAAAATCAGAATTTGAGAAAAACTGATACTTTTCAAATTTTGAACTTGCAATAATCGGAAGTAAACTTAGTTACCCAAACTTCCGAATATGGGTTGTCTAACCTTCTATATTGGCCCTTGGAACCACCTAGAGCCATGGCATGGTTTGTTTTGAACTTGTAATATTCGGAGGATAATTTTTTTTTGTAAAGTACTGAATGTACGATGGCCCAAAAATCAGAATTTGGGAAAACTGATACTTTTCGAATTTTAAACTTGCAATAATCGGAAGTAAACTTAGTTACCCAAACTTCCGAATATGGGTTGTCTAACCTTCTATATTGGCCCTTGGAACCACCCAGAGCCATGGCATGGTTTGTTTTGAACTTGTAATATTCGGAGGATAATTTTTTTTTGTAAAGTCCCGAATGTACGATGGACCAAAAATAAGAATTTGGGAAAAACTGATACTTTTCAAATTTTGAACTTGCAATAATCGGAAGTAAACTTAGTTACCCAAACTTCCGAATATGGGTTGTCTAACCTTCTATATTGGCCCTTGGAACCACCTAGAGCCATGGCATGGTTTGTTTTGAACTTGTAATATTCGGAGGATAATTTTTTTTTGTAAAGTCCTGAATGTACGATGGACCAAAATAAGAATTTGGGAAAAACTGATACTTTTCAAATTTTGAACTTGCAATAATCGGAAGTAAACTTAGTTACCCAAACTTCCGAATATGGGTTGTCTAACCTTCTATATTGGCCCTTGGAACCACCTAGAGACATGGCATGGTTTGTTTTGAACTTGTAATATTCGGTGGATAATTATTTTTTGTAAAGTCCCGAATGTACGATGGCCCAAAAATCTGAATTTGGGAAAAACTGATACTTTTCAAATTTTGAACTTGCAATAATCGGAAGTAAACTTAGTTACCCAAACTTCCGAATATGGGTTGTCTAACCTTCTATATTGGCCCTTGGAACCACCTAGAGCCATGGCATGGTTTGTTTTGAACTTGTAATATTCGGAGGATAATTTTTTTTTGTAAAGTCCCGAACGTACGATGGACCAAAATAAGAATTTGGGAAAAACTGATACTTTTCAAATTTTGAACTTGCAATAATCGGAAGTAAACTTAGTTACCCAAACTTCCGAATATGGGTTGTCTAACCTTCTATATTGGCCCTTGGAACCACCTAGAGACATGGCATGGTTTGTTTTGAACTTGTAATATTCGGAGGATATTTTTTTTTGTAAATTCCCGAATGTACGATGGCCCAAAAATCAGAATTTGGGAAAAACTGATACTTTTAAAATTTTAAACTTGCAATAATCGGAAGTAAACTTAGTTACCCAAACTTACGAATATGGGTTATCTATCCTTCTATATTGGCCCTTGGAACCACCTAGAGCCATGGCATGGTTTGTTTTGAACTTGTAATATTCGGAGGATAATTTCTTTTTGTAAAGTCCCGAATGTACGATGGCCCAAAAATCAGAATTTGGGAAAAACTGATACTTTTCAAATTTTGAACTTGCAATAATCGGAAGTAAACTTAGTTACCCAAACTTCCGAATATGGGTTGTCTAACCTTCTATATTGGCCCTTGGAACCACCTAGAGCCATGGCATGGTTTGTTTTGAACTTGTAATATTCGGAGGATAATTTTTTTTGGTAAAGTCCCGAATGTACGATGGCCCAAAAATCAGAATTTGAGAAAAACTGATACTTTTCAAATTTTGAACTTGCAATAATCGGAAGTAAACTTAGTTACCCAAACTTCCGAATATGGGTTGTCTAACCTTCTATATTGTCCCTTGGAACCACCTAGAGCCATGGCATGGTTTTGTTTTGAACTTTCAATATTCGGAGGATAATTTTTTTTGCAAAGTCCCGAATGTACGATGGACCAAAAATAAGAATTTGGGAAAAACTGATACTTTTCAAATTTTGAACTTGCAATAATCGGAAGTAAACTTAGTTACCCAAACTTCCGAATATGGGTTGTCTAACCTTCTATATTGGCCCTTGGAACCACCTAGAGCCATGACATGGTTTGTTTTGAACTTGTAATATTCGGTGGATAATTATTTTTTGTAAAGTCCCGAATGTACGATGGCCCAAAAATCTGAATTTGGGAAAAACTGATATTTTTCAAATTTTGAACTTGCAATAATCGGAAGTAAACTTAGTTACCCAAACTTCCGAATATGGGTTGTCTAACCTTCTATATTGGCTCTTGGAACCACCTAGAGCCATGTCATGTTTTGTTTTGAACTTGTAATATTCGGAGGATAATTTTTTTTTGTAAAGTCCCGAATGTACGATGGACCAAAATCAGAATTTGGGAAAAACTGATACTTTTCAAATTTTGAACTTGCAATAATCGGAAGTAAACTTAGTTACCCAAACTTCCGAATATGGGTTGTCTAACCTTCTATATTGGACCTTGGAACCACCTAGAGACATGGCATGGTTTGTTTTGAACTTGTAATATTCGGAGGATATTTTTTTTTGTAAAGTCCCGAATGTACGATGGTCCAAAAATCAGAATTTGGGAAAAACTGATACTTTTAAAATTTTAAACTTGCAATAATCGGAAGTAAACTTAGTTACCCAAACTTACGAATATGGGTTATCTATCCTTCTATATTGGCCCTTGGAACCACCTAGAGCCATGGCATGGTTTGTTTTGAACTTGTAATATTCGGAGAATTTTTTTTTGTAAAGTCCCGAATGTACGATGGCCCAAAAATCAGAATTTGGGAAAAACTGATACTTTTCAAATTTTGAACTTGCAATAATCGGAAGTAAACTTAGTTACCCAAACTTCCGAATATGGGTTGTCTAACCTTCTATATTGGCCCTTGGAACCACCTAGAGCCATGGCATGGTTTGTTTTGAACTTGTAATATTCGGAGGATAATTTTTTTTTTGTAAAGTTTTGAATGTACGATGGCCCAAAAATCAAAATTTGGGAAAAACTGATACTTTTCAAATTTTGAACTTGCAATAATCGGAAGTAAACTTAGTTACCCAAACTTCCGAATATGGGTTGTCTAACCTTCTATATTGGCCCTTGGAACCACCTAGAGCCATGGCATGGTTTGTTTTGAACTTGTAATAATCAGAGGATAATTTTTTTTGTAAAGTCTCGAATGTACGATGGCCCAAAAATCAGAATTTGGGAAAAACTGATACTTTTCAAATTTTGAACTTGCAATAATCGGAAGTAAACTTAGTTACCCAAACTTCTGAATATGGGTTGTCTAACCTTCTATATTGGCCCTTGGAACCACCTAGAGCCATGGCATGGTTTGTTTTGAACTTGTAATATTCGGAGGATAATTTTTTTTTGTAAAGTCCCGAATGTACGATGGCCCAAAAATCAGAATTTGGGAAAAACTGATACTTTTCAAATTTTGAACTTGCAATAATCGGAAGTCAACTCAGTTACCCAAACTTTTGAATATGGGTTGTCTAACCTTCTATATTGGCCCTTGGAACCACCTAGAGCCATGGCATGGTTTGTTTTGAACTTGTAATATTCGGAGGATAATTTTTTTTTGTAAAGTCCCGAATGTACGATGGCCCAAAAATCAGAATTTGGGAAAAACTGATACTTTTCAAATTTTGAACTTGCAATAGTCGGAAGTAAACTTAGTTACCCAAACTTCCGAATATGGGTTGTCTAACCTTCTATATTGGCCCTTGGAACCACCTAGAACCATGGCATGGTTTGTTTTGAACTTTTAATATTCGGAGGATAATTTTTTTTTGTAAAGTCACGAATGTACGATGGCCCAAAAATCAGAATTTGGTAAAAACTGATACTTTTCAAATTTTGGACTTGCAATAATCGGAAGTAAACTTAGTTACCCAAACATCCGAATATGGGTTGTCTAACCTTCTATATTGGCCCTTGGAACCACCTAGAGCCATGGCATGGTTTGTTTTGAACTTGTAATATTCGGAGGATAATTTTTTTTTGTAAAGTCCCGAATGTACGATGGCCCAAAAATCAGAATTTGAGAAAAACTGATACTTTTCAAATTTTCAACTTGCAATAATCGGAAGAAAACTTAGTTACCCAAACTTCCGAATATGGGTTGTCTAACCTTCTAAATTGTCCCTTGGAACCACCTAGATCCATGGCATGGTTTGTTTTGAACTTGTAATATTCGGTGGATAATTATTTTTTGTAAAGTCTCGAATGTACGATGGCCCAAAAATCTGAATTTTGGAAAAACTGATACTTTTCAAATTTTGAACTTGCAATAATCGGAAGTAAACTTAGTTACCCAAACTTCCGAATATGAGTTGTCTAACCTTCTATATTGGCCCTTGGAACCACCTAGAGCCATGGCATGGTTTGTTTTGAACTTGTAATATTCGGAGGATAATTTTTTTTTGTAAAGTCCCGAATGTACGATGGCCCAAAAATCAGAATTTGAGAAAAACTGATACTTTTCAAATTTTGAACTTGCAATAATCGGAAGTAAACTTAGTTACCCAAACTTCCGAATATGGGTTGTCTAACCTTCTATATTGGCCCTTGGAACCACCTAGAGCCATGTCATGGTTTGTTTTGAACTTGTAATATTCGGAGGATAATTTTTTTTTGTAAAGTCCCGAATGTACGATGGACCAAAAATCAGAATTTGAGAAAAACTGATACTTTTCAAATTTTGAACTTGCAATAATCGGAAGTAAACTTAGTTACCCAAACTTCCGAATATGGGTTGTCTAACCTTCTATATTGGCCCTTGGAACCACCTAGAGCCATGGCATGGTTTGTTTTGAACTTGTAATATTCGGAGGATAATTTTTTTTTGTAAAGTACTGAATGTACGATGGCCCAAAAATCAGAATTTGGGAAAACTGATACTTTTCGAATTTTAAACTTGCAATAATCGGAAGTAAACTTAGTTACCCAAACTTCCGAATATGGGTTGTCTAACCTTCTATATTGGCCCTTGGAACCACCCAGAGCCATGGCATGGTTTGTTTTGAACTTGTAATATTCGGAGGATAATTTTTTTTTGTAAAGTCCCGAATGTACGATGGACCAAAAATAAGAATTTGGGAAAAACTGATACTTTTCAAATTTTGAACTTGCAATAATCGGAAGTAAACTTAGTTACCCAAACTTCCGAATATGGGTTGTCTAACCTTCTATATTGGCCCTTGGAACCACCTAGAGCCATGGCATGGTTTGTTTTGAACTTGTAATATTCGGAGGATAATTTTTTTTTGTAAAGTCCTGAATGTACGATGGACCAAAATAAGAATTTGGGAAAAACTGATACTTTTCAAATTTTGAACTTGCAATAATCGGAAGTAAACTTAGTTACCCAAACTTCCGAATATGGGTTGTCTAACCTTCTATATTGGCCCTTGGAACCACCTAGAGACATGGCATGGTTTGTTTTGAACTTGTAATATTCGGTGGATAATTATTTTTTGTAAAGTCCCGAATGTACGATGGCCCAAAAATCTGAATTTGGGAAAAACTGATACTTTTCAAATTTTGAACTTGCAATAATCGGAAGTAAACTTAGTTACCCAAACTTCCGAATATGGGTTGTCTAACCTTCTATATTGGCCCTTGGAACCACCTAGAGCCATGGCATGGTTTGTTTTGAACTTGTAATATTCGGAGGATAATTTTTTTTTGTAAAGTCCCGAACGTACGATGGACCAAAATAAGAATTTGGGAAAAACTGATACTTTTCAAATTTTGAACTTGCAATAATCGGAAGTAAACTTAGTTACCCAAACTTCCGAATATGGGTTGTCTAACCTTCTATATTGGCCCTTGGAACCACCTAGAGACATGGCATGGTTTGTTTTGAACTTGTAATATTCGGAGGATATTTTTTTTTGTAAATTCCCGAATGTACGATGGCCCAAAAATCAGAATTTGGGAAAAACTGATACTTTTCAAATTTTGAACTTGCAATAATCGGAAGTAAACTTAGTTACCCAAACTTCCGAATATGGGTTGTCTAACCTTCTATATTGGCCCTTGGAACCACCTAGAGCCATGGCATGGTTTGTTTTGAACTTGTAATATTCGGAGGATAATTTTTTTTTTTGTAAAGTCCTGAATGTACGATGGCCCAAAAATCAGAATTTGGGAAAAACTGATACTTTTCAAATTTTGAACTTGCAATAATCGGAAGTAAACTTAGTTACCCAAACTTCCGAATATGGGTTGTCTAACCTTCTATATTGTCCCTTGGAACCACCTAGAGCCATGGAATGGTTTGTTTTGAACTTGTAATATTCGGTGGATAATTATTTTTTGTAAAGTCCCGAATGTACGATGGCCCAAAAATCTGAATTTGGGAAAAACTGATACTTTTCAAATTTTGAACTTGCAATAATCGGAAGTAAACTTAGTTACCCAAACTTCCGAATATGGGTTGTCTAACCTTCTATATTGGCCCTTGGAACCACCTAGAGCCATGGCATGGTTTGTTTTGAACTTGTAATATTCGGAGGATAATTTTTTTTTGTAAAGTCCCGAATGTACGATGGACCAAAATAAGAATTTGGGAAAAACTGATACTTTTCAAATTTTGAACTTGCAATAATCGGAAGTAAACTTAGTTACCCAAACTTCCGAATATGGGTTGTCTAACCTTCTATATTGGCCCTTGGAACCATCTAGAGACATGGCATGGTTTGTTTTGAACTTGTAATATTCGGAGGATATTTTTTTTGTAAAGTCCCGAATGTACGATGGCCCAAAAATAAGAATTTGGGAAAAACTGATACTTTTAAAATTTTAAACTTGCAATAATCGGAAGTAAACTTAGTTACCCAAACTTACGAATATGGGTTATCTATCCTTCTATATTGGCCCTTGGAACCACCTAGAGCCATGGCATGGTTTGTTTTGAACTTGTAATATTCGGAGGATAATTTTTTTTTGTAAAGTCCCGAATGTACGATGGCCCAAAAATCAGAATTTGGGAAAAACTGATACTTTTCAAATTTTGAACTTGCAATAATCGGAAGTAAACTTAGTTACCCAAACTTCCGAATATGGGTTGTCTAACCTTCTATATTGGCCCTTGGAACCACCTAGAGCCATGGCATGGTTTGTTTTGAACTTGTAATATTCAGAGGATAAATTTTTTTTGTAAAGTCCCGAATGTACGATGGCCCAAAAATCAGAATTTGGGAAAAACTGATACTTTTCAAATTTTGAACTTGCAATAATCGGAAGTAAACTTAGTTACCCAAACTTCCGAATATGGGTTGTCTAACCTTCTATATTAGCCCTTGGAACCACCTAGAGCCATGGCATGGTTTGTTTTGAACTTGTAATATTCGGAAGATAATTTTTTTTTGTAAAGTCCCGGATGTACGATGGCCCAAAAATCAGAATTTGGGAAAAACTGATACTTTTCAAATTTTGAACTTGCAATAATCGGAAGTAAACTTAGTTACCCAAACTTCCGAATATGGGTTGTCTAACCTTCTATAATGGCCCTTGGAACCACCTAGAGCCATGGCATGGTTTGTTTTGAACTTGTAATATTCGGAGGATAATTTTTTTTTGTAAAGTCCCGAATGTACGATGGCCCAAAAATCAGAATTTGGGAAAAACTGATACTTTTCAAATTTTGAACTTGCAATAATCGGAAGTAAACTTAGTTACCCAAACTTCCGAATATGGGTTATCTAACCTTCTATATTGGCCCTTTGAACCACCTAGAGCCATGGCATGATTTGTTTTGAACTTGTAATATTCGGAGGATAATTTTTTTTTGTAAAGTCCCGAATGTACGATGGTCCAAAAATCAGAATTTGGGAAAAACTGATACTTTTCAAATTTTGAACTTGCAATAATCGGAAGTAAACTTAGTTATCCAAACTTCCGAATATGGGTTGTCTAACCTTTTATATTGGCCCTTGGAACCACCTAGAGCCATGGCATGGTTTGTTTTGAACTTGTAATATTCGGAGGATAATTTTTTTTTGTAAAGTCCCGAATGTACGATGGCCCAAAAATCAGAATTTGGGAAAAACTGATACTTTTCAAATTTTGAACTTGCAATAATCGGAAGTAAACTTAGTTACCCAAACTTCCGAATATGGGTTGTCTAACCTTCTATATTGGCCCTTGGAACCACCTAGAGCCATGGCATGGTCTGTTTTGAACTTGTAATATTCGGAGGATAATTTTTTTTTGTAATGTCCCGAATGTACGATGACCCAAAAATCAGAATTTGAGAAAAACTGATACTTTTCAAATTTTTAACTTGCAATATTCGGAAAAAGAGATGGATCATTTCCTACCGAATATGCGTCATTTGGAGTTATGAATATGCATCATATGTATTTTCTACCGAATAACTATAGAGTGAGTTTTAGAGTTAAAGAAAAAACCTGCAATAGAGCCACGTTCCCGGCAACTTGGCAGGTTCCTAGCCTCGAAGCCTTTCTCAACTCTTCGATCAAGAATGCTAGGCATGCCGTGCCCAAGAATAGTCACCGACTTCATGGAGAGGATCCAAAAGTTGTATAAGGTTGGCGTCGATCCGGTTGCCAGAAGTATTGGGGAATATGACACATCCCAATACACAAAGGAGATATGCGGTGGCAGCGTGGTTCACTTGCTCATCAGTTAACATTCCATTCTTTTCCTTCTCCAAGGTGCCTCGGAACATATTCATCAAAGCTGTAATGTTGATCTGTCTTGATCTGTAACTTGCATGCCTCCTAAACTCTGCTGTTGTTGTCTCTTCATCCCAACCTAAGCACTTTTTAGTTAGAGCATAAAGTTGTGCCCAACTTAACTGCTTTGTGTAGTTAAACTTCACAACTGTGCCTTGGTCGGGAAGGTTAAGAATCTGCACAACATCATCCGGAGTAATCGTCATCTCCCCAAACGGCATATGGAAAGTATCGGTCTCAGGATACATTCTTTCCACGAACGCCGATATGGCCACACGATCATGTTCCAACAATGAATTCTCGGCGGCATTAGCTAACCCCGAGTTGGAAACAATTGACTTGAACCTTTCACATTCACCGGATAAAGGCCACACAAGCATTTTTGTTGGTGCGGCGGTAGGTTTGAGTAGACGGACCGCATCTTGATGATCCTATTAAAGTACATAAAAAAAATCCTTAATACAAATATTACGATATAACGCATAGACAATACATTAAAAAAAATAGTAATTTTATTACCTCGGTTTCGTATATTTCTCTGGCCCATGAGTCTTTGTATCCAAATAGCAATTTTCCTCCATCCGCCGGTAGCCCAAGGATTGTGCCTGCTGGAATACCCTTCTTCTTCAAGTGTTGAGGGACAAGATGTGATGCTTTCTTAGCAATATCCTTCTTTACACCATCTTTTCCTTTTTTGGCTTTTTGGGTACCACTTGGTTGACCTTCTTCTTCTACTCTTGGCACTGGATAAACTGGTTCAATTTCATGGTGGGGTGTATCTTGTGGAGCAGTTGGTTCTGCACTTTGTTGAGCGGCTTGTTCAACACTTGGTTGCACCCCTTGTTCACTGCCTTGTTGTTCTACACTTTGTTCAGCACTTGGTTGCACTCCTTGTTGACTGCTTTGTTCTTGTAAGCTTTGTTGAGCACTTGAATTATCTTTGGAACTCCTTTCCCTCCTGGCACTAGTTGTCACTTTCTTCCTCCTTTATCACTTTGTCTAAACAACAAAGAAAGGAACAATATTTACAAACTATACAATCGGAAGACAAAGTATGGAAATATAACCGAATGTACACATTCGGACGTAAGAAGATATTCGGGAGCCAACAAATTCATTAAACTACCGATTATTACCAGTTTGTATCCATGAAGATATGGCCAACAATATTCGGCCGATAACCATCAAATATTTCTCCCGAATACTGTCGATGTTCTTGAGAAATGAAGAACACGACTACATTCGGAAGTAAATAAGCATGAATATCGCCCGAATCTGGATAAATAACCGAAAACCCTAGAAATTTTTTTCTCGATTCGTCGAATTAAAGAGAAATAAACCCCAAAAATGATAGATTCTTACCTAATTGGGGCCATTTGAAGTTGACGAAGTGTTTGACTATCAGAATCGCAACCACCGACTACATCGACGGGTACTTCTTCTTCGCGTTCTTCTTCATTTGCAGCAACAATTTCTTTATTTCTTGCTAAAATCCCAATCTTTGGATCGATACCCCGAGCAACGTTTTTGGTTCTAGGTATGTGGGTTTCATTTCCCTTATCCATTGTTTTATAAACGAATCGACGATGTTTTGATTTTACGATTCGCGGCGATGTTTCGGTTGAACACAAGAACGAGGGAAAGTTTTTTTTTCTTCCACAATCGGAAGATAATATGAAACTGGAAGAAGAAGAGTTGAAATGAGTAGATTTTTTTTTTGATTTGGTTTTTATACAGTTTTACCAGAAGGACATTTATGTAACTTCAATATCATATAGGGTACCCCTTAACTAGAGTCTTTGGATGGGTATAAATTGATGGCCCCTAAAAATTCTTTCGGGTGTCCCCTAAAAACGCGAGGATAACAATCTCGATCAATATTTCTTATCCTTTGCAAGTGGATGGTAGACCCCATTTGCAAGGGAGTATATGAACCCTTTGAATACTTGACAGAGCAAGTTTTGTGCAATAATTTTTCTGTTGGTGGTGGTGGTGGGTTTAGATATTTTTATTTTACGCCGACTTTTAAGATGTGGTTGATAGACTTTAACTGGTCTTAAAAGGGATAGGATCGTTTTTGTGTTATTGTTCATCTTTTGTGGTTCTGCTTTCCAAATTGGATTATTCTGGGAATCAAACTGATTCAATGTAATTGTAGCAAAACGAAAACTGATTCAGTGTGTAAATTACTGGAAGCATTTCCAATGGAGGGACCCTTATTTTGTGTTTCACATACTCAATTCTCTTATACCTTCTGGTTAGGAAAGGCCAAACCTGACAATACAAAGTAACTTTATTTCAAACTTCAGAAGTAACTTTATTTAATCATTAGAGTAAGACTATACCGCTAGCGGTCGAGTCTCCACCGAACGGTGGTGACTATATCGCTAGCTGTGTAGACTCGACCGGTAGCGGTGTAGTCTCAACCGTTCGGTGGATTTGAAACCTCTAACGACGCTTTCTCCACCGCTGTAAAAAGGGCAAAAAAAAAACACAAAAATTACCCCAAATTTTTTACACAAAAAATTTCTTTCTATCTATCTTATTATCTTTCAAAATGGCAAAGTTTGAATCCCAACTTGACTTGGCTACCCAACTTGATTTTTTTGGAGTGGTGCTTGAATCCGCCTTTAATAAGATATGTGAAGGTTATAAAGAAATAGGTAAACATTAAAGAAGTCTACAAGTTTTGGATATTAACCAAATCAAACCTCCAACTAAGAGAAGACCAAGAAAAGTTCAAGAGAAGGAAAATTTGAAGGCAAAAAAGAAGATAAACAAAGGAGACTCCGTTCATGAGCGCATTGATTGGAAGTTTGGTGAAATGAAGAAGATAAACAAGATGAAGAACATCGTCCCAAATTTTTACTTTTAGAGTCTTTATTGTAAGTTATGTCATTATCTAGATGAATGAAAGAGGCACTAATGTAAATTAAAATTCTAAACATTTAATGAAAGATGCACTAGTTTTATATTAATAATATCTTAAAATTAAAATTTGATACAAATGAAAGATGCATCATATTTGAGAAGCTAATCTAAATTGATCATATCCGGGCAACACCCTCAAGATAAGATAACAACCATCAAATTGAAAATCTTTTCCCACTCTGTTGCGCCATTCGAGCCGACACATTCGCTCCAATTCAAATGCATTTTGGCCGTGTTGTCGGTTTAGATAGCCTTCAGTAAGTGCAGCAACAAACAACTTCACCTCCTTGTTGATTACTCGGAAGCGTTGACAACATCCATCTGCATCTCTATTATTGAGGTTCAATGTTTTTTCCTGAAATCTCTGAAATATGCGACTCCATAGAATCTCTTGATGTTGATGTTGTCCATCATTGGCGATATCTTGCATAACAAAAACATAATGCCTGCAAATGGATTCATCTTCAACTATACTATATCTGCGAGTTCGAACTCGAACTGACATGTTGGATTTGTGGAGTGAAAGAATGGAGATTGAAAAAATGGTGTGAGTTGAAATGAAATTTGATATCGTATTTACAGGATGAAGAAATTATGACCGTTAGATGAGATGACACTAGCGGTCGAGTCTCGACCGCTCGGTAGACACTTGACCTGGCATAAATGGCAAACATTCATGTTTGCCACACCCATAGGAACTGGCCTAAGTCCTATGGGTTAGATTGAGCTGCTAGATTAGCAGAAAAGTGTTGCAGTTCAAAAAAAAAGTGTGGTCTATTTGTTAACACCAGTTCTCTCCTAGCATGTGCTCGTAGTTGAACTAGCAGTGAGATTGAAGCGCTAAATGGTTCAGCGCTAAAAAAAACTACTTTTTCGTTGAATGGTCCAACGCTAGGCGATTTATTTTTTGATCCGACGACTGAAATTTAAAGTGCTGAACCAAACAGCGCTGGGCTGACGTGGACTGCGTACGATTCGATAGGCATGGGTAGCTATTCTGCAAGAGTGATTTGGCGTGTTAGTATTGACAGAACGGAAGCCTTCTCTATTCCGCCGGAGGACCACAACAAAGAAATAGTCTACAGCCTAATTTGACTTCATTGTAAGTCAAAATTGACGAATACAATGCCTAAAGGACAAGAGAAGATAAAAACGAAAGGCCAAATAGAAAGTCACTTTTCAATTGAAAAACACTAATCAATTCATTCATGTTTTAATTTTACATACACCAATTTAGTATAGTACTAACAATTTAGGGGAAAACAGAGCACAACATTGCTAAAGAAGAACAAGAAAAATCTGCTTCACAATTTCCCAAATAAATTTATAGTTAGCTACGAAAATCATAATTTCTCATCAGAATTCGACTACCAAAACTGTTGCTTTTACCCTTCTTCAGCTTCAGAAAAGAATTCCTTATCTATGAGCTGTAACCAATGTTTCGATAAATCTCAAACCATTGAACTTGGGAGTGAATTTATCGGTGGGACTAGTATTAATAGTTGTTGATCTTTCCGAAGATGAATTGTCTCGATCGTTCCTTGAAACCGATTCCTAATAAATCAAAAAAATAACAGTAATTTTAAGTTAGATTCATGGATATAAAAATTGGTAGCGTGGTATTATTATAAACTTCAAAGATCAAAACTTCAATTTTGGAAATTCACTTGAAAACAAATCGAAACTTATTGGTTATTTCAAATAGAATTAATCTTGAATATTGATAAAAAGAATTGAGAACAATTTTGATCAGTTTTTTGTTCTTCAAGAAATTCAGACATACCTCTTTTAAAGTTCTGTGCTGCAGAAGAAATCCGAAGAAGAAGCAGAGACAGCGGTAGCAGAAGCTGCAGCCATGGAAGCAACGAACACTCCAGACATCATCTTCATGGTTGAGAATTGAGATTGATTAAACTAATATGTTTCCTGTTGAGTTTCACTGAAAGCCTTGATCGAATAAATAGTAGAAGAAAGGAAGGCAGAGAGAGAGAAAACTTGTGAATTAAGAAAGTGGTTGCTTGGGGATGAGAAGAAGTTAGCGTGACTTCTATTCTAATGGTACATCGTTTATATAAAGGGTCGGAATAATCAGGTAAATTCGAATATTTAACGCGGCAATTATTTGTCTTATTTTTACCTTTTAGCTGGTAAATTACTTCTATGCCCCTCAATGAACTTGTCGGGTTTATGTCTCTGAAGGTTTTGCAGATTGACCATATCACCCTCTTAGACAGACGCACAACGGCACAAGGGTGCAAGTATAAGGGTATTTTGGTCATATTCGAGGAAAACAGATAGTTATCTAACTAAACTGCAGATGAGATGAAGGGTGAAATTGGAATAACAGAAAAAAGACATGCCGCGGCGCCTCAGAGATTGTGTTTCTTCAAACAAACTGATCAGAGTTGCTTACAGTAAATACAGGACACGTGGATAGTAATGATATCTCCACGAAGCAACACAAGTCGTCACCCATTAGAGTTAGATGGATAGATTGGGTGATTGATTTCTCTGGTGATATAGTGGGAGTGGACCGAGTGGTTGAGTGCAATGTAGTCAATATCGGCCGTATCGGCCGATATATCGGGAATATTTCGGATACCGGCCCAGAACGATACGATAAGAAGGATATCGGGGATACAATATTCGCCCGATAATATCGGCCGTATCGGTCGAATATCGGCCGTATCGGTCGATACGAAATTTTCCTATATTTCCCGATATGAGACGGTATTGGTCGTTTTCTATAAAGTTTAAGGGTAATTTTGGCGAAGAAAGTCTTCCAGGTGGTAGTAGAGGTGCATGTAGCTCTCGAAGCAAGTTACTAAAGTTACTCTTTTGTTTTTTTGATAAAATTGATGTTATCTATTATATCTTAACCGAAAATGTGTGGAGAAAATGTTTAATATAAAATTATAGTCTCTAAATCTAGAACCGATATTATACCGATATTTCAACGATAATATCCCCGATATAAATTCGTACCAGTGTATCGGTCCCGGCCGAGATGAACCGATATCCGATATTAGCTACATTGGTTGAGTGGTGACGATAAAGAAGAGGTTGTGAATTGTAATGGCCAAATTTGTGAATTCGGTGACTACGAAAACAAAAGGTAATTATTTTTGCAGTATGGTAAAGGTATAAATGGTATAATACGGTTTTTGACTGTACCAGAATCGAACAACGGGAAACGATTTTATTTTTTTTTGAAAACGAGGAAAAATCTCAGTACATAGGTACAATATTTCCGTAACTTCCATCAATGGAGTTCCGGATCCTCATTACATTTTCATTCCAACTTTGGACGTTTAGATAAGTTAAAAGAGCCCATAAACTATGATCTACCCAATTAAGTGTTGGAATCGTGCAACAATAGAACAAACGTCAGATGTATCAAACAACAAATATAAAGAACCGTGTCAAACAACTCTAACACGAACAAATTGATGAGGGCAGAATCACAGGTTCAACAAGCTGTCCTTAACACATTAGTTCGAGGGTATACTATGAAGTAATGCTAAACCCCAACGTGCGAAGATGTGTCCAGGATAAGACTGACCGATATAACTTGAGTTAGCACAACGTAGGTTACCCACTCTTGAACTCAGCAACAGGGATGGAAGTAAAACGCCGCACAAAAAACAAGAAGAAGAAGAAAAGTAGACCTAGAGATAGTCGCTGCTTGTATGTTTTGAAAACAGAATTTCGAGTCATATTTATAGGATGAGATACTTGCAAATCAAGTTAGTTTTTGGTTTTGGTTTTCTTCAAAAACAAGTAAAACTCGTAAAAGGAATTTTCCACAAATAAAACTCTTAAGAAAATATTTTTGGAATTAATTTCCTAAAGAAAAATTCGCCAAAAATAAATACGAGTAGAAGAGGAACTTGGTGCATGGTATACGCGCATGGGCATGGGTCGAAACATGTATTTTTCGACCCACCCGCTCCACCCACATTGTTTTACAACATATCCATGAGCACATGGTTATATAGTGGAGCACCTCTTTAGTTTTCCACAATGTGGGACTGAAGGTTCCATTTCATTCACTCAAAAATAAGTGAGTATCCTTAGACCCTTAGAGCAATTGCAGTGGTGCGAGTATAACCAAAGACCAAAGAGGGAAAAAAGGACCAAATTTTGGGTTTAGTCTGGTGTGTGACGCTACGGTGAAAAAACTAAATTTGGTCAGACGTACATTATACGTTCGTCTGGTGTGGGGCGTGGACTATACCAACGCCTGGTGTGGGACGGGGACTATACGTTCGCCCGGTGCATAAAAATTCAAAAAAAAAAAAAAAAATTATAAAGAGTGGGGCGGAGGTATTAAGCCCGCCACATGCATTTGAAATTTGTAAAGAGTGGGGCGGAGGTATAAACCACGCCCCACACAAAAGAAAAAAAAACAGGCGTGCATTATACGTTCGCCTGGTGTGGGGCGTGGACTATACGTCCGCCTGGGGTGGGACGTGGACTATACGTCCGCCTGGTGATGGGGCGTGGACTATATAAACGCCCGACTATATTTGGGTTTGGTCTTGGTAGCCGACCAAATTTGGTCTGGGTTTTAGTCTTTGATCAAATTTTGATCGATGGTCCGTCCCACTACGCCTATCCACTGGACCAAATATTTGGGTTTAGTCGTCCATTGTGGACGCTCTTAGGTCATGAGATCAAACCACACCAAGACCAAAATCCATTTATTAAATAACTCATTTTCTCCAACAATCCCCCACATGAATGAAATCTCGGTAAATAACGAAAAATCATAGTACGGAAAATACCATTTAGGCAAAGGTGTCCATAAGGTCTTGAACCTTGCTTAGTGAGAAGTTATCCGAATTACTAGCTAGAAAGTGAACGCAATGTCTTGAACTGCTAGCGTTTGGTGTAATGCTAATAACATCCACGCATGATATCCTCCAAGTGTTGCTAAATTCGTCATGTTTTGTCCATTTTATCCCTGGACATATCTCGTTTCTCAGAATGGTCTAGAGAATCAGCTCCATTCTCATAGGAAGCGACCCATTTCCTCATTCAGATAGGTGAGTTCCATCAAGAGTGTTTACTGCTACATCCCACTTCAATCTTAAATTGAAACTATAGAACTCATTAAGACTTAACTAAAAGTCATCCTCCACATGCAGTCACACTATCACATCAACACCATAGGGAAGGGACAGAGAATGAAATTCTCTGATAATGTTTACCTTTACCCACCACAAATTAGTTGTCTCATTCTAAATATTGATCTTTGGATCTCCAGTCAGCAAGGTTGAGTATCCTTCATGGCAAGTTTAATTATTTGAGCCTTAGCCCCATCCCCTTCGATGCTTTACTAACTATCTCCTTGGACAAACCTTTCGTCAAAGGGTCCGCGATATTCTCCTCAGACCTTGTCCAATCTATGGAAATAACGCCTGTTGAGATTAATAATTTCAAATAATCATGTCTTCTATGCATATGTATATACTTTCCATTGTGGAAGCTATTCTTAGCTCTACCTATTGCAGATTTGCTGTCACAATGTATAGATATAGCTGGCACAGGCCTATGCCAGAGAGGAATATCTTCTAAAAAGTTTCTTATCCATTCGGCCTCCTCTCTTACTTTATCTAACGCAATAAACTCCGACTCCATAGTTGAGCGAGCTATACATGTCTGTTTAGAACTCTTCCAAGATACAGACGCACCTGCTAGAGTGAATACATATCCACTCATAGACTTAGACTCCTCTGAGTCTGCTATCCAGTTTGCATCGCAAAATCTCTCAAAGACGGCCGGATACCCTTCTTAATTCAAACAAAAAAGTCATTGTGTACTTCAAGTACTTTAGCACTCTAATAAGTGCATCCCAATGTTTCTGCCCTGGATTACAAGTATACCTGCTTAACCTACTCACAGTATAAGCAATGTCTGGTCTCGTACAATTCATCAAATACATCAGACTTCCTATGACTCTCGAGTATTCAAGTTGGTTAACACCTACACCCTTATTCTTCATGAGTTTGCGAGAAGAATCATATGGAGTGCAAACAGTTTTACAGTCAAACTGATTATATTTCTTAAGTATGGATTCAATATAATGAGGCTGACTCAGACTATAGCCATTAGAAGTTTTTCTAATCTTCATCCCTAATATGACATCAGCGGTGCCTAAGTCTTTCATGTCAAAGTTCTCATTCAACAGTTTCTTAGTGGTATTAATAACATCCATATTTGTACCTAGTATAAGCATATCATCAACATACAAGCATACAATCACACAGGCATCTTTGACAAGTTTAGTATTACCCCAAACTACACTGTCAAACTAAATAAGAACAAGAAGAAGAAGATTACACCCTTGAAGGTTTTGGGCAACATGATTAAACAAAAAAATGATAAGAAGAGAACTGAGAGAGAGAGAGTCCAAGGTAGGAGACTAGGTATATTTAAGGATGCAACACTACAGACAGACCTCATTGCATCTGATGAGAAATCTAAAGTTGGAAGCTATGTTTTTTGTCCCTTGCAGAATGTTAGAAAGAATTGGGAAGGTGGCATACAAGCTACAACTTCCTCCTGAGTCCAAGATACATCCCACATTTCATGTCTCTCAACTGAAAGCCAATCCAGGTCAACAATTTTACACTCCTACGGTCGAAGATGGAGCTACAACATCACAATATCAACAACAAAGAAATGAATTTACCAATGCATTGTTGGCGGAAAGCGAGACTAACATTGTTTATGATACCCAGTTCATCTAACAACAACCCCATAATTTCTTCGACCTGTATTAAATTACTTGTCGTAGTGTTTAAAGTACCTGTCGTAGTGTTTATGAAACCATATGGAGTGTTATTTGTTTTTTATGGAGTGTTATACTTTTAAGTGCTATTTATTTTATAGAGTATTATTTGTTTTTTATGGCGTGTTTTACGGGTTTTTTTTATGGCGTGTTTTTTCTAATTTTTATGGGGTTTTATAAAGCTTTATGTTTTCGTTGTATTAGGTACATTATGCAGGTAGCTTTGAGAAGAATTTTGTTCGGCCTTCCGGATGATGAAGATGATATTGAGACGAATGTTCTAGAAGTGGCTACGCTTTTGGAGACACATAGGAGGCAGGGAATACATCAACCCGTCCTGAATGAAGTCAAGACCCGTCAGAGGGTGCACAAAAAACGTGTAGATGTTGATGCTCGTATGATGCAACAATACTTCAACTTTAATTGTATGTATGGGTCAAATAAGTTCAAAGGTCGGTTTGCTTTACCTCGTCCCATTTTTCTGAGAATCTTAGAGCAAGTTTGTGATCATGACCATGATTTTCGCCAAAAACCGGATGCTTGCGGTATTCCTGGTCATACTCCATATATGAAAATGGTTTCCGTCATGAAACATTTTTCCAAAGGTGTTGCACTCGATTCCTTAGATGATTACACCCAAATGGGAGCGACCACTATCTACTATCATGTTATGAAGATTATGGATGTAATTATTTGGATTTATAATGGTCGATACATGCATCAGCCTACCGGTCAAGATACAAAAAGGATTTTGGCATAGAATGAAGCTCGAGGATTTCCTGAGATGCTTGGTAGTGTCGATTGTTTTCACTGGGCATGGAGAGCATGTCCAATGTATCAAGCAGGATCCCACTACGGCTATAAGTCATATCCCTCGGTTGTTTTGCAGGTGGTAGCTACATATGATAGATGGATCTGGCGTTCCTATTTTGGGTTGGGTGGGGAGAACAATGATCTTAATGTCTTGCATGCTTCGGGTTTGTTCGATAGACAACTTAATGGTGTTGCACCCCCTTGTCATTATCAAATCAATGGAAGGAATTACGACAAGGTGTACTACCTAG
The DNA here is from genome assembly GCF_003573695.1 of Papaver somniferum. Lineage (NCBI taxonomy): Eukaryota > Viridiplantae > Streptophyta > Magnoliopsida > Ranunculales > Papaveraceae > Papaver > Papaver somniferum. The sequence continues at coordinate 60,184,837 of NC_039363.1, read as the reverse complement.
GAGATGGTGCATATCCTATGTATGGTTGCATCGTGCAAGCGCACAAACCCGCCTCAACAATAGAGAATATCTTTTCAATCAGTACCAAGAATCCAAAAGGAAGGACATAGAACGTGCATTTGGTGGTCTAAAAGGTAAGTTTGGCATTATATTGAAACCTTGTCGTTATTATAAAAAATCGGACATGAAGACAATTATGAGGGGGTGCTTGATAATGCACAATATGTGTGTTGAGATGGAATATCGTGATGAGGAATGGGGGAGGATCACGGGAGATGAACCTCAACCGTCAATCAAGGAAACGTAAGGCTAGTTCCTTATATATTGTACAACCCTGCGATTTGGGCGGAACTTCGCTTGGAACTCACTACACACATTTGGAACCGACATGAAGAAGGTTTGAGAGATGGTGATGTTCCAAACATGGTGATGGATGATGCCTTTCCGTAAGTTCATGAGGGTACAACCGACGTGGACACCGGTGAAGACCAATATGACAATGAAGGAGATGATGCATTTTATGAGAACATAGTCACCAATTTATTTAACCATAAATACTTATTTTTTTCATTCAAGTACGTTTTCATTAAGTAGACATTTTAATTAGTTCTTGTAAACTCCATAATACTTATTTTTTCATTTAAGTACGTTTACAATTGCATTACACATTTAACTAGAACTTCATAATACCTTTTCATGCATATACTTCATTCAAATTAACTTCGAGCTCCACCAAATATCTCCAAAGCGGTGATATGAATGAATGGCATTCCATGATCCGTTATAAATTCAAAGCATATTCATGATTACCATTTGATGCCCTTAATGAAACGACAAAAATCTTGCAATAACGTTTGATGCTTGCTAACCGACATTGTAGGGCTTTTTGGCATCTTCCATTAGCATTACTATTGATTCTCACAAATTCTTCAACAACTTGTTCCCAAAAGGTGTTGGTTGTTAGATACTTTTCTAAAGGATTTGTGTTGTTAATTTTGCGAAAAATTCTCACCAAGTCATTGTCTTCGGTAATTGAGAATGCAATCATGCTTGAATTTTGAATTGAGAATTTAGGAGAAGAAGAAGAGAGTGAAACTTCACAAGTTTGGGATGGGGATTTTGAGTTCATGTGTTGAGTTTATATAGAGAGAATAAATGATCTGAGTTTGGGTTGAAAATGTAGCAGTGAGGCAAAGCGCTGAACTAAACAGCACCCGGGCGGTGAATAGACCAGCAGTTTTCCTAACAGCCGCAAGATAAAAAATAGCCGTTATTTTCAACGGCAGGGAAAGCTGCGCTGTACCATTCAGCGCTATACAGTCTCAGCCATCAGATCAAATATGGTCGTTGAATCTCAACGCTTCTGATTTAGTGGACGTTTGAAACTTCAACAACTATATTTTCAGGCTACCCTACAAATAGAGAACTACTTCTACTTCATCCCTCACACCAAAATCAATTGATTCTCTTCTTCATTGATTTTCTTCTCCTTCTTCACATAATTTTGTTGCACACTTTACCACAAAAGAAGATGAGGCACTAATTTATGGTTGGGTTGTAGCAAGCAATGATCCGATTAAAGGAAAAGAACAAAATGGTCCAATATTTTGGAAGAAGATTATTGAATAGTTCTTTAAAAGATTTCCTAGTGGTACCGATAGGGATAAAAAGTTATTGCAATCAAGGTGCAACATGTTGAGAACCGAAGTGAGAATATATATTTCACATGTTATGCCCTACTTCCGAAACAAACCTACGGGGTTGAAGGAACATGATTATGTAAGTACTTGAAAAAAAATTTAATGTCTTTTCCCCTTTTGATCTCTTTCTTTCTTTCTCTAAATTTTTTCTTTCATTCTTTCTCTAATACAATCGTCTTGGACAACATAATTATGAAGCAGGGTATAAGAAACTTTGGAGACATGAATCGGTTTTCCAGATTCTGAAGACCTATCAACTCGACTACAACCCAACGGTGAATAATGATGATGGAGTTGGTACTTCCACTCAATCTACTCAAGACAATGAAGCTGACACTTCCGCTCCAGTATCTATGGATGAAGATTTGGAGGATATGGCAATGTTTGGTAGCTCATCATCTACTCATAATTCTGAAACCTCAAACATATCTCGTAGAAGACGTTTTTTCGAACAAATAGATGATGTTAGAAGTGCAGGAAGAGATAATGTAAAGAAAATGGCTCGTGAAGCTAAAGTATCGCAGAGAGAAGATGAAAAAATAGATAGGCTCATCGAACTTCTTGAAAAATCACAAGAACAAAGGGTTGCCAAGTATGAAACAGGGGAAGAGTACCTCAAGAAGCACATGAAAAACTCTACAATCATGGCAAAAACACAACAAAGGGAAGCTGACTTGAAGATCCTACGTCAAAACTTGAATGAATTAGAGGAATGAGAGAAACCCCTCTACAACCTATGGAAGAACGGGATTTTGGTCCGTAATGGATTACCACCAATCCCCTAAATTAAAGGGATATACTAGTAATAATTTAAGTTATTTAGAAGTTCATTTTTAATTAAGTTATTTAAGTTATGTAGAAGTAGAATTTCAATATCAATGTACTTTTTTTATTTTTTAAGTTATTGTAATTTCAACGTAATTTTTGAATTTCTTCAAAAAAGCATTGTAACCTTGTTATGCAATGTTAACGAATGATTTCTTTTATTTTGGTAGAAAATTCAAATTTTGAAACAAACAACCATTGGAACAAAGTGCCAAACATTTCACAATTCAAAATTTGAAAACATAGCTGTTGGTAGTGTAAACTAGGTGTAGGAAAAAAGTGAACATTTAGAAAAATTAAAATTTGAAGAAAATAGTCGTTGGTGGTGTGAAGGAGGTGTAGGGAAAAAAAAGGTCAAGCGTTGAATTGTGCAACGCCTAGAGGGAGCGCTGATACCCTGGAATATTCCTTTAGCGCTCAACCGTTCAACATAAAGTTCACTTTTTCGGTGCTAAACCATTCAACTCTTCAATCTCGCTGCTGCTTCACCTGCGAGCACATATTAGGAGAGAGAATTAGTATTAACAAATAGACCATTCTTTTTTATTTTTGAACTACAACATTTTTCTGCTAATCTAGCGGTCTCTACGCTAGATGAACGAAATCAGTGAAACTTGGTTGCTCACTTCGCCTCCCTCTTGTATCCAGTATGCCTCGGCAGCTGAAGTGTCTCGTCTGCAATATCCTTGCCGGGACTGTTTTTTTTGGTTTTCCTACCGGCAAGAACAAGTAACATTCCAAATTTTCAGAGGTACGAGACCTTGGCTATCCTACATGACAGCCGTAGATAATAAACCTGATTCCTAATTATTGGACTCCTCAAAAGACACAAATCCGGAATAACCAATTTTGAATTTTCTCTCTTTACCAAGAAGAGGACAAAACACCAATACAAAACCCTAACAGACACAAGATAGGCCTAGGCTCTAGGGCACTCGATACTCGAAAAAATACAATACCTGGCATTGAAAGAAAAGCAACGGACAATATTGACAAAATCTACAGACGACGAATCAAGTGCCAGCTGTAGTAGTATTGTTGGCTTAATTAGTTTCGAGTTTCTCGACCATCAAAAGAGCAAGTGGGGTTCTTAGTCGTTCATGAATCAATACCACCAAAACGTACCGCTGAGATCGAAGATTCATATTAATCGCGGGTAATTAAAATTTTATCCTCAAAAACAGGAATTTCGAATTATTATGGCATATTTAGTAATATCAGGTATAAGATGAGGGTAAATGTCTACGGAGATAGGTTTCCTTTTGTGAGAAGGAATGAGAAAGTTCATCATTTATTTATGCATTCAAATACAAAGAAATCAAATCTCTCCTCTCTTTTTTTTTCTTCCTTTCTCTCTCCTCAATTCAATTCAATCCTCTATTCCTGTTTTCTCTCTCTCTTTCTTTTCCGATTCTACCAAAACACGTCAAAAACCTCTTCTATAAAACGTAAAACCACCTTTCCCCTTCTCACAAACCACCTTATTTCCCTCTGTAAATACGCAAAACCACCCTTGTAATCTTCTTCCTAAACCGGTTTTTGCAACCTTTTTCTGTTTTTTTTTTTCTGGAAATTTTGTCGAATGAGGTTATGGTGTTTCGTTAATGTAGAACAATCCGTAAATTTGTACAGAGACGGCTGAGATTAATTCATGATGAAGGACACAGAGATGATTATGATGATGAATTGGGGTACATGGGAAGAGCTTCTTCTTGGTGGTGCTGTTATCCGCCATGGAACCCGAGCCTGGGATGCTGTAGCCTCGGAACTCCGATCCAGAACCATTTATCCATTCTCCTTCACACCGGAGGTCATTTTCTATCCAATTTATTGAGATATTTCAATTATCATTAAACTCAAATTGGCAATTAAAATAATTACTCGTAAATCTTTCGATCTTTTTTAAATTGAATTTAGGTTTCTTTCAACCGGTTATTTTATTAATAATTTTGAACATAAATTAATAAATTAGTTCGAATATTTTGAGCATTTTAAACTCGGATTATAAGAAATCATGTAGTTGGTTGTTTTTTTTCCTGTTAGTATTTAATGAAATTTCATTCGCGTAGATTACACAAAATCAGAATTAATTAATAAAATTCTTCTTTTCTAAAGAAAACGATTTTATTCAGGAAAGCAGGGGTAGAGAATAATTTCGTAGGACTTTATTCGGAAAATGTCGAAAGCACCCCTGGTGTAGATTTTTTTTCTTATAATATAATGTCGAAAGCACCCCTGTTGGTAGACTTTTTTTCTTATATTATTTAGGACATTAGAATTTCCACGTGGGTAATTTCGGTCTATCCAGAGTTATATGCAGAAAAGCTAAAACGTTGGTGAGAAACCAAATTTTGTTTGTTGAGGACTTTTTAAAATTTAATTAATTGCTTTTATATTACTTGCAGGTATGTAAAGCCAAATATAGAGACTTGAGAAAGCGATATTGCGGATGCAAGTGAGTTTTCGGTCGTCTCTTTTTGAACTAATTCTTATGATTTGTTTTGGATAATTTACAGGTCAGACAATCCACGTGTGTAGTCCTATATTAGAAATTAGGCGGCATTAATTACTTGTAGACTTCATGTGTCAATAGGGGCATATCTGTAACAACGTCTTCTTTTGATTAAATTTCCAATTAAAACAGGACTTGGTTTGAAGAGCTTCGAAAGCAAAGAGTTGCTGAACTGAAACGTGAATTGGTGAAGTCGGAAGACTCCATTGGGTACGTATTTCTTCTTGATCCTTCAACAAAAACATTTATCGGCTACAGCCAGTGGGCCGGTCTAGCCCAAAAATATCTGGACGCTGTAGGTGGAGCCCATTTTCTACGTTCATTTAAGCAAAGAGGGTCCACGTCCACTATGACTCCACACTTATTAGCCACGAATGGATCCTCGGCTCTGCTTTTTTTTTTTATAGAGTGGGAGATGTATTCTAGTGAATCTAATCTTTTTATCCAAAACGAATAATAAGCAGTTCATTTACTAATAACTTTTCAGATCATTAGAAACAAAGATTGAGAGTTTGAAAGCTGAGAAAGTTGAAGATCAGCTTCAGGATAATGATAATATCAACATGGTTAGATATGACCCAAGCCCAAATGTATCGCCAGATTCTAATGAAAGTACAGAAAGAATTGGCTTTCACCGAAAGGAAACAACATCGAATAATTCTAAAGATGGATTATCAGCCAGTAGTTTTACCGAAGAAACTCGTACAAACTGGTCGCCGGTGTGTCAGGTTCCCGTAGCAACTGCATCGAATCAAGAAATGGATAATCTTATTGATACAGACCCTGAAGATGCAAAAGTAAAGCCAGAGAATCTGAGGAGTGTTGAAGAAGTTTGTGCTGATATTCAAATCAGTAATTTGAGGAAAAGAAGAGGGAAAAGGAAGAGAAAAGATTGTAGTAGTATAGAGCTGAAGAAGGAAACAAGTGTAGGAGAAAATGGAGAAAGTGATGTACTGAGTACAGCTGAGGTTGCTATGGATGGTCCAGATTTTGATGATCAGAGTGCAAAACTTTCTCATAGAGTTGACCAGACAGTTGTCGTGAAGGGAGGAGAGAAACTTGATTTGATGAAAATCTTTGAATCATTCATGGAGAATGAACATGCATCTATGTTTTGCTCCCGCCTTGATAGTCAGGTAAATTTCTTTAACACTAGGTTGATTTGTTTTCTTAAAATGGATATTAGTATGGTCGGTAGTTGATTCAGTTTCTTGCTTGTTTACAGAAGAGAGCAAGGTACAAGAATACCATTCGTCGGCACATGGATTTCAACACCATAAGAGCAGGAATTAGCAATGGTTCAATTAAATCAACCAGAGAACTTTATAGAGATATTCTTCTACTCACCAACAATGCCATAAATTTCTATTCAAAAAATACACGCCAATACACCTTTGCTATCAGCCTCAGGAATCTTGCCAAAAATACATTCCAGCAAATTCAGAGTGTGTCATGTTTAGATTCTGGTGGAGATAGTATTGGCGGAGGTGGTGATAGAATATCTTGTGAAGCACAGCAATTCAGCTTACCTGTAAAACCTAGAAGTATACGACCTCATATCCGGAAAGTCATTGGAAAACTCGTGACAGAAGAGAGAATGTCACCCAAGAAGGAGGGCAAAAAGAGTCAACCTGAGGTGGAAGATATGCTTTTTCCCCCAAGAGAAACAAAGAAAGGTAAAGCAGAGACTACGGAAGAGGTTAGTACTTCGAAAAAAGATACTAAGAAAGGTCAAACTGAGATGGGAGAAAGAATTACCTTAAAGCTAACAAAGAAACGTAAGACTGAGGCGGAAGAAATAATTGCCCAGAAGCCAGTGAATAAGAATAGTAAAACCGAGGTGCCAAAACAGATGATTCCTTCTAGAAAAGAAACCAAGAAAGGCAGTTCCGATGCTAAGATTTTGGTGGAGTCACCGTTAGTGGCTTTAGAGGTGGTGAAGAAAACTGGAGCAGGTAGAAGTAAGAAGGTTGGGAGAGGAAATGGTGGTGGTCAAAAACCGAAACGAGTTGACACTGATGGAGTGGTAAAAGGAAGGAAAAGAACGCGTATAAGGTGAAATGCAGCAAAATCAACTTTTTTTCTTTTTTTTTTTTTTGTGTGCTCGTTTTTTTTTGTATATAGAGAGAATGTGTTTCTGTGAATTTTGAGGAACTTAGTGTAACAAGTTTTTTGCTGCCGGTTATTTTGTATGTGTACAGCACCAATGGCGGCAGTTAATTAGAGGATTCTTTTTTTTCCCATTTGTTAGCTGAGTATACTTTGTGTGTTTTCTTTTGGTTGCAACTTCTGTGCTGATCAAAAATCCTAAAATAACTTTCACGAACAAAAAAGCTCCATAAACTTTGAATCATGTAGTCCACCAAATGAGATAATACTAAACTCATGAACAAAATGCTCCATAAACTTTGGATCATGACTTCAACCAAACGAGATAATGCTCGTCTCACATAACAAGATGATCATCTTCTAAACGGTGTATTTTACAACACCAAAGATGAGTCTTCCACCATAAACTAATAGGAGGATTTTCTATTCACTAAATGATGTCTTTCCCATCTTCATAATGAACAAACTATTCCCCTCTAAACCTTAATGGTGTGCTCTCTCAATAGCGATGGTATATCTTTCAAAAACGCATAACGGCCTCTTTTGGTGGATACCATATTTTGTGTGGTGAAAATTACAGGGAGACCCATTTTTGGATCTTTTCCACTGTGAAACCCACGTCCAAAAATCTAAAGACGCACACCCATTTTTTAGAAAAAAAATATTCTCAAACCCATATTTTATAAAATTCTGTTTCGTTCTTTTTTCTTCTTCTTCTTCTTCTTCTTCATCTTCAATTCCTTTTCTTCAACAGGGCCACCAACCCATCATCCATCTTCTAATTTTGGATCAATTTAACACTCAGCAAACCATTCGTCTTGTTAACCTCCACCTATTCACAGATTCAACCATTTGATCTTCAGAGCAGATCTATCTTCTTCTTTTGAGTTCAACAGGAAACCCATAATCATCCCCATATTCAAACCACCGACCCCTTATCAACAATGTCATCTCTATCTCTTAAGAACACCGAAACCTTAACTTCAATTCCTTAATCTCATCTGTTGAGCAGCGACACAAAAATTGCCTTTTCAATTATGCTCAAATCCACACAAATTCGCACCAATCTTCACCCAATTTCAGATCTGAAATCACACCCATTGATTGCTCCATCGTTTCTCTAAGTCATGGTAACAAACTAAACATCACTGGTGTTTAAACAATTAAAGTATATTAGGCTGCACACGAAAAAAATAGACGATTAGGGCTGTAGAAAAAGATAGTTGAATCTTATATGTGAAGAAAGTGTTCTCGTATGCCATTGCTTATCAATTCGTTTCCTTATCTTCTTCTTTAGCTGCTGTGCTGCTATGAATAGGAGTTATGATTCAGAAGAGAATTCAGGATTTAGAGACGGACACAGTATAATATCTACGTTATGGTTGCCACGCACTTTTAAGGATAAATGATTACAAACTATTAAAAGAGTAGAGATGAGTGGTTTGATGAAGGAAATAATATCTACGTTATGCAGATATTTTTTTCTTAGTATTGAAACCAACAAAAAACAAGGTTGCATAACTGGTTATGCACCTACAATAATATCTACATAACAAGTTATGCAGTCATGAAAGTGGATGCATAACCTGTTATGCATCTGAAAATATGACTGCATAATACATTATGCATCGAGAAAATTGTTTCATAATCTTTTATGCATCGAGAAAATGGATGCATAACCTGAAATGCATCATTTAAATATGGCTGCGTAACGCATTATGCACCAATTTTTTCTGTACGAACTAAAATCAACCAAAAAAATGGCTACATAACTTGTTATAGATGCATAACTTTGTTATGCAGACACATAACTTGTTATGCAGTCGAAAACATGGTTGCATAATTCGTTATGCATTTTTTTTGGAGGCTGCATAATAAATATGCAGTCAGCTTTCGAAAATTTTCCCTTAAACGAACATCACTCCCGATTTTTTCGTTGCGTAGCTCTCTTTAAAAGATTTCCAACGATATAAAATTTGTACTCGTTGCGTAGCTCTCTTTAAAAGATTTCCAACGATATAAAATTTGTAAAACTCCAAGGCGCGGATTTTTAGATATGTTATATCCAAGTTGCGTTACCAATTATACCCCTGAAAAATTAGGATACATAACGAGTTATCCCTGAAAAAACAGTATGCATAACACGTCATGTTGATACGTAAACCGTCATGCAGACAAGTTTTAATAATTTCGAATAATTATGGGTGTCACAGAAATATTTATGGGTGTCACGGTATCCAAAATTAATTGTAGGCCTGACAATGAGAATATTTTTTATTTGGGTCTCCCCCTAATTTTCTCGTGCCCTCCTAAGCCCAAAAGGCTAGTATTTGGTAAATGTGTCAAGCCCACGTCCAAGTCTAAATACTCTAGAATCTATGTACCTTAGCTAATATACCTTTAGAGGAGCACCGAATTGTTGAGGAAATGCTCCGCCAAACCTATAAATATGTAACCTTAGCCTTAAAGCTAAGCACTCCTTGCTTGACTCTCTCAAGGACCTCAACTTGAAGATTATATCAATGAAGTGCAAGTTCTTTTTATAATATCACTTTACTTATGTTTTTAGCTTAACAAAGAGTTTATCTCTACTTGGGTGTGGTGGTTAACTTTTAAGCAACTACATTTTGGCGCCGACTAAGAGGGTCTCTCGACTAAACCTTATACAATCGAAAAAAGGTTACTTAGTTACGCGTACAGCTTGATTTCTCTTTATCATTCTTTAATGTTCTTTAAGTTTACGATTCTTTTATCACAACGCTTGTTTCCGCTTTCAATACATTGTTCAAGTTGTTTTACTTAGTTTAAACTCTTTTTTTTCCATGCACCTTACTTACAGAAGATCACGACAAGAGAAGTTGTTCTATGAATTCTTTGTTTGAGAAACGCATACATGAATCAATACCAACTATTTTGTTACTGTTCAGTTCATGTAAGAAAATGTGTTTTCTAAATTAAATACATATTGTGTCTAGAAGTGAAGTAAAGCATTCTGAAAGAGCGTAGGTACACTCGTAAAACGTATATGATCCATATATTAGCTTGGAGTAACCTTAAAAAGTTAACATCAGCATATGCAGTCTGTGTAGGTAGTAAGTATCATCCTTTATGATTTCAGTCCGCATTCATCTGTACCATTTCAGTCTGTATTAGTCCTTTTCAGTTTGTTGTCTAAATATATGGTGTAACTGATACTTATTTAAGCAACCGAATCCACTGAATCCCTCAAACAAAGTAATTATAATGTACGGAGCCGAAAATGAGGGTACCAAGTACACCACTATTTTATTTCATTCGGCGACCTGTATGGACAAAACCTAATACAATCACAAGTATGTCAACAGGAAGACCCTTGTATAAGATTGTATATAGAGTTTCTCTCTTTCTTCCACAATCAATATATATATATAGACAAAAGGTCTGTGTACCTGATTATATAGAAGAGTTCTTAGACGATCTCAAAATCAATATCCAAGATCAATCTAGTACGTATCCGAATTGTACAAGATCTGAATTCCAACAAGCACGAAGCTTGCAATCTATCTTTCAAGATGTGGAAATAAATTAACACAAGAGACCAGAATTTTAATAACGAGGAAAACTGCACTAGCAGAAAAACCCCGGGACGTCGTCCGGATTTGATTACTGCACTGTATAGATCCACTACAGATACCAGCCTACAACCAGACTTCGGATTGGATTGTAGTTGAGACCGAGTTGACCCTCCAAGAAATTCAGCTTCAGTCATACTCATGTGCGTCTCGAGACCTAACGTGGTTTGATGCATTTCATAACCACAACAAATTAGTGAACATCTTTCCACTTTAATTAACAAGTAATATAATGTAGTCAAATTCATTCCCACAAAGAGAAAGAGGTTTTAGTTATAAATTATCACGAGGGTGGGTGTGTGGGGTGTGGGTTGGTTTTAAAAAGAAAAAGAAATTAAAAGTTTAAGTTGAAATCAATAAGAGAACTAAGATCAAGAAATTTTCTTCGTTATAAAACAATTATTCGGGTTATGTTTTTCATCAACTCATTATTAGTCACAATATATCACCAATCGCGGATAAAGCAGATAGATGAGTGCGAACTCTTAAATTCCTTATTTCACTGGTGTTGATGGTGGATTTTAGTTCAGGGCTAAAATTGTAAAACCAGTATTTTATGCATTGTCACCCTCCAAGGGAAAAAGACGTTTAAGAAGTGATGAGTGCAGAAAACCTCTTCACTGTATGTGAAACAATTTAATAAATACACGAAATTCACCCAGAATGGTGCGTGCAACAACAATCCCAAATATTCTGTGAATTTTATCAGCATTATTAATTAATACATTATTTTCCTAGTATTTTCCGTTCTATGTTCTCAGCCGAACTCTCATTATTGACATGACATGACGATTGAGTGTTCACTCTCAGCAGAGTAGCATGAATATCCCGAAGTGCCAATATAGAGATGTGCATGAAATACCCACACAGGCTACATCACTCTCTGACAGAGAGAGTCTCGCATCGACTCGCTTTGGTTATCCCGATCGAGCATACTTAATTTCCTTAAAGGAAATCTAGACTGTCCATATCAGTCTCAGAAACGATCGCGGCCACACAAGTTGGCCGCACAATTTATTAAGCCTAGCCAAACTCCGTCAAGAATAGGCGATTATCGTGCTGACCACCGGCGGGCCCACTTATGCCTAGCCGGTCGAACATCACACGAACATCTCCTAGCACCGTCAAACGCCAACCCTAGGTTGGGTGGCCATGCTACTTTGTAGAGTTTCGATCGAACATAGGCTGTTCAGGGAAGTCTTAAAACAATCACGACCGTCCAACTTCGCCAACCTGGTTGGACGGATAAGATCATCCCATGAATGATTGGGGAAGCGCTAACGCACACGTTGGCGGGCCCACTCTACCCTTACCTGATCGATTTGGTCACGACGTGGTCATGGAGCAATGAACGTTTTCCCGAAACATGATGGACGTGATGCTTTCAAGGGTCGCGGATGTTAAATCAACCACAACCATCCAACTTAGACAGCTTATTTGGATGTCTTAGATCGCATTTAGGACCATCAAGAAGGTGCACATATGTTCATCGCCAGCCCAACATGGGGCACAAACGATTGGTCTTCCAAAGGAGAAGCACAACTCACCAAATCGTTTGGCCAAAGTCACGAGTGCATGACTGTGTCAAAACGCTAATTAGGGTTTGCGGCAATGCACATCTGTCGTAGTTCGATCACGTCCATCCATCTTCGCCAGCCTAAACGGGGGGAGTAGATATAGAATCAAGAAGTCCCAAGGATGTTGACGTGATCACTATGGGCCCACCTGTGCGTGTAACCAGCCGACCTAGGCAGACTATGGCCAGGCATCTCGAAATGCGCGCCCAAAGGTGGCATGTCGCGCGGCCTCTAATCCTTTGCGGCAATGGGTTTCTGTCGCAAATCGATCACGTCCACTCATCTTTGCTGGTCTAATCAAGTGGCCTATATCGAACCTTCATGGAACCGAGAGGTGTAGACATGCACAACAATGGGCCGACTCCACGCATGACTGGTCGGTCCCACCAAAACCAGCGCCCATGCTTGAATTCGATCAATCCAAAGAGGAGATGTTAACGCACCTCTAAAAACCCTAAAATCCATCAACGACAGTGAACATGTGCCGTAAATCATCTCGTCCGTCCAACTTTTCCAGCTTGGTCGGACGGCTTGAATTAAAATTAGGCAATCGATGAAGCATCTCAATGATTACCGTCCGCCACTCTGTCCCGGGGAGTGATCGACCAGATCGTGGCCCTCCTATGCGGCTTCCAAACGATCACTCGAAGATGGTTGGAGGTGCTGCCATTTTAAGACGCTTAATCCGCGACTTGTTCAATCAAGCTTTAAAACAACGATGCTTCATACATATCGATTGTTTTGATCTGCTTGCTTAAAAGCGATGCATTACATGCATCAAGCATACACGATATTTCATGAATATCAATTCCATAAATAATTTAGTTATTTAACCTAATAGCCCAGTATGTTATTTCTTGCGGCGGGTCCCACGACTCGACCCACCCATTCGAGACATCAAACATGTCACAAACTAGGGGATGCTTACTAGGGTATTTGGTCTGGAGGTTTACAGCGTGCAACACGCTATTACAAAAACGTGTCTGGAAAAAGTGGACAGTTAACATTAATGAGGGAAGTGGGAAAAGATGTGATCGTGTGACAATCACTATCCATACACGACCCCACTACTCCATCACTTCACCTCCTCCACTTCCTACGAGATGAGGGTTGCGCTCAATGACTTGTATAAATAGGTCCTTCACCTATTTCCAACACAGACAGAAAAACCAAGTGTTGTCACAGTATCCAGAAAATATCCAGAACTGATAGCTTACATTGTGCAAGCCAGTTCAACATTCTGATACAAGTCATAAACAGCCAACACCTTCACAATCTCAAATACCTTCTTCGCTTCCCTCCCTAAGATCAACCCTTCTCCTTCACCTTGTGACAAATTGAATCTGGAACGACCATTTCTTGGTTTAGGCCAGAGTCTTACAGATTGATTTCTCGAACCTAAAAGCATTCCCGTGCGGTGCATTTGTTTAGGGTTTGAACTCGTTTCTCATCAACACAACACAAATTACCAAAAACAGCAGAATCAGTTTTCACCCGAAAACAACTGGCGACCACAACGGGAGATTAATCTCTCGGTTGCAAGATCAAATTTCAGTTTCATTTCAATTTTCTCAAAATTCAAAATGGTGGATCTTAGGTATGGATCGGCGACCAATTTAGATGGAACTAGCGATGACAACACTCTCGTTGTTAATGTCCCGGTTAGTGACGCTACCATACAACCTGTCAATATGATCAATGCATCTCGTGGAACTACGTCCTCTACCACCAACACCAGCGGAGCAGGAGATATTCCCTCGGTAACACCTCCCATCACCAGAGCCAGAGCATCCGCAAACCCCAACATTTCTTCAAGTGTAACACCTCCAGTCGTCACCAGAGCAGCTGCTACTCCCCCGTCAGGACGATGGTCCGGAGGAATCAGAGGAGGCCAACCCCCTATCACCATTGTTGATTTGATGGAGATGCAAGAAATTCTCGCTAAGGCTCAGACAGTCATGGCTTCGACCCAGAAAGAGGTATCCACTTTCCTCAAGACATTAATAGAATGATTGCCACAAGAGTTACGACAGCCCCTGGAACCAAAAAGGAGTACTTTCAACACGCCTGGCGCGAGTGCTTCAGCAGAACGTGCCTACCTAGATGAAGAAGCCCATATTGCTCCTGAACTCCCATGGGAAAGGAACCAGCCATCCAACTTCATCACTCATGAGGATCTGGAACGACTTCTCCAAAATCGAGGCAAGGAAAACCCAGTGGACCTGCACCAACACCAACCTCCATATCCTCCTGATGTGCAGAGAGTTCCCCTACCGAGAGGATATTCCTCTCCTAAGTTTTCCCTTTATGATGGTACTGGTAACGCTCGTGAACATATTTCTCATTTTCTGTAATCTTTGGTAGAACACGAATACAATCACGTCCTCCGCCTGAAAGAATTCTCAAAATCGCTTACTGGAAGAGCATACACCTGGTATAACAACATTGCACCAAACAACATATCGAACTGGTGTGAGATGGTCACTGCCTTTTACAAGAAGTATTTCTTCGTGTCCGAGCAAATCACTTTCTCGGACTTGGGAAGAATGTTTCAGCGAAACAACGAGCATCCAAACGATTACGTCAAGAGGTTCAGAATTCAAGCTTTGGACTGTCACGATCCAAACGTGACCGAAAAACAATTGGTAGAATCATGCATTAATGGTATGGTTCCCATCTATCGTGCTTTACTGGAAAATTTGCGCTTCCAGACGTTCTCTGAACTTCATGAAGCCGCTAAGCGATCAACTACGACCGCACCATCGCTTTTAGAAAAAACCAGACCGGCCAGGGGTGAGGATGCACGTGAAACTCGAGGGAACATGCGTCTTATCAACAAGCAATAAAATACTGGTCCTTCGATGAGCGTGGTAGGAGAAGGAGGTATAGATGGTGGATTTTCTACAAAGGCTAAAATCATAAAACCATAATTGTAGTACTCCTGATCGAGCAATCATATGAGTGTTGAGACTCATGTCTCTCGTCGAAAGCATGAAAGCTCATGCCAAAAAATCTCTGACTGAGAATGCTGTCTCTCAGAGTATATGTAGATGTGTAGTCTCTCAGCTGAGGCAACGACACATCTCATGAATACTGAGCAATTTCGGTAATTACTTCTATATAGAATTGAAAGATTGGATGGCTCCTAGACAAGGTTTTCCCTGACTATATAACGTCTGTATAAAGGAAAGCTTTCCTGCTAGTATAGAGCAATAACGTCTTCAGGATGCAACAAGGTTTTCCCTGACTATATAAAGGAAATATGACGCTTCAACAAGCTCATGTTACTCCACTCTCATATAATTAATGCTCTTAGACAGCATGCCTGCTAGTATAGAGCCATCAATTAATTATCTCTAATCGTTAACTGAATTTTCAGTAATATTATACGATTCTTCGTAATATTTCGTCACTTCAATTCGTGGTTCTTCCTAGCAGAATTCCACGGGTTAGTGATAAATGTTCAACGAACGGCCATCTGAGCAGCTCTTGAGTAAGCCCCGACCAAAATGGTGCAAGTGTACTCAGCAATAATGCACAAACGAGCACCTGAATGCACAAACGAGCATTCCAAAACACGAAGGAACTATGAACCTATGCAAAATAGGAATAAAATAATAAATAATAAAATATTAATCGAGGCGCTGGGGGACTGGGTCCACAGCCGGTCATGCCGTGGCCAGCCCCAGTCCCACGCCCAATTTTATATTTTATCATATTTTTATTATTTTCCTTGATCTCATGAAAATCCCTTCATTTGATCAAATCTCCTTCGTCTCAAAGAAACTCCTCAGTCTCATGGTGTTTCCTCGTATCAAAGAAATAATAATAAATTAGGAAAGATGTCGTGGGACCGGACTCACTAGCCGGCCGGCCATGCCCTAGCCGTGGCCGGTCCCACACCTCATGACTCCTCATTATTTTATTATTATTTTCCTCATCCCATGAAAATTCCTTGAATTCATGAAATTTCCCTCAAGTCATGAAAATAATGTAAAATTAGGGAAACTCGTGGGGCCGGGCCCTAGCCGGCCGGTCATGCCTAGCCGGTCCCACATGCCCCTTATTTTATTATTATTATTTTTTATTTTCCCTCATCTCATGGAAACTCCCTGATTTCAACAAATTCCTTGGTTTCAACAAGCCTCTTGATTTTATGATATTTCCCTAAAATCATGAGAAATATTATAATATTGGGAAAAGTGCCTTGGGACGGGCTTTTTGGCCGGCCGGACATGCCTTGGACATAGCCAGTCCCACACTTCATGACTCCCTATTTTATTATTATTATTTCCATAATCTCATGGAAATTCCTTAACTTCATGAAATTCCTCAGTTTCATGATATTTTCATAATCTTTTCACCAACTGGTCTTCAAGAGACTTTGGTATTTTTGCTCACTTGAGCATATGGGAGTTACATGGTCGACTCATCATCCCATGTAGCCGGTCCCTCCTTCACTCCGTGGTTGATTTTCAATAAATCATCAATTGATCAACAATTGATCAAAATTAGGGTTTCGAATCCAGAGCTCTGCGAAAACGTAATTCTGAGTAGATTCAAATACTAATAATTTTACGTTGATCCCATGATCAATAATTTCATTATTATACTCGTCCTAGCAGTCAGTATCTTAAATTAATATTTTGTTTGGTCCTGCCACCAAAAATTCATCAGACGAGCAACAGTCGCTCAGATGAGCAATATTTGCTCAGACTAAGGAATATTGGTTCAACTATCAATATTCAACGATTCAGCAGCATACTTTTCTCAGGTTATCAACAATTATTCGGCAATGATACCTATGTCTCAACAGACATGTTCTATTCATGAGTCTCAGAACATTTGCAAATAACGTTCGACTCAGCAATACAAGGACTCATCGTCCCATGAAGTCATCAACTGACTCCACAACCACGAGATGTCAATCGTCTCACATGGGGGATATTAACTAGGGTTTTGGTCTGGCTGTCTACTGCACGTGTGTTCACGCACACGATGAGAATGTGAGCAAGTCGTGCAATCAGTTGGAGGAGTTAGCAAAGAAGTGGATGGAAAATCAACCAAGTCTCCGCACGATGAGCAATTGGTTTTGACACGATTTCCCACTTCCCCACTCTTTCACTCCAGCAACTGTCACACTTCATGGGATCAAGGTGTTTACAATTCAGCAATATAGAAAGGCCTCTGAATCCTGATTGAAACAGACAAGAATTTCTCGACAAGTTCATACAAACAATCTTTCGTCTACACGAACTCATCGTCTGAGCAATCACTCTCAACTGAGCAAATTCAATCATTCAGAAGTTTCTTACGCAGAATACAAAACACACCTACAATCTCGATCACCATTGATCTCACACATTTCTCAGCTTCCCTCCTACAGATCAACCCATCCCCTCTTGTGACCGAATTGACTCTGGAACGGCCATTGTCTTGGTTTAGGCCGGAGTCCTACAGATTGATCTCTCGAACTTAAAGCACTCTCGTCTTGCAGTGCATCTGTAGTGATCTCATTACAAATTGGTTTATCAGGAACAACTTTCATCTTTAGGGATTGAGATAATTGGGAATAGATAAAGCAATATAGAGGATTAGGAGAAGAGTTAGATGAATTAAGGGGGTAATAAGAAGACATTGTTATAGATAAAAGTTGCAGAAGGATTTTAGGAAGAAGGTAAGGTTTACATTATTCATTAGCTACCTCACAACAAAGTACAACAGTCCATATAAAAGGATGGACGACACATTATGCTCGTGCTTTGCACGAGCCACTCACATGAATAACTACTAATGGTGCCTAGCGTATAACTAGATACAGCCTTCCCATAACCAAGATGGTCTGCCTCATGTAGGTTCATGACAAATACCCACTCCTCCAAATCATCCTTGTCCTCAAGGATGAAGAAAAAGAACTTAGCTCGGCTAAGGAGAGACACTGTTGCTGCAGCTGCATCGTACAACTAGTAGCAAATATGAACGTGATGCTGACAGACTTCCAGCCGAAACTCACAACCCATTTATCTTTCTCACGCGAACAGCAGGGCCCAAGCCTGGTCATGGTTCCATTGTAGTAGATTTCCAGTTGAGACTTGAATACGAATATTCATGTCTAATTCCATGTAACAACCCTGCATGTGTAGGATTTGTTGTTGCAAACATATTCTCACTGTTAAGAGGGTAACTACTTCACCGCAGGCAAGTAACTCGAACTTGGATATCGAATTGTAGCCAATAAGGATAAACTTAACCACGTGAGCTACTAATATCATAACTTCAGCTCTGGCAGAGGATCCAACAATTGATTTAAGATTCTTGTACTGGTTGGCATATTCAAATTGAACCGGTTTTACTTGCAGGGATCCCAGGCCATGTACAGTTTGAGGATAGATCTCGTAACCCCAATAGTAAATGAAGAAGAGCATAACAAGACTGGCTAAGAGCGTACCCATCATCAGCAAGCCTATATCTGTAACGCTTTGTATAGCCCGTTGTACTGCCTCATATCTGGCCTCATCACCAATTCCAACTCTCTAGCTGAATTTGTAGATACTTGCAGATAAGAATGTTGACCCTTTCCATTCACTAGCTGAGAAGGCTCCTGCAAAAATGTGGTCGAAATCTACGAATTTTATATTCTTTTGTACTTTGCACCTACCAAGTACAGTACCACGAGGAGTTCTAGTGATATCTATGAACATGAAGACCCCTTCTGTCCAAACCCTTATTTGATTGATATCAGATTCCAACCTTAGATTTCTTAACCGTGTAAACAATACTTTACTGCAGTTAAACCATCTTGAGTCGCCCACCAGATGAGGAATTACATAAGCACTTCCACTAAAACGAGATTTTGCTGCAATTCAATCACTTTTTTGTACTGCACATATACACCATTTTGAAGTTGAAACATTAAGTGATTTCTATTCCAACTACTATCCCATATAGTAAAGCGATGTACTCCAAGTAGCTCCATGAAATTCAATAGATAAACACAAACATTTCCCATACTCCATAATCCAAAGAAGAACAATCTGAATTCAAACTCAAATAAGAAAACCCAAAGGTTAGAGTTACTTTGCCTTGTAGCTTGCAAAATCATCATCTTCCAGAGAACGATAACTTGCTGCAGCATTTCGTCACACAACTTAGAAACATCTCTGCTGGTACCCTCTCTAACACCCAAGTATACAATCGAATTGGAAAGTAAAAGTATAAGATGATGCCTGTGTTCCGAATTCAGCTTAAAAACAATATTTTCACTGGAATTATGCAATAAAATCAGCCCATTCAGAACAAGCAAACCCAATTTAAGTAAACCAAAACTAAAATTAAAACTGTTGTTATTGTAGTGAAAATATCTCCTGATCAATTCCAGCAATGTGCCTCTATCAAAAACCACTCTATCAAAATCCTGGTTACAACAGAGGCACCTTCCACTACTCAAACTGCACATTACACCCTCAGAAATTTCAAGTAAACTATATCCTCGTTGCAATTTCAGATACCCTTTGTTACAACTGAAACTGATTTTCCCATTACCAAAGATTTGAGAAATAAACTCATAATTGTTCTTAAACATTCCAGCTCTAGCCCTTGTACCATTACCTACAATTATATGAAGATACCTACAAACATTCCTGCCGGTGTAGCTCTGTGTAATCTGAATTGAATTTGAATTTGATGCAACAAAACTTCTGTGAACCCTTTCCATTGGAAAACTGATATTTTCAATTAGACACAGATGAAACAATTCCTGGGTAGTTACATACGTAGTTTCCCTTGATCTATGAGACATAAATTCAGTCCTAAGAAGAATATCTTGGTGCAACATTTCCTCACAGAACTTGCAATGATTACCACTAATACCATTTATAACACACAAACACATTAGACCTGACCCTAAATCAGTCATTCCAGTGTGCTTATAGGTATTATGAATTAAGATCGAACATGAAGCATCAAAACCTGTCGAATGAGAACTCCACAGTATGGTTTCACCCATTCTTCCTCTACCCAACAACATTAGATCACAACCATAACTGGTGATATTATGCCTTTGTGACATCTTCAAAAACAGTTGCCATTCATATCCACCGTCACCTTTTTCAATAGATATAAACACACATGAATAAGAAGACAACAATTCCAAGCTATAACTAAGCTTACTATCTGTACAATAAGAAGTATTCCAACTCGACTTGAACCATTTTCCTCTATCAATTACTTTTTATAAAAAATAAAGATACAATGAGAGCATTCTTCCCTACCAGCACATATAAGAACCAACAAAAACTCGATAACTCTTGTATAAGTCCGACTCTGATATGAATTTGAACAATACGCATGTAGAATTTCCAAAAGAGTTCCATAATACATGGTCTCCAATATTTTTCCTCGATCAACAATATTCGAGCCAATTCAAAGTTACAGCAAAAGCGTTTTTCACTACATAGCTTGTTGTCGACAACGAATAATATCTCATGAACATTGAACTTTTCATGACCCATCTCCATAAATAGAAGAGAAAAAAAAATCATCCTTCTCGAAATGAAGAAAAACATCTCTGGTCAATTCTATAAGGGTAAGTAATTATTTACCATCCATAATTTCTTGAGGATGAACTAACTTCATCACTAGAGAGTTGTAGTCCTGAACTCTACAAGTAACACCAAATCCATCGACATTACAGAAAGCATATTTGGATTTAGATTTGTAATTACCTTTACCTCTATCTATAAGAGTATAAGAATTTCGAGTGAACCCCTTTGACGAGCTGAAATTCTTTACCTCGCTCTCTGTAGCCCTTCTAGCTTGAAAACTCACATCGTCATTACTAATTATATTACCAGAATTTAAAGGCTTACATTCTTGGTAGTCTAAAAACAATGAGGTCACCTTGTGTTCCTGAATATCATCAACATCACCAGATCCATTGACACAAGAGAATTCAACAGCTGGTATAGGTTGTAAATTACCTTCGTCTGTTGTACCAGGAGTCGAAGGATTTTGTGAGAATATTGTTTCTGAACTTGAATCTTCATCTGAATCATGTGGAATTGATTTCAAATTTACATCAAACTCGTCCTCAATCACCTTCGTGTGAATTAACTCAGGTCCAACTAAACCGGTGTCTTCAGATCCAGACTTCAATCTTCCAACATCAGCTATCAATTGTGAATCAGTACTCGTATTATCAATTCCATCACTGAAACTTAATCTGTTGTTGAAAACCTCATTCAATTAAGCTTGAGAATTATAATTTGATGGTGCTTCCAGTAAACCATCGTCGGATCCAAGTACCTTTTTCAACAGACGTTCTTCATAAGTCTTCAATAGATTAGCAAAGATCTTCTCCAAGGAAGAGACGAGTGATGTTTTAAACTCATTCATGGTAGCAGTCTCAGAATCGACTGCTCTAATACCACTCGTAGTGATCTCACTACAAGTTGGATTATCAGGAACATCTTTCATTTCTTAGGGATTGAGATAATTGGGAATAGATAGAGCAATATAGAGGATTAGGAGAAGAGTTAGATGAATTAAGGGGGTAATAAGAAGACATTGTTACAGATAGAAGTTGCAGAAGGATTTTAGGAAGTAGGTAAGGTTTACATTATTCATTAGCTACCTCACAACAAAGTACAACAGTCCATATAAAAGGATGGACGACACATTATGCTCGTGCTTTGCACGAGCCACTCACATGAATAACTACTAACGGTTCCTAGCGCATACTAGATAGGGCCTGCCCTTAACCAAGATGGTCTGCCTCATGTAGGTTCATGACAACATCTATGTGAGGTTGAGCATTTGCTCGGTTCAAGGAGTCTCCGCACGGTCATCTCCTCAATTCCGTAAAAACCAACAAATCGTTTTTCCCCATCTACAGATTGGAGACCACACTGGAGATTATTCTCTCGGTTGCAATCTCAATTCTCACAAAGATGGTCGATCTTAGATCTGTTTCAGTTACCAATCCGGATTCAACACCCGACTCTAACATCGCAAGTTCTAGTGGTACTGGCAGCGCAAGTACTACTGCTCTCAACGTTGCAGGCTCCAGTGGTACCGCTAATACCACTCCTCCGGACAGCAATGTCACGCCACATGTTACTACTACTCCTACAAGTGCTGGTGCTCCAGTGATCACTCTTGTCAATGCTGCAAGCAATGCTACTGGCACTATCAACATTTCACCTCCTAGAGAATCTCCTGAAGAAACCAGAGGAAACCAACCTACCATAGCTTATCTCGTGAAGGTGCAAACGACTCTCGCAAAAAACCAGATTGACATGGATGCAACACAGAAAGAGCTGTGCAATCATCTCAAAACTCTCACTGACAAGATGTCAGAGAAAACTCAGGCAGAAAGGAAAAGCCAAAGAAACATCTTCCACTGCTGATCCTGAAGTCACTCCGATCCATGTAGTAGACGATGATCAAGTCCACAAGGCTGCAGACAATCCACCAACGAAGGAACCTACAGGCTTCATCACCCGTGAAGACCTGGAATGCTTTATGGAGGAACGATGAAAAGACAAGACATCATCGGTTCATCGTCATCAACCTCCATATCCTGCTACTACACAACGAATTCTCTCCCAAGGGCTACACCTCTCCAACGTTCACACTGTATAACAGGATGGGAACGCTCGAGAACATGTTTCTCGATTCCTAAAAGCACTAGGCGAACACGAACACAACCATGTCGTTCGTCTGAAGGAATTATCGAAATCCCTGACAGGCCGAGCGTACACATGGTATAACAACATTGCACCAGGGAGCATCGCTAGTTGGGAGAGACGGTTAACGCTTTCTACCAGAAATACTTCTTAGTCTCAGAGCAGATTACTCTCTCTGATTTAGGAAGAATGTCTCAGAAGAACAATGGACATCCGAATGATTATGTGAAGAGGTTCAGAGTCCAAGCTTTGGATTGCCATGACCTGAATGTAACTGAACAACAACTGGTGGACTTGTGCATCAACGGAATGATCCCGATCTACAGAGCCTTGCTGGAAAATCTTCGGTTCCAGAAATTCTCCGAGCTTCATCAAGCAACCAAATGATCAACGATACTGCACCTGGAAAGAAAAAAGTATGCAAGGTCGAGGAACCTCGAAGCAGCCGACGCCTAGTCAATAATCATTACAATCTCTAGCCTTCAACAAACTTTGTTGCTGAAAGGAATGAAAGGAAATCCGAGACACATCATCAGAGCGCTTCCCCAACATCCCAGACTCCTCTGAAGGTGCAAAGAAAAGATAACCAATCCTGAAATGCACAAACCTCGACCCGACATCAACAAACGGGAAAATGATCAGACATACTCAAACTTCTCTCTTCTCATGAAAGAGTGATCGAGTTACTGGAAATATGGGTTCAAGATGGTGCAACCAAATTGTGCTCATCATAAAGAGCCAACTGAAGAAAAAAATGAAGAATCCCAGGTACTGTCACCTTCATAGATTTATCAATCATCCGACAAGTAACTGCAATATTTTGAAGCACGTCTCCAAAGAGAAGGTTGATCCACAATAGCTTCAACTGGGGACTGAAGGGTACAAAAGAATCCTCTCCCAATCATAACCTTTACACTCTCTGAACAACCTATCAAAGAGGAAATTCAATCCTTGGTCGAACATGAATTGCTCTATCTGTCGAAGGCACAAAGGAGAGACATGTTCACAGCACTGAACTACATCGTGTCAAGAAGTCCATTCCGGAAATACTTCTTGATCCTCCAGCGACAGACCTAGAGATGTACGACTGGGGACTGCTTACCACAGTCAATCTCAGAAGAAACGAATTTGGAAGAACATTGATCGATCCTGGTCAACAACATTCCACTAAAAACCATCGGGTCCACATGCATCACTCGACAAGAAGATACTCATGCTCCCATCTCAATAAGAGACCTTTAAGGAACACTCGGAAATACTTATGGCTAAATCACTCTCAAAGTGAACATAAGTTCAACATGGACAGAAACCAAGTTTCACATAATCAAGAAGATCCAGGATATAACATGTCCTTCAGAAGAGCGTGGATCCACGCTGAAAAGATGGGTACTTACAAAGCGCCTTTGGTTACACATCTCTCCAACAAAGAAAGTTCTGATCCAGAAGATTTGGCGGACTTTCCATCATCAGAGCACTTGAAGGAATTTCGAACTTTGACGAGGTTGAAACAAGAACCTGCAAAAGATGCATAGACATTCATCAAAAGGTCCTGCACTCAGGAAAGTCTCATTCCTCCCATGTCTATGTTATTTATTTTCTCACATGCTATTCTATCATGGGGACTCAATTCAGCTAGCATCTCTGCTATTGCAAGACGATATAAGTGGGTAATCTCACGTCAGCAATATCTTACCAAGTGGTTGAATCTGACATTTCTCCGAATCGAGCATCTCATTGAGACATTCATTACTGAGATGATGTTCAAGCACGGAAAAGAACAATTTGGACATTTCTCCATAGCCTTGCAGGAGTGTTCATGTGTGCCAAAAAACCAGAAAGCTCTGATGTCTGCACAAGTGTTGAATCCCACTACCGCGACTAAAGAATGCTAAATCAACAGAAGATAGTTGGGACCCAAACTATCAAACCTAAGACATGCTCAAGGGATATGATGCTTCAACGCTCAAGCATCTAAGAAGCCTTCAAATTTTACTCTCAATCAAAGAGTACACCTCCTACAACAGCGCATCTAGCTTCAGCACAAATATCTCGACGATGACACTTTGATTCAACACCAACGTAATCAAAGTGTAACTAAATTACAATCGATAATCCTTCATTATCCCATGATAAGACTTCTGAAGCAGATGCAACAACATTCATCCATGGATGGCACAAACTCCTTTAACATACATTGGGGACTTGATCTTATTGGAATTTGCAATCTGATGTGATTCCATGAAACTTCATCAACGAAACCTCTCTACATCACAAGCCTTGCACGACAAAGGAACTTTTTCTCCTCACATCCAGAATGGGGACTGCTGCTGTTATCTGCCACAACAACATCGATTCCCTGACGAAGCCACTTCACAGTAAAGTCATATTCATAAGAATTTGGGTTGAAGTCCTAGAACATCTTCATCTTAGGAATGCTCAACTCACCAACTAGTTCGTGAATATAAAAGGCTCACTGGTTGAAGGAGCAAAGGCTATATCGATAATCATGGTTCTAGCCTTTTTCGGTCTCTGGAGCAACTCCAAACATAGTATCGGCATCAACAAGGATATGTGGAGGAACTCCGTTCATGGTCTCAGCATCAACAAGAATTTCTGGAGAAATTTCAATCATGATCTAGCATCAACAACGGTCTCAAGAGCAACATCCTCATGACAGGGCTTCATCAATTAACCATTCTCTGAAGTATTGCTCGACGAAGCGGACTTCTCCAAGCACTAATGATTTATATGAAGATGTTTATACATGATAACATGCTCACATGAAAGTCTTCCCAAAGCTTGCACGACTGGTGGGCACAATCCAAAGTCTTCTACAAGATGTTATCATCACCTCTACAAATGAGATACAACACACTTCAGGCCATGGGTTTACAAAAACGTACCAATGGGTGAGGAATAGGAGAATTCTTCCTCAACAAAAGATGTTCGTCTATGTCTCTTCTATAACATATCAAAAAGGAACCTCAATCGGACATACGAGCTGAAAGATATGGCCTTTACCGTCAGGTCTACGAAATCTGAAAAATTTGTACGGGATTACAAATTACAAATGTGCGCGCTTCTTTGGCTAACCTCTACAACTATAAATTGAGTGATTATTTTATCATGTGATAACTCAGTCTCATAGATTCAAAATTTGGGGTCAAGAATCAAATTCCGACGTCGTATGAAGTTCCTACAGCTTCCAGAGCATACAACATGCAAGCATCAATTCTTAGACGGGATTCATAACTTCCGCAGTCGACCGGTGTTCACCAGGTCTTTCCACTAAGTACTTCATCAAGGTACCTCCAACTTCGACCACCTAGGTCTTTACATCAATTTTTATACCTGGGTCCTCTATCCAAGTCTTTCCAGAAGAAGAGAAAACGAAAAGGAGAGATTTAACAAAATACTGGGGACTGACGGTCCACTGATCATGACGATCAGTTTCACAGTCCAAGACCCGTGGCACCAGACTCTCATGTGCTAATCATTCATCATAAAAGGAATGATACCACCGGGACATGAAACCATGGTCATTACACCACCCCCTCTTGAGAGCAACCTCAGTTATGGTCCCGTGACCAGGGTTTCAGAAGTGATGTTTCTACGACGAAGCAAGATGGCACTGCAAGCACCATGCTCATGTATCAATCTAAGGTTCCTGATCTCAAATGACCCAATAACATTAAAATCCTTCACCAACCGTTCAAGACACAAGCGAATGGTCTAAAGACACAACATGAGTGTTTTTCATCAAGCTTGTATAAGATGATTTTACACTGTCCCGCACAAAGCAACAAGCTGAGAGAAATTGGTGAAGAATATATGGATGGGTCATATACCATTCTCTTCGTATGGATGTCCTCTACAACATTCCAAAATTCACAGCAATTGGAGAAACGAGCAAAAAGATGCGGCTAAAACATTGGACTACATGACAGCTGAAAATTTTCTGAAAACCTCATAAAAGTTTATTGTTTCGTCAATTTCGGCCCTTAAACGTTCTCAAAAGCCGAAAATCTTCTTTGCTAAAGCTTGTAAATTTTCTGAGGATGAAGAAACATGGGTAAATCACGAAAATCCGACATCGGACGAAGATTCTACAACATTTTCAATGAAGACCTGACTTCTGAATTTTCTGATGACGAATTATGACTAAATTCTTCATTCATTTACATCTGAATCAGAAGCTACGCTTTCCGCGCGAGATCATACTTGATCTTCATCCGCTAGTCTCATTTGCTGAAACCGGCGACGTTTTGCTGATAAGTTGCAAGCCTTTCATCTTCAGCTTTCCTTTTCAGTAATAACTCATCTCGTCCCTGCTTCTCTTCTGCATCCGCTAAGGCTAAGAAAGCGTTGATTCCACCACGGACGACTCCCAGACGATCGGGAGACATACAATGCATAGCTTTCCAGCGTCTTTAAAAGGTTGATTCACCTCGGCATGAACATCTGCAGAAGTCTTCATCTTTGACTTGATATTTCTGGAGCGTTTTCCGGAAGGGTCAGAAGAGTGGTTGTAACCAGAAGTCACCACTATCTGAGGCGAAAGACATGGAGTCATGGATATACCAATAACAAACGCGTAACAAAATGGTAACAATCCAACTATTACCTATTTACAATTTCACTAGCTGTAGTGATTATAACTTTAGAATTTCGAAAACTTGCTCGTACCCTCAAACCTGCAAAGACGAGCAAAATACATTATTAATTATTTATAATCATGACTTGATTTTCATAAAACCGTAAACAATCCACGTGAATTTTAACGTCCACTGGTTTTTCAAAACTAGACAGACGTCCATTCTACAATTGTGAAAACTCACATACATACATTATTTCACCATGTATAATGGTCTACTTTCAACAGTTTTTCAAAATCAAAAGATGATTTTACAAAATATATAAATATTTAATGTGAAACTCACGTAAATTTGAAATATATATATATATATATATATTTGCTCCCTCGCACGAGCATCTTTCTTTGAAGCGAGAGTATATTTTCAAAGATTTCTGAAACCTCGAAGATAAAATTTTTCATGAAAGCTCATAAACAAAATTTTATTACTAACAGACGCACATCTGTTCAAAACAAAATTCTCTCGTACGAGCATCCACCTTTGAAATGAGAGTTTATTTCACGTATTTAAAAATAAGATTTTATTTTTCGTGAAAGCTCATAGACAAAATTTTTATCATTAGACTCAGGTCTATTTTGTTTGTTTCATAAACTAACGAAAGAACGTCCGCGCTAAAATGGATTCTTTTCTTGGGCCCGGATCTGTGAATCCTAAACCGACCAAGGTTCCATCACCAAATCAGAGGTGCTACACCACTTTATGCTCGTTAGACAATGCTCTATCATGCCACTGGGATCTTCGTTCAAGCCATGGTTCGCTCGTACAATCGAGAATCCGGTAACATCTTAACTTATGACTAAGTTCAATTACTTATTTCGTTTATAACTAGAAAATCACCATCTAGTGCTGACTGAGGAACATGAATGTCCCTCACTAAGCAGAGGACTTAATGTAGATGGTGGATTTTCTACAAAGGCTAAAATCATAAAACCATAATTGTAGTACTCCTGATCCAGCAATCAGATGAGTGTTGAGACTCATGTATCTCGTCGAAAGCATGAAAGCTCATGCCACAAAATCTCTGAATGAGAATACTGTCTCTCAGAGTTATGTAGATATATAGTCTCTCAGCTGAGGCAACGACACATCTCATGAATACTGAGCAATTTCGGTAATTACTTCTATATAGAATCGAAAGATTGGACGGCTCCTAGACAACTTGCCTGCTAGTATAGAGCAATAACGTCTTCAGGATGCAACAAGGTATTCCCTGACTATATAAAGGAAATATGACGCTTCAACAAGCTCATGTTACTCCACTCTCAGATAATTAATGCTCATAGACAGCACGCCTGCTAGTATAGAGCCATCATTTAATTATCTCTAATCGTTAGCTGAATATTCAACAATATTCTACGATTCTTTGTAATATTTCGTCACTTCAATTCGTGGTTCTTCCCAGCAGAATTCCACGGGTTAGTGATACATGTTCAACGAACGGCCATATAAGCAGCTCTCGAGCAAGCCCCAACCAAAATGGTGCAAGTGTACTCAGCAATAATGCACAAACGAGCACCTGAATGCACAAACGAGCATTCCAAAACACGAAGGAACGATGAACCTATGCAAAATAGGAAGAAAATAATAAATAATAAAATATTAATCGAGGCGCTGGGAGACTGGGCCCACCGACCGGACGGTCGTGCCGTGGCCAGTCCCATGCCCAATTTTATATTTTATCATATTTTTATTTTCCCTGATCTCATGAAAATCCCTTCATTTGAGCAAATCTCCTTCGTCTCAAGGAAACTCCCCAGTCTCATGGTGTTTCCTCGTATCAAAGAAATAATAATAAATTAGGAAAGATGTCGTGGGACCAGACTCACTAGCCGGCCGGCCACACCCTAGCCGTGGGCGGTCCCACACCTCATGATTCCTTATTATTTCATTATTATCCCCCTCATCCCATGAAAATTCCTTGAATTCATGAAATTTCCCTCAAGTCATGAAAATAATATAAATTAGGGAAACTCGTGGGACCGGGCCCTAGCCGGCCGGTCATGCCCTAGCCGGTCCCACACGTACCTTTTTTTTTATTATTATTTTTTATGTTTCCCTCATCTCATGGAAACTCCCTGATTTCAACAAATTCCTTGATTTCAAAAAACCTCTTGATTTTATGATATTTCCCTAAAATCATGAAAATATTATAAAATTGGGAAAAGTGCCTTCTGACGGGATCTTTGGCCAGCCGACCATGCCTTGGCCATAGCCGGTCCCACACTTCATGATTCCTATTTTATTATTATTATTTTCATAATCTCATGGAAATTCCTTAACTTCATGAAATTCCTCGGTTTCATGATATTTCCCTCACACCAGGGAAAATACATAAAATTGGGAAAGGTGCTGCGGGACCGAGATTGCTAGCTGGCCGGTCATGCCCTAGCCGTGGCCGGTCCCACACCTTTCAAATCCCCTATTTTATTAATTATTTTTCATCATCTCATGAAGATTCCCCGGACATTATGGTGATGCGGACATGTCTCCTTGACCGACCAAGGCTTGGCCCTAAGGTTTGCAAATATCCGGTCCCACATGTTTTAATAATTTTGACCTAATTTGTTCAATTGTTCATATTGGGTCCAAACTCTTCTCAAACAACTGGGAGTTTGCTCAGACGACCATCAGGTGGTCCCACAACCACCAAGGGCCGGTCTCATGCCCTCTTGGTCAGTCCCTCATCTCTCCATAATTAGGTTTTATTACCTAACGCTCACACAAGCATTATTTTAAAAAAAATGATTAAACCAGCATTTAATCATCTTTTCACCAACTGGTCTTCAAGAGACTTTGATATTTTTGCTCACTTGAGCATCCTAATATTACATGGTTGACTCATCATCCCATGTAGCCAGTCCTCCCTTCACTCCGTGGTTGATTTTCAATAAATCATCAATTGATCAGCAATTGATCAAAATTACGGTTTCCAATCCAGAGCTCTGCGAAAACGTAATTATGAGTAGATTCAAATACTAATAATTTTACATTGATCCCATGATCAATACTTTCATTATTATACTCGGCCTAGCAGTCAGTATCTTAAATTAATATTTTGTTTGGTCCTGCCACCAACAATTCATCAGACGAGCAACAGTCGCTCAGATGAGCAATATTTGCTCAGACTAGCAATATTTTCTCAAACTAAGAATATTGGTTCAACTATCAATATTCAACGATTCGGCAGCACAGTTTGATCAGGTTATCAACATTTATACGACAATGATACTTGTGTCTCAACAGACATGTTCAATTCATGAGTCTCAGAACATTTGCAAATCACGTTCGACTCAGCAATACAAGGACTCATCGTCCCATGAAGTCAGCAACTGACTCCACAACCACGAGATGTCAATCGTGTCACATGGGGGATATTAATTAGGGTTTTGGTCTGGCGGTCTACGACACGTGTGTTCATGCACACGATAAGAATGTGAGCAAGTCGTGCAATCAGTTGGAGGAGTTAGCAAAGAAGTTGATGGAAAATCAACCAAGTCTCCGCATGATGAGCAATTGGTTTTGACACGATTTCCCACTTCCACACTCTTTCACTCCAGCAACTGCCACAATTCATGGGATCAAGGTGTTTACAATTTAGCAATATAAAAAGGCCTCTGAATCCTGATTGAAACAGACAAGAATTTCTCGACAAGTTCATACAGACAGTCTTTCGTCTACACGAACTCATCGTCTGAGCAATCACTCTCAACTGAGTAAATTCAATCATTCAGAACTATCTTACGCAGAAAACACAACACACCTACAATCTTGATCACCATTGATCTCACACATTTATCAGCTTCCCTCCTACAGATCAACCCATCCTCTCTTGTGACTGAATTGACTCTGGAACGGCCATTGTCTTGATTTAGGTCGGAGTCCTACAAATTGATCTCTCGAACTTAAAGCACTCCTTCTTGCAGTGCATCTGTGTGAGGTTGAGAATTTGCTCGGTTCAAGGAGTCTCCACACGGTCATCTTCCCCATCTACAGGAGGGAAAAGGAAAGATCCAGCAACGGAGCAACAACCCAAACGCTCAGCGCCAGCATAGACAACCCCATCCCGGAAAGCCACAGACAAAACTCTTGAAGTTGGGGATTCTCCAGACTTTCCATTTCCAATAGACGAAGTTATTGAACTACTGTAAGCATGGATTAAAGATGATACAATCAAGCTACCTCTTCTTAGGCGTCCACCAAGAGAATAAGAAATGGAGAATCCCAAATACTGTCGTTATCACAGGTTCTTCAATCACCCAACCAGTGACTGCAACAAGTTGAAGCGCATTTTCAAAGAGAAGGTGGATGCAGGAGAACTTCAACTTGGAAATGAAGGAGTCAACAGAGACCCCCATCCTGTCAGGAGTTGCATGATTTATGGGGACTCTGTTCACAAGAATGTGTATTTCTCTAAGGCACAACGTCAAGACATGTTTGGGGGCTCTTAACCATGTTGTATCAGGCAAGCATCTGTTTCCAGTTAAGGAAATTGCTCCTTAGACTCAATCCTTCCTAGGAAATGCGAGATGTAACTGGGGACTCCTAACCGTCGCTCGCTTGAAGTATGTTGAGTTCGACAACGTGCTGATTGATGTAATATCTGATTTCAACATCGTCACCATCAAGGCCCCGAAAGCTGCAAATATCTCGAAGCAGGACGTTGTTCATTACCCAACTACAATTAAAAATTCTGAAGGAGAGTCCAGAGACACTTATGGGTACACCGACTTCGAGATCAAGATAGGAGACGCTCTAACACGCGGTAAGTTTCATATTGTGAAAGATTACTCGAACTATGATATAATTCTGGGGCGCTCGTGGGTACATGAAAACAAAGCAAAGTTAGCGGTGTGTTCTTTGCCGGTGTCTATACCTGAAAGGATCTCCAACATACCATCCAATCTTGAATACTATTTTCTGCCATATCAATCACTCACAAGTGTGACGCAATTATCTGGAGAAGGCCCGGAAGCATACATTAGAAGGTTCCGAACCCAAGTAAGTATCATCGAACAACCCTTTTTGCAACCAGTCACTCCTCCTTCTGATAGGTCTCGGGGGCTCGCTCCAATCAACAACCCATCCGCCACTAGGAGATGTGAATGAGATGTTGGTCCTTTTAAATGCTTTGTTAAAAGTTTAGAAGTTGTCTTAGTCAAAGACGACAAGCCCAAAGATCAAGTAGCCGTACAACCCCCAAACTCATTTCAAATTGGAGATTTGGTAATAAAGGCGACCGCGTTTCATGTTGGGGATGTGAAAGTGAAAATGGCCGTTTAATCTGATTCACCTACAGAAAGGGAAGATGAACCATATCTAGTGGCAGATGTTATCCTAGGCGGTTACTGCAAGCTCATCAATGCTGACAAATTAGAAGGCGTGATGATTCACTCACGATGGCTCGAACCCTACAATACCTAAAATGTTGTGCTACCATTTCCTCCAGCGTTCTCCCCATACCTAAAACGTTGTGCTATCTTTTCCTCCGGCGTTCTCTTTAGCATTTCTTTTAGCAATTCTTTTAGCAATTCCTCTTTCACGCAATATTTATAATTCCTCCAAAATGATTGCACTACTTGAATTCATAATTAGGGTTTCAATATGTCAATTAATCAACGTATTATTTCCTTTTATAAATCTCTTTACTCCCGAATCATGACACAAAGTCTTGAACAAACCTAAAACTCTCATTACCCGTCAGTTCAAACCAGAAAGACAAAACCTTAAAAGAAAAATCTCATATCATTCGAGAAACGTCATAGGAATACGTGCAGGAAGAAAAGAAGCAAAGAAATTGTAATTATTAGGGCAAACACTTCGAAGAGCAGTCTACTCCAACGATAAGGAAACTCCTCAATCACCACGTGATTAGACGGATTGCAATGCAATTGAAAGGCAGGCAGGTTCGTGACCAATCTCTAGTTTCCATCATCGAACCCCTTCGTTATTTTTTAGGGTTGTATGCGATCATCATAAGGGCAAGTGCGCGTTCACATGAGAACATCAAATGTCACAAGGAGAGATTCTATCGCAACCTTACTGGAGAAACACTACAACTAGGGTTCCCGGGTATCAAAGATAAAATCATTAGATTAAAACCAGGTTCAACCACCAAACTACTGAGAGTACGAGAAGGAAATTTCTACAAAACCGTAGAAAGTGCTCAACTAAAAATGAAAGCAACAAAGGGAAACTTTAGACGTTGGAAGTATCGGCGGGGTATTCACTGGTGCTATCATTGGAAGCTGCTTCAATACTTTCATCACAATCCACCATTGTGTCCTCTCTGGAAGTCACATCGCCTTCCCCTTTTGATGCCGCTTCGACGCCTTCCGCTTCAATATTCCCTCCAGGAAACACGTCGATATCGCCCCGGGAAGCCGCTTCAACATCTTCATCCTTGGAAGTATATTCGACATCTTCTCCAGATGCCGCTATCATGATCTCCTCAGCAGCCACTTCAGTGTTCCCTCCATCGTTTGCTTCGATGCCCTCCACGGAATCAACTTTGACCCCACCCTCAGGAACTGCGCCAGCCTTATGAGGATCCTCTGGTTCGTCCATGTCAGAATGAAGGATGATGACTCCATTAAAGACAGGGTAATCATACATGTTTTCACTGGAAGGTCGCTCATGCTCGATCCTTCGCCGCTTTAGCCGAGATGCAAACCTTTCAGCTCTTGCACTCGGCAGCTGAGACGCTTCGCCGCGCCTCCATTCTTCCTCCATGTCGACCGAAGCCAAGAAAGCCTGAGCACGCTCCCGAACGAAACGTAATTAGAGAAGAGACATACCCCGTATGGCACGATCAACTTCACGAAATGGAGGATCTATTTTGGCCATCACCTCCTCAAACACGCTTGCCTCAGGTTTGTCGACTTGGAAGTTATTCTCTGGAGAAGTAAAAGAGTAATCATCACCAGCAGTTCCCATCATATACTGCAAAAAGGGACGTTATGATCATACCAACAGCTGGTAAATAAAATTGTTATTATCAATCAAAAATCAAAACTGCATATTGAACATGGAGCGATACCTGAAACAAAGAAGAAGATTCTGCGATGGGAAGAAAGGATCAATATCTTCTTTATATTCTGCAAATCAGCGAGATCTCGGGAAAAGAAGAAGTCTCTACTTGCCGTGTATAAAGGCTCCGGATACGAGATAACAATCAAGTAGATGCTTATCCATCTGATGATAACTGACATGCAAAGGAAACGTGCTCTACTCAAGAACCGAGCCAACCCCTACCCTGGTAATGTGCATCGAACTCCTCTTGGGAATTTCTTTATCTGTCACCATATAGTGCTTACCCCGCAACAATGTCACCGTTACGTGCTAAGCAGGGAACTTAATGTTGATGGTGGATTTTAGTTCAGGGCTAAAATTGTAAAACTAGTATTTTTTGCGCTGTCACCCTGCAAGGGAAAAAGACCTTTAAGAAGTGATGAGTGCAGAAAACCTCTTCACTGTATTTGAAACAATTTAATAAATACATGAAATTCACCCAGAATGGTGCGTGCAACAACAATCCCAAATATTCTGTGAATTTTATTAGCATTATTAATTAATACATTATTTTCCTAGTATTTTCCGTGCTATGTTCTCAGCCGAACTCTCATTATTGACATGACATGACGATTTAGTGCTCACTCTAAACAGAGTAGCATGAATATCCCGGAGTGCCAATATAGAGATGTCCATGAAATACCCACACAGGCTGTATCACTCTCTGACAGAGAGAGTCTCGCATCGACGCGCTTTGGTTTGCCCGATCGAGCATACTTAATTTCCTTAAAGGAAATCTAGACTGTCCATATCAGTCTCAGAAACGATCGCGGCCACACAAGTTGACAACACAATTTAATAAGCCTAGCCAAACTCCGTCAAGAATAGGCGATTGTCGTGATGAACACCAGCGGGCCCACTTATGCCCTAGCCGGTCGGACATCACACAAACATATCATAGCACCGTCAAACGCCAACCCTAGGTTGGGTGGCCGTGCTATTTTGTAGATATTCGATCGAACATAGGCTGTTCAGTGCAGTTTTAAAACAATCATGACCGTCCAACTTCGCCAGCCTGGTTGGACGGATTAGATCATCCCATGAATGATTGGGGAAGCGCTGACGGGCCCACTCTGCCCTTACCTGATTGATTTGCTCACGACGTGGTCATGAAGCAATGGATGTTTGCCCGAAACATGATGGACGTGATGCTTTCAAGGGTCGCGGAAATTACGCTAATGTCTTAAATCGATCACAACCATCCAACTTATCCAGTCTATTTGGATGGATTAGATCGCATTTAGGACCATCAAGAAGGTGCACATATGTTCAATGTCAGCCCAACATGGGCCCCACACTATCGGTCTTCCCAAAGGAGAATCACAAATCACCAAATCGTTTGGCCATAGTCACGAGTGCGTGACTGTTTCAAAACCCTAATTAGGGTTTGAGGCAATGCACATCTGTCGTAGTTTGATCACATCCATCCATCTTCGCCAGCCTAAAGGGAGGGAGTAGTTATAGACTCAAGAAGTTCCAAGGATGTTGACGTGATCACTATGGTCCCACCTGTGCGTGTTACCGGACGGCCTAGGCAGACTATGGCCAGGCACCTCGAAACGTGCGCCAAAAGATGGCATGTCGCTCGGCCTATAATCCTTTACGGAAATGGATTTCTGTCGCAAATCGATCACGACCACTCATCTTTTCCGGTCAAATCGAGTGGCCTAGGTCGAACCTTCATGGAACCGAGAGGTGTAGACATGCAAAACAATGGGGCATCTCCACGCATGACTGGTCGGTCCCACCAAAACCAACGCCCATGCTTGAATTCGATCAATCCAAAGAGGAGCAGTTGCGCACCTCTAAAAACCCTAAAATCCATCAACGGCAGTGAACGTGTTCCGTAAATCATCTAGTCCGTCCAACTCTTCCATCTTGGTCGGACGGCTTGAATTAAAATTAGGAAATCTATGAAGCGTCTCAATGGTTACCGTCCGCCACTCTGTCACGGGGAGTGATCGACGAGATCGTGGCCCGCCCATGCGGCCTTCAAACATCACTCGAAGATGGTTGGACGTGCTGCCATTTTAAGACGCTTAATCCGCGACTTGTTCAATCAAGCTTTAAAACAACGATGCTTCATACATATCGATTATTTTGAGCTGCTTGCTTAAAAGCGATGCATTACATGCATCGAGCATACACGATATTTCATGAATATCAATTTCATAAATAATTTAGTTATTTAACCTGATAGCACTGTATGCTATTTCTTGCGGCGGGTCCCATGACTCGACCCACTCATTCGAGACATCAAACATATCACAAACCTGGGAATGCTTACTGGGGTATTGGTTTGGAGGTTTACAACGTGCAGCGTGCAACACGCCATTATAAGAATGTGTCAGGAAAAGGTGGACGGTTAACAATGATGAGGGAAGTGGCAAAGATGTGATCGTGTGAAAATCACTATATCCGTACATGACCCCACTACTCCATCACTTCACCTCCTCCACTTCCGACGAGATGAGGGTTGCGCTCAATGACTTGTATAAATAGGTCCTTCACCTATTTCCAACACAGACAGAAAAACCAAATATTGTCACAGTATCCAGAAAACACCCAGAACTGATAGCTTACATTGTGCAAGCCAGTTCAACATTCTGATACAAGTCATAAACAGCCAACACCTTCACAATCTCAAACACCTTCTTTGCTTCCCTCCCTAAGATAAACCCTTCTCATTCACCTTCTGGCCGAATTGAATCTGGAATGACCATTTCTTGGTTTAGGCCAGAGTCTTACAGATTGATTTCTCGAACTTAAAAGCATTCCCGTGCAGTGCATTTGTTTAGGATTTGAACTCGTTTCTCATCAACACACCCCAAATTACCAAAAACAACAGAATCAGTTTTCACCCCAAACAACTGGATACAAAAGTTCTCGCCTACATGATTCTATTTATCTAAACCACCTTGTAGTAGATCACTCAAGATAATTTAGTCAAATTCATTAAGATTTATAGGTTTATTAGATTGATACTAGTAGTTAGACTCT
The DNA here is from genome assembly GCF_003573695.1 of Papaver somniferum. Classification (NCBI taxonomy): domain Eukaryota; kingdom Viridiplantae; phylum Streptophyta; class Magnoliopsida; order Ranunculales; family Papaveraceae; genus Papaver; species Papaver somniferum. The sequence goes on along the minus strand of NC_039363.1, from coordinate 60,147,095 downwards.
TATATCAAGGTCTACTTGCTAGCGTTGCTTTCATACACAATTGCTTTAGAAAATCCCATTGCAAGGTCTTATGTTTTTACTTGTGTAGAGAGTCAAGAAACGATTACTTATCCCCTAACTCCCACTATCTTTAGATTAATAACAAATCAATTTAGTTGCGTACCTAATTGACCTATCAATCAAGCATAAATATTCATATTAATAAAAACAAACGATAATCATGTGAAAAACTTCAAAGTAGAATCAAAAGAATAACTTAAATCATGTCAATAACTAGGAATTCATCCTCAATCACAAATAAATTTAGCCACTCATGTTTTGGAGTTCACGCAATAATAATAATTGAAAGTAACAAGAAAACAAAATCTTGAAAAGATTTTAGATACGTTGCTCCTTCCTACAATCCTTGTACACTTGAATTACTTCTCCAAACTTGATGTGTATCACAAGTCGTAGATAACCTCTCTTTTAATAGCCCTCAAATTTCTTGTAATCCGCCTAGGAATAAAATCATTGTCCCCTGATAGCTTACTTTCCAAGTCCAAGCCAACTTCTAAATATAAGTCCAGTTCTTCAAAGTCTTCATCCAAATCTAATTCTACCAAGCCCGTGAGAAAATAACCATACAAAAATCTCTACGAATTCGGATCACCGGAATTTTACTGGTGATGTAGGAATCCGACCAGGAAACCACCAAAAAATCGTTGTTTGTCACCTGTGTTGATCACAATCATTGTTAAAATTAATAGTCAACATAATGGTCAAGGGATCTTATTCAGGCACCGAGCCAGATGCTCTAAAACTATTCTTCATTGATTTTTTTATATTGTTCTTGACATGTGGTTAGTAATCTAGGCTTCTCGGATAACTGAGTGTGAGTGTTTCAGATTCGTGACGTTTGCTAGACTTTAACTATTGCAATTAGATTTAAGTTATATCTAAATATCAAAAGGAAAATCAAATAGGAATATCTATTATAGGCAGATTGGTACCGAAAGTCTTAGGATATAAAGGACGTCATCTAAGGGAATCGATTGTGTATAGCCTTTCCATATTCAAGAGAGGTAAGTAGCACGACTGCAGCGAATTGCTTGGAGGTATTTCGGTCTCAACTACATCCCGCCTGAAGTCTGATAGTAGGCTAGTGTCTACAGAGGCATGATATAGTTAGGTGTTTAAAGATGAACGAGGTCCCGGGGTTTTTCTGCAGGTGCAGTTTTCCTTGTTAACGAACTTCCGGTGTCTTGTGTTTTTCCTTTTCCGCATTATATTAATTTTATACTTTTATATACATAATAGGAATAACACAAGTATTGCATATTTAATCTAGGCAGTTTAAGTTCTCATTAATTATGATCGATTACGAGACTTGCTCTTCAAAAAAAAGAATACAAGTTTCATACTTTTCAGAATTTGGATATGACTAGATTGATCTTAGGTATTGATTTGTGAGATAGTCCAAGAACTCTTATACACAGTCAGGTTCATATATTTCTTAGTCGAGATATATTGATTGTGGAAGAGATAAAACTCTATATGCATATTGTTCAAGGATCATTAAATTTAAATCTAATTGTAATTTTTTAGTTTTTTTTCCATACAGATTGCCGATCAAAAAAGTTGGTGATTGGTAACCTCTCATTTTCAATTGGTATCGTAGCAGGCAAACACCGTTAGATCCAACAAGTTTATGTTTATGACGATCTGAATCTACAGATAAGATTTCAATCTTTATTAACGTACCAGCAACCTTTGATGGAAAAAATATATTTATGGTGGAAAATAGCTATACGATGCTTTCTTTAAGCTCATGATTTTCAAACACAATTTCTTGTAGTAAAAAGGTGTGTTCCTCTAACAGTTCGAGAAGGAGATAATATTGTTGCTAAGGACATAGTTGTAGATAGCAAAACTGAAATCGTTATTGCAAAACATAATTATGATGGATTGAATGCTATTATCCATGACATAATCCAAGATCTTCGACGATATATGTCTACGTGCACTATGTCGAAGTAAGTTTGGGATATCTTAGACACCGTATTTGAAGGGAATACCTCAGACAAGGAAGCAAGGTTTCAAAACATAACTTCTGACTAAAAAAAAACCTTCCTATAGCTGACGAAGATTCTTTTTAATAATTTTAATCACAAGTTATCTGAGATAGTGAATGCCTCTCATGCGTTAGGTGGGATTATTTAAGAAAGGGATATTGTGATGAAAATTATGAGATTTTTTCCAGCTCAATATGAGTCTAAGAAATATGCCATCACTGATTGAAACGATTCTACAATACTTTTCAGAAGCATTCTCGTTGGGAAGTTAAAAAACTTTGATTACGAGCAGCGCACGGCTAAAGATAAAGCTTCTGCTCTTGATGCCATTACAGAATCAAGTCCTTGTCCTCCAAAGGTTGGCTTATCTTGGGTTGATGAGTGTTGTGACGACCACGAGAAAATATACACCACCATGTCTATGATCACACAATAGGTCAGTGATCTCCTCGAGAAACAGAGAGAAAGACAATATGGAAAAAGGTTTTATACATCCATTTTTCAGGACAATGGAATTTCTCCTCCCCTTGAGTGCTTCAAATGTCGTGGTATTGGACATGTGAGAAAGGAATGAAGTGTTAGGTAATATTATAAAGAAAATAATGCTCTTATGTTTCCTTTGATGATGTGCCCGATGTTCATGTCCCTGAAGATTATGCAGAAAATTAAGCTCTCACAACAGAAACATCTGTAGATCCTAATTCTGATTTGGATGACGGATCAAATATGGAGATTCTTGCATTCTTGAGTAAGATTGAAGAATTTTACTGATAAAACCTTCGACTGAAGAAAAAATCGGATAATGCCGAAACTTCTCTTCATGTAAAAGATCTAGAGTTTGATGAACTTAATGGGAATTTCACTAAAACCCTATATCTGAAAGAAAAAGAGATTTTTACCCTAAAGAATGATCTGCAATGGCTCTCTGGAAGTTCTAATAAGATCTCAGTCATATTTTTTTTTGTCAAAAGTCCTTTTGGAAATACTAGTGGTATCGGGTTTAAGAGTAATACCTCATTTACTAAAGATAATACATCTTCACTCTTGCAGGATCTAATAAGGATGATGAAAAAAATTTGTTGATAACAAAAGAGCCGGACCTCAAGGAGATCGCCTTTCTAAACACTTCTCTTTCTGAGGAAGTAGTGGACATGTTCAACATAAGTGTCGAAGACTGAAAAATAGTAACAAGGTTATAGTAAAGCTCTAGAATGACATGCAGGGGATGATCAAGCCTTTATTTACAAATGGAGTTTCTTCTAAGCCACATTATGATACAATAAAAAACAATAGAAGGAAAGGTAATAAATTACATGATGATCATAAAAGTAAAAATGACCTTGTTGTGTCCCATTGCGTCACTAGTGGCGAGTTTCAAACTCACCTGTCACTACTTAAATGTAGTAATGTATGCAACATCAATATATTAACTTAAGAATATGAAGTTTGTACAAAATCCATCATGAAACTATGTTTTATGATGTCAAGGTTCCTCAAGTATTTGGGTCCAAGATCATAGCTCAGTGGTATCCCATCAGCTCCAGTAAGGAGGAAGTCAGGGGTTCGATCCCCTCCGTAAAGGTTTGTAGCAGATTAGTTGTATAGTGGGTTTGGCGGTGTTGGGTCTGGCAGTGGGGCCAATCCAACTGGATGGCTTCGGGTAGGGGCCTGAGTCCGGCTTTCGTGTACCAAAAAAAAAAAGGTTTCTCAAGTATTTTTGTTACAGTCTTCTTAATATTTGAACTATTTTTTAATTGTTTTATGAAATCCAACTTTCTAGTTTATGATTTTATTTAAAAAAAGAAAATAATCAAAGTATTATGTTTAGTTGTCGAGTCTTTGCTCTAATAAACTAAAATACTTTGACACTGGTTTTACCGATTATATGTAAGATTGATTGGTACAATCACCGTTATCCTATTTGTAACACAATTTAGTCTACTGACTAGGTGTTATCATATCTCTAATGGTAAGTCCAATATGTAATGACTGGATGTGGATATCAACTTTTCTTATGCTTTTTGTGATGAACTTTCCCTGACTATCTGACTCCTAAGCAAGAGACGAGAACATGATTCATGGGAACTCTTACATAATAATCTAAGGAAAATATGTGTGAAAATTACTTATCTTATCATAACGTTGATATTTAAACTTAATGATTCAAGTCAGAATTACTCTCTTGATGGTAGACAACTAACAAATAGTACAACTTGATAACCATAAGAGAATGTCAAAAAGTTTTCATTATTATGTCATAAAAAGTTCATAACCGATTTGGTTTATGCCTACCCGTGTCATACTGGTTCACGGCCTACTATATGGAATGTATATAAAAGACAAGTTTCCTCATTTTCATGGAATTCTTGTCTTGATGATTCTCCTTTATATATATATATATTGTTTAAATTCATTGTAAAAAGGTATAGAGTTATGGCTCGAATAATTTGAGGTGTTACAAAGAATGATATCGTAGAATTTGTCAATATTTATCTTTAAGTCATCAAAATAAAGAAGGAGAAACCGTTAGGAGATGCTGAAGCCTCTCCATCTTCATCTCTACTGTCAACGTGTCACATGACAATGAACGACCTGAAATTTCAAACCAATCACTCTTTTTAAGGAGGTAACTGATTATGAAATGTATAATTTGTGGACGAATGCCTTGAGTGATCTTAGAGAAGAACTTAGTGACTTACATGACACCCCCGGAGACCTTGAAAAATTGAATGATTTCATTATCAATGAATTCAATAACGATAAGGAATTCTCCGCTAAAGATCTTAGGAGCGATTTGATGCGTTTCAAGTTAACTTTTTATATGAATTTTTTTCTTATTCTTTTAAGCAGGAACACTAGCTTTTTGAGTAGCCTATTTATGTGCTTTACGTTAGCTATTCCAAATACTATCATCTTGCAATGATTAAAGTTATTTATTGAAACTTTATTTTAAAGATGGTTGCAATACCTAATCTTTATCGATTATTACGTGTATATCTTATTTTGTGAGATTTGTTATTTGTTATCATATTTCTGACGATTAGAACGGATATCTCATATTTTCTCATAGGTTAAGCTCTTAAATATTTGTGCTCATCACTAAAAGAGGATTAAACTATTTTGAGAATTGCAATATTGTTCTTCCCACGATTAGACTTTGTGAATACTCCCTCTGCCCCCTATATAAAGGCGGATTTTTGGATTTTGATTGTCCCCTTAGATAGGCGGATATCCATTTCCAAGGTAAAAAAATTTCTTATATACCCCTACTTCTTATGCATAGGTATTATAACAAATAAGTTCATGTTCCTTATCTTGAGAATGATAATAAGGGTAATATAAGAAAAGTAATGGATATTTATAAAATCCTAGTTTTTTCTTATTCTAAGAGAATTGGTTAATTCTGCCTATATATAGGGGACGGAGGGAGTATACTGCAGGGACTCTGTAACATATTTTTAGTTGTAGCCTTTCATTCCGGAAACTGTAATTGGAAAGGTATAAGATTGAGGACTTTAATCTCTATGTGCATATATGTCTAGAGAAGATATAATTCTTACTAAAATTATGCTTTTTGTTCGCCGCTGACCTAGATAATAGTTTTTCTCGATGATTATGTTTCTCACGAAAGTAATGTATCTTAATGCCTCTAATATTAAGATCATTGGTTTTAAATTCTTTGCTCGTAACTTGCGAGAACAGAAAAAATATCAAATAATATCCTTCTTTTTGTTAGCGAAAGGTCGCTCATGTTGTTCACTTGATAATGACATCGAATTTGGTAGAGCTCAATTTGAAGTTGTGCTTAATTAATATATCTTGTGGGGAGTGCGGCTGTAGAATTGTTGGACATGACATGAAGACATTAATTTTACTTGGTGGAATCGTCTAAATACAAAATCGGTATGGTATCTCCAGTCTCTATAACTCTTTTGTGTATTTCTTTACAATCCTTTATTTTTCACCTTTGCCAATTTTATTGACAAAATGGGGTAGAATTTTTTTGGGAGTATTCTACTATATCATATGGATTTTGAGAGCATTATGTAAGGGGGAGTGGATTAGAAACTATAAGTTTTACCTATTATGAATAATAGGTAAGTAAATAAGGGGGAGAACATATCACCGTACCATTGTTTCAAAGTTGTGGTACAATTGGATTTTGAGGAATGTAATAATACTATGGACCGATATAACAACCATTGAGTTGAGTAACTTTGTCATTCTAGAAAATCTATGAACGAGTATTCTCATAATTTGTTATCGTTATGGATCTTGAACAAGAAAGGTGCTGAAACAATCATATGCAAACCATAGAAGAACTTGAAGAACGAAATTTCAATACGATATTAAGGAACCAAAGAAATCAGCATAATGGATTTTGAACGGAAAGGTTTTTTTATTTTTGAATCCATATGAATGATAGTTTTGTCACTAAAATTGAAAAAGGGGAGATTATTAGAGCGCTGCTCGGTCGATATCGCAAGTTTTTCTATCTCAATCTTGTTGTAATGTTAGATGCACAAAACTATATCTTAATTTCTATCCTACTAAATTCAAGTCTCGGACTAAGATTGGAGTATGGTAGTTGAGTATCAGACATCACTGAATAACCCTAGAAGATTGAAGACTGAAGATCCAATGAAGACATTTGAAGAACTTTATTGAAAAAGAGGTATGGAAAGACTGAACCATCCTATATACTCACGACATTTACCAATATATCTTATGAGACTATGTCATATAATTATTAATAGATTTAACATTGCAGAGAAGAAATTTCGAGTCAAGCTTATCTTGATAAACCTCTCGAAATATGATTCAAGCAATAGATGTTCATAGATCCTTGACAATCTTGGTTAAGACGAATTTATTGTTCATGAACTATTTTTGTTTCAAATTGATCATTTGGAAATTTTCCAAGCAATGATATACATTATCTACGACGATTGGGAATGTTTCAAATTATATAAAGAGAGTTTTCAGAACTACTGAAATTATGGACATGGGGTAGGTACCGTACCCTAGTGATATGAGTTTCGAAATAGGGTAAGTATGCATACCCAATACGCGCACCCTAAGGTTCCAAGTTCTTAAATAAGAGGGAGGTACGCATACCAGTACGCCTACCCCAAGAATCTGAGTTTGTGAATAACTAACGGTACACATGCATAGTACACGTACTCCAACAGACTGAGGTATGCGTACCCCTACATATGCGTACCCAATATCGAACTAAGCAGATGCCCATAAACGATTTTACAAATATTTTTGAAATTGCTACAACTCTCACTAACACTTCTAAGATAACTTTGTCCACTAAATCATTCTAAGTCTTGAGTGTTAATAAACACGATTTATACTTGTAAGTTCATAAGGAATATTTTCCATGAACTATCTGAAAAGGAGAGGATAACAAGTACACCACCAACTTTTTCGTTCGGCAACCTGTATGGACAAAACCTAATATAATTGTATATAGAGTTTATATTTGTATCTCTTCTCAATCAGAAAGTTTAGACAAAGGAGTCTGTGAACATGATTGTTAGGAATACTTGGACGATCCCAAAAATCAATATCCAAGATCAATCTAGTCATATCCAAATATTCGATCCGAATTCTGTAAAACTTGTTATCTATCTTTCAAGATACGAGTCTCGTAATCGATCTTAATAATATGGAAGTATATACTAGAATTGAATACGTACTACTTATGTAAATCCTATTATAAAGATAAACATTATAATGTGAAAAGGCAAAAATACAAGTCATGATAATTTTTGTTAACGAGGAAACCGCAATATTAGAAAAACCCCGGGACCTCGTCCATATTTGAACATCAAACTGTGTTAAGCCGCTACAGACACTAGCCTACTATAAGACTTTGTACTGCAATGTAGTTGAGACTGAATCCACCCTCCAAACGATTCAATTACAGACGATTTCCTTAGATCTCTTGAACCTCGCAAGGCTATACGCTGTTGATTTAGTTAGAGCAATGCTCGGTTGAACCCACAAGTTTTGATATCATAAGTTTTACATCGAGACAATAACACTTTTAGGAGAAGAAGGAGAAACAGAATTACATACCTTAATCGGTGGTGAAAACACTGAGGTACAAAAATACACCACCAACTTTTCGTAGGCAATCTGTATGGACAAACTCAACACAACTCCGAGAGTTAAAACTTAAGGAAAGTGACTAGAGTTATATCTCTACCTCTTTTGCAATTAGAACATTTACAAAATTGAATTCATGAACCTAATCACAAATAGAGTTCTTGGACGGTACCAAAGACCATTGTCCAAGGATCAACCAAGTAGTATCCAACAAAATAGGTCGGACGTATCTACTTTGATTAATCAACGCACGACCTGTGATATTTTAGATATAAAGATAAACAATATAATGCGGAAAAATAAATAACACAGACAGCTGAAATTTTGTTCGAGGAAACCGCAAATACAGAAAACCCCCGGGACCTAGTGCAGAATGAACACCAAATTGTATTAAGACGCTACAGACAATAGCCTACTACCAATTAACTTCGGTCTGGAATGCAGTTGAGCCCGAACTCAATCTCCACTGATGCAGGTACAGTCGCGCTCCTTACGCCTCTTGAATCCCAGCAGGACTCCGCGCAATTGATTCCCTTAGATGACGTCACACCAACTAAGAATTGCTTAAACTCAATTGAAGACTTTAAACCAAATCTTCCTCCCACAGATTAATCATATATAATTAATTTCCTAATTTACGATCTAAACGGATGATCAGATCAAACGAAAGATCCAGGTGATGAAGATCGATAACAACTTGACAGAAGTTTGGATATCCTCAAAATCTAGACTTATGCAGCCCGAAGTGCGTCCTGGATTATTATTAACCTCACAAGTATAAAACTTGTGGAATCACAAAGTTGAGACGAAGAGAACTTTGTGATTACTATCTATCTTGTTCAAAAGATAAATCAACAATCGAACAAGATCAGGATACACAAGTTATCAAGATAAAAGATAATTGGACCTGGCTTCACGAATCCCAATGAAGTCTTTGATAGTCTCTAAACCCTAAAGGGGTTTCTGGAGAGGATGACTCTAGATACAACTAGGAAACACCAAAAAGTAGTGTCAGGATTCAAAGATCCCAGTTGGAAAGAGTTCCCCTTATATAGACTTCAAAGCCTAGGTTGCTTTAGGTTTAAGCTAAGATAACTTTGGAACCAAGCAAAAAATATTCACCGTTATATAAAATCTTTGGATATCATTCACATAAACAATATATACACACTGGTTAGGTAAACCGTAACCGAACCGCGTATAAAGACTATGTTCAACATGCCTAGCCGGAACTAGCCAGTTTGAACTTAAAAGCTTAACACTCATTTCCATGAACAAAAAGATATTAATCTTGAGTCACAATTATGTGATCAAATAAGTCTAGTGTTAATTAGAGAATTGATCAAATGCAAATCATATCGTATAATTAATTTAATCGCATTTGAACACAATCGACATAGATTGTAAATCTACAAAGTACAAATACATGAGCAGTTCGTGAATTAGCTGAGTCATGGTACGCGGACCGGTTTGAAAATATATAAGAAAAAACGAGTTTCGGAGTTGACAGAACTTTTCAGTTCACGTACCGGTTTGCAAACTTAAGTAAAAAAATGAATTCCGGAGTTCACAGAACTTTTCAGTTTGCGTACCGGTGTGGGTAGTAAACTGGTTCTAGAACGTAGAACTGTATTGGTTCGCATACTGGTTTGGATACTTAAACCTTCCCTTACCACAGTTCCAAAATGGTTTGTATACAAATATACATACCTATCCGGATCACGAAAAAAACATATTCTCCCATGATGTACATACGAATATGCGTATCACACAAATCCGCAAGTCGATATATATCTACTCCACTACGTGTACGAATACATGTAATACTGCTTTAGACAAATAATAATTATCCGAATATAGTAGTTCTATATTTCTCTAAATCAATTCGAATCATTCCCTAATAACATCAATGACACATATCACTGTTCCAGGCTATTTTCGAATGATAAACTTGAATCAAGATTTTGGTTTCGAAAAATAAATTGTTCTCCACCGAAGTTGATCAAGTATGATCAAATGTTCACTAATCTTAGTCATTATATTTTGAGAAATTCGTAAATTAAATAATTAGTTCTCGACTCGAATATCGTGTTTATGCAAACTAGTCTAATTAGTTATGCGACAATCGTCTCAAGGATATAAAGGTGTGAAAAAGCGGGGGTCTAACAATACCACCCAATATTTCGCTTAACAATCTGTATGGACAAACTCAAATATACTTTTAAGAGAATAAACAAGACTCAATCAATTAAAAGTATATCAACGAGTTTATATCTCTCTTCTTGATTTGATTTACTCAAGCAAGAACTGCGAGTTCTAATCAAACACAAGGAATAACTTGGATGGTACCAAAGACCAATATCCAAGGATCAATCAATGACAATCAACAACCAAAGGTTGGATTACTCTAATTGATGATCTAAACGCACAACCTGTATTATTTCAATTATAAAGATAAAACAACATAATGCGGAAATTGAAATAACACAGACACCAGAAATTTTGTTAACGAGGAAACCGCAAATGCAGAAAAACCCCGGGACGTAGTCCAGATTGAACACATACTGTATTAATCCGCTACAAACACTAGCCTACTCCAAGCTAACTTCGGACTGGACTGTAGTTGAACCCCAATCAGTCTCCAACTGATCCAAGGTACAGTTGTACTCCCTACGCCTCTGATCCCAGCAGGATACTGCACACTTGATTCCCTTAGCTGATCTCACCCACAACTAAGATTTGCTACGACACAAACAGGCTTTGACAATAAACAAATCTGTCTCCCACAGACAAGTCTATCAAAGGATCAATCTGTCTTCCACAGATAAACCCTAAAGGTTTTGTTCCGTCTTTTGATAATAATCAAGGTGAACAGGAACCAATCGATAATCTGGTCTTATATTCTCGAAGAATATCCTAGAGCTATCAATCACCTCACAACAATCTTAATCGTATGGTAGCGAAACAAGATGTTGTGGAATCATAAACAATGAGACGAAAATGTTTGTGATCACTTTTTATATCTTGCCTATCGGAGATATCAATCTCAATCCAATCAATCTTATTGTACTCGTACGATAGAAGATGCAATATCAGATCACACAACTACGATAAAAGTAGTATCAGTCTGGATTCACAATCCCAATGAAGTCTTTAAGTCGTTAACCTGGTTTTAGAAGAAGAAAACCAAAGGTTAAAGGAGAATCGACTCTAGTATGCAAACTAGTAACACACGTGAGGTGTGGGGACTAGTTTTGCACAATACTAGATGTCTCCTTTATATAGTCTTTCAAATCAGGGTTTGCAATCAATGTTAGCTTAGTAACAAAGCATTCAATATTCACCGTCAGATGAAAACCTAATTTAGATTCAAGCTAATATTTCTCAACCGTTAGATCGAAAACTTAGCAAATTATACACACTTGACAATGCACGCTTCTAGGTTTGTTAACCGTACCCAAATGTATGCACTTGTTGGTTCAACAATAGTTAACCAAAAGGTTAGCCATATGAGCATTTCATATCAACCACGTTCTTGTTCACCATAACTAGTTCAAATGACTTCAAATGAACTAGTTAAATGAACTAGTTAGAGAGTTGTTCAATTGCAAGGAAATCTTATGTACTACACAAGACACAATTGAAGCAAAGATGATTTGATTCGCTTGAATCGGTTCATTAACTTTTATAGCCACGGTTTGCAAACTGCATTCCTTAGTCTTTTTAAGTTTAAGTTCAGAAATCATCTTCAGATATATAACCTTCTCAAGTTCGCAGACTAGGTTCTCGGGCTTAAGTTACCGGGCAGAGTTTACAAACTCCAGCAGAAATTCTCGGGTTTGAGAACTTCGGCAGTTCGCAGACTTGGCTCACGCCATTCTTTCGGTTCTCTTGATCAACAAAGTTCGCAAACTTTGGTTCAAGGAATATGACTTATACAAAAATGTGTTTCCACAACAATGGTTATGTCCACCATTAGTTATGTAATCTAAACTCTCATTCCAATCATTGAAACATTCTTAGAGGACGTTATATAGTTGCTACACCATTTCTCGTCAAAGCAATTTTCAAGATGATTAAAACATATCATGACTTTCGTCACATGGTAAAGATAAACTTGATCGAAGCAAAAATCTTACCAACACATATTTCGAGATATAGATAAGCGAGGTATACTCGTATCGAAATACCAAATGTATAATCCAAGTTTATATATAGCATACGACTTCTTGTCTCAAAGAGTAAGAGATAGAGTAGATAGAATTTTGAGTGACAGATAAGTTCAAGTCTTCACATACCTTTTTGTCGAGAAGTTCCACCGGTTCCTTAAGTAGTTCTTCTACTTGTATGATGAATCTCCGTGAAGTCCTTGAGCTCAACTACACTTTCTATCCTAGTCCGAGACTTAGCTATAATAGACTAGAAACCAAGACTTATAGTTTCAGGGTTCAAATGGTAGATGGTCTAACAAGGTGAATATAACTTGAGAAATAGGTGGTTCAGTCTTCACTTACCTTTTATTGATGAAGTTCTCCAAAAGCTTCGGTTGATCTTCGCCTTCAAACGGTAGAACGCAAATGATGACTGGTTCGTTTCTCAACTACCTCTATCCTAGACCGAGACTTAACAAATTGTGGACTAGAAATCAAGATATAGTTTTGACAACTAAATTTGACAACAAGCTTGGTATACCAACACTTGTGAGTTTGATCGAGTAATGCTCTAACAATCTCCCTTTTTGTCAATTTTAGTGAAAAAACTATTGCTACATATGGATAAGAAGAATAAATCTTCGAAAAACTCCTCGATCCATCATATATTGATTTCCTTTGTTTCTTCAACTATCCTTGAACTCTTCGTTATTTCAAGTCGCAATGATTCTGAACGGTTTCAACTCAGCGTCGTTGTTATTGAAGATCCGTAGCTATAACAAGTCTTGTGGTTATACAAATACATAGTATTATTATCTTCTCTCCAAAGTTAAAATGTATCTCAACTCTGAAGTAATACTACGGTGATATGTGTAGATGGCGAAAAACGATTTGCTGGTTTTTACGGAATTGAGGAGATGACCGTGCGGAGGAGACTCTGTGAACCGAGCGAAAAGCTTAACCTCACACAGATGAAATGCAAGAATGGATTGCTTTAAGTTCGAGAGATCAATCTGTAGGTCTCCGTCCTAACCAAGACAATGGCCGTTCCGGAATCAATTCGGTCACAAGAGAGGATGGGTCGATCTGTAGGAGGGAAGCTGAGAAATGTGTGAGATCAATGGTGATCGAAGATTGTAGGTGTGTTGTGTATTCTGTGTGAAGAAATAAGATAAGTTATGATTGATTGAATTTGCTCTGTTGAGAGTAATTGCTCAGATGCTGAATTCTTAATATCTTGTTGCCTGTTGACGGGAGATTATCCTGTCTTTCAATCATGATTCAGAGACTAATTTATATTGCTATAATTGTAAACACCTTGATCCCATGAAGTGTGACAGTTGCTAGAATCAAAGAGTGGGTAAGTGGAAATCGTGTTAAAACCAGTTGCTCATCATGCAGAGATTTCGTTGATTTTCCATCCACTACTTTGCCAACTCCTCAAACTGATTGCACGACTTGCTCACAATCTCATCGTGTGTATGAACACACGTGCCGTAGACCGCCAGACCAAAACCCTAGTTAATATCCCCCATGTGACACAATTGATGTCCCGTGATTTTAGTTAGTCAGTTGCTGACATGATGAGACGATGAGTCTTTGTAGTGCTGAGTCGAACGTGATTTTCAAATGTTCCGAGACTCATGAATTGAACATGTCTGTTGAGATGAAGGTATCATTATCGAATAAATGTTAATAACTTAAGGTGAGCAAATATTGCTGAATTGTAGAATAGTGGCAGTTGAATCAATATTCCTTAGTCTGAGAAAATATTGCTCGTCTGAGCAAATGTTGCTCGTTTGATGAATTGTTGGTATCGGGACCAAATAAAAATGTTAATTTAAGATGCTGTCATATGAGCCGAGCATAATAATTAAAGTGTTGATCACGTGATCAACGTAAAATTATTTGTGTTTGAACCTGCTCAGAATTATGTTTTTACAGAGCTCTGGATTCGAAACCCTAATTTTTGATCAATTGATTGATAGACGCATTTATGTGTCTAATATGTCTCAATTGTATGTATTGTTAGTGCTCGATTTTGTATTTATTTTGTTATTTTATGTCTTTGTAGGTATTTATAGAGAAATAAGCTCTTGCAGCAAAATTGGCTCGAAAAGTGGTGTTTTACACCCCAGGATAAAGTACTAAAGGCACCCCAGAAATGCACCGGAAGCACCCCAAAAATGAGCCGGAGAAATCCCAGAAAAATTACTATTTACGCCCAAAAATTACTATTTGCACCCCCATAAGGCAAGTGCTAAAGGGAAACCCGTACAGTATTAGGGAGAGGACATCTTCTTCTCAAATTCAAAACCAATTTTGGCGGGAAAACATTTCACTTCACTGGAAGAATTTCGATCGAATGTTTGGAGGAGTTTTTGTGTGATTCAATCGCTGAAACTTCATGGGTAGTTGTGATATGTCCTAACAGAGCTAGTATGGGTGTTTGTTTCGATCAAATTTGGCTGGATAACTTGGTTTAATCCAAACAGGGAGTTGGAGGAAAAACATGAGCTTGCACGAGTTCTGAGGAATTTAAACGTGTACTGCACGTGTTTGGAAGAGTTGATCGATATTCTGGAGCGTGAAGAAGGTATAGAAGGAAAGACATACAGCTGCAGATGTGTAGGAAAACGATTTTTGGAAACAATATATTTTCGAGAATAAAAGAAATAATGGGATTAAATAAAGAGATTTTGGGAGATTAAATGTCGCAATGATGTATAAATAGGTTCCTAGGATCACATAGAAGGATGGGGGAGAGTTTGGGGTCGAGAGGAGAGCTCAGGAAGCGTGAATCAAGAGTTTTCAGAACTCTGTTGCTGCTGCTCGTGAAGAACAGGGAAACAACGACGGTTTCTTCATCCGTCGTAACGGTTTCTTCAAATGCTTGTCACAGTTTCTTCAACTGGTTTGCAACATTTATCTTCATTGTAACAGTTTCTTCATCCTCTTCTGCAATATTTATCTTCATTGTAACAGTTTCTTCATCCTCTTCTGCAACATTTATCTTCATATTTGTAACGGTATCTTCATCATAACAGTTGAGAGTTGAAACAGTCGGTCTGCAACGCGCATGTGCTTTTGCAGATTTCCTGTCTCACTATTTTCTCTTCTTGTAAACACTTTTTGAGCTATGAATACATATTTTGAGTGTGTTTCCAACATGATGAGAAAAACCCAATCTTCCGGGGCGATGGAGGAAGCCATTCTTCCAAAAGTTATGTGGTAAAATTTATTTGAATTTATTTATGCAATTCTTTTATGATTATTTGCACCGAATGAAAATTGAGTAATGATTTTTATTAATTAGTTGTGTTTTCTCTTGATGAAGTATGCTTAGTTTAGGGCTTTTGATACTTCATTCTTGCGATTAACAATTGATGTTTTGAAAATCTAATTTAGGCAATGATTAGAATCACAATTTCTTTTGATTGGAGTTATATTGTCTAGAATTGCATGATAAAAATTAACATTAAATTATATGAATTTTGGTGAATGGTGAAATCCTGAACCTCGGTCTCTCTAATATAATCAGTTTTAATTTTCTTAATTTTCTTTAGTTTTAAAATTTAAATCTAAAAGCACAGCCTTCACAAGTCTTGAACGAACTCTATTTATTACTACAACAACTTTGAAATTACATTAAATTTTTGGCGTCGCCGTCGGGGACTTGTCTTTAAGATAGAGTTTTTAGATTTTGTTTTCGGTTTTTTTTATTTGTTCTTCTTTACGTTTTTGGGTTTTTGTCTTTTTCTTTCAGATTTTGGAATTTGGAGCGAAAGAAAATTTTGCCAAAGCTTTTGGTGAATACTTAAAGACTGGAGTAAAAGGCAAAGCGAAAGGAGCGAAAGAGGAAGATTTTTTTTTTTTTTATAAAAAATAGAGAAAAAAAAAAGAGACATTTTTATTTTTTTTAGACTTTCTTTTTCTTTTGCACTTTATATATTTGGACTTTGGACTTTAAATTTTGGGACATTGTTTTTTAAACCCCACGGAAGGGTGGTTTATATATAAACTGTTTGCAGAGAAGGACGGTGATTACAATATCACCTCGGCCCCTCGGGTTCGTACATGACATAGGAGTCGTGGCCCGAGTCGACTACAAAGGTTCATCCCCCGTTTGGTACGGGAGGTAAGTTTTTCGAAACACTCGCGAATCCCCTGTCAGCGAGTTACTGTCTTCCTTCGTATGCATATATGTTGAGGACTTGAAAACGGCTTCTTTAATTTCCTAGTAAAGGGCAAGGACTGGCCATACAAGATAAGGGTTCGGATTTCATCACCGTTCTCTTCTTGCCCGCATTAGGAAAACGACAACAAACGCGAACCTAAGCCTAAAATTTTGACTAGAACGAGACCGATAGGGTAACGAGCTTCACAGGAAAGTAATTCGAAAAATATTGGTTACTCTTTTAAGCATACTTCGAAGTTCTTGACGGTTTCTGTAAGTTGAATGCGTGACTGCGCCGCCTTGTAATACTGGTGAGGCCTTGGGTATCAAAGCTCCACCGAGCTTCCCTCGCCTCTATTCAACTTAATTTAAATCGGATTGATTCCAGAGGGGTTTGCTTAAATTGTAACGAATTCCCTTTCGAAGGATTAGAAGATGGTCTAGAAACAATCTAAGTGGAGCCATCATGCTTTTTGTTTGCTAGAAATCAGTAGGTTTGCTATGGTAGAGTCAGCCTTGTCAGTGGGTTTATTTTGAGAATGTCAAACTGGTACAATAACCAATACAACGAATATCCAATTGAACAAAATTGACATTAATACTTTGACCATAGTGTGAATAGTGGTTGGGAACATCCACCTTTTGAAGGTTATGGGTCATACCATGATGAGCCTAATTACTATTCACACACCGACAGGTCATACGAGCAAAACGATCCTCCTATTTCTCTAGAAGAGTCTCTCAAGAGTTTCAGTGAGTCAACACAGAAGTTTCACTTATTTATGAAAGAGACTTATAATATTCCGCTTCCAGAAGAGTCCTTAGGTCAGTCAACTAAGATGTCTCTAGAAGAGTCCCTCAAGCAGTTTAATGAGAGTACAAATAGGATTATGGAAAATTTTCTCAAGATAGTCTTAACTTCCAATATAGTGTTCCCAATACCACCCTTGAAAATAAGGATAGTTTTTATTCACATAATCAAGATGACGAGGTTAGAATTGGTAACACTACTAGTTTAGATGAGGTTCAACCATTTTCATATTATTATAATGATGATTATGATGAGGATAGTGTTGATGAAGAACCAGACACATATAGGCACAGTGATCAGGAATTTGTTACTCCAATTGAGCTTTACAATAATAATATTATTTCGAGTTCAAATCCAAATAATTTTAGTAATTATTCACCTAACGGCTGAAGATGAAGTTCGGCCTTGCGTTGATGGTGCAACTCCTGATTCAGATGTGGATGAATGAAGAATTTCGTCATCAGATAATTCAGAAATTAGGTCTTCATTGAAAATGTCGTAGAATCTTTATACGATGTCCGTTTTTGATGATCTACCCATGTTTCTTCATCCTAAGAAAATTTCCAAGCTTTATCAAAGAATATTTTCGGCTTTTGAGCATGTTTAAGCCCCGAAATTTATGAAACAGTAAACTTCCAAGAAGTTTTCAAGAAATGTTCAGTTGTCATGTAGTCCAATGTTTCAGCCACATCTCTTTGCCCGTTTATCCAATTGTTGTAAATTTTGGATATGTTGTAGAGGACATCCATATGAAGATAATGGTATATGACTCATCCATAGATTCTTCACCAGTTTCTCCCAGATCGCTGCTTTGTAGGGGACAGTGTAAAATCATCTCAGACGAGCTTGTTGTAAAACACTCCTGTTGTGTCTTCAGACCATTCGCTTATGTCTTGAGCGGTTGGTGAAGAATTTTAATGACATTGATGCATTTGAGATCAGGACCCGTGATTTATACATGATCATGGTGCTTGCAGTGCCATCTCGTTTCTGTCAGTCGTAGAAACATCACTTCTGAAACCTTGGTCACGGGACCTTAACTGAGGTTGCTCTCAAGAGGGGATGATGCAATGACCATGGTTGTATGTCTTGGTTGTAGCATTAGTTTCATGATGAATGATTAACATAGGTGAACTTGGTGCCAGTCACGAGTCTTGGACTGTGAACTGATCGTCAGATCAGTGGACCGTCAGTCCCCAGTATTTTGTTAAATCTCTCCCTTTATTTTTCCGTAAGACCTAGATAGAGGACCCAGGTACAAAAAATTTGATGTAAACTCCCAGGTCTTCGAAGTAGTAGGTACCTTTATGAAGACTTAGCAAAAAGACCTGGTGGACATCGATCGACTGTAGAGGTTATGAATCCCGTCCACGAATGTATGCTTGCATGTTGTATGCTCTGGAGGCTGTAGGAACCTCATACGTCGTCAGAATTTGGTGATTGACCCCAACTTTTGAAGCTAAGAGATCGAGTTATCATATGAGATAATAATCACCCAATTTGGAGTTGTCTAGGTCACCCAAAGAAGCGTGCACATTTGTAACTTGTAATCCCGTGCAAGTTTTCAGATTCCATGAACTTGGGTGTGGAGGCCATATCTTTCAGCTCATATGTCTGACTGATGCGCCCTTTTGGTATGTTGTAGAAGAGACATAGAAGAACATCTTTCTTTGAGGAAGTATTGTCCCATTCCTCACTCATTGGTACGTTTTTGTAAACCCATGGGATGAAGTATGTTGTATCTCATTTGTAAAGGTGATGAGAACATCTTGTAGAAGACTTGGGATTGTGCCGGTATGTTGTGAAAGCTTTGGAAATACTTTCATGCTAACATATTTCATGTATACACACCTTGATATGAATCATTAGTGTTTGGAGAAGTCCGATCCATCGAGTAACACTTCAGAGAACGTATAGTTGATGAAACTGGTCATGAGGATGTTGCCCCTGAGACCGTCGTTGATGCTGGATCACAATAGAATTTTCTCCAGAAATGCTTGTTGATGCCGATACTATGGTCGGAGTTGCTCCAGAGACCGAAAAGGCTAGATCCATGATTATCGACATAGTCTTTACTCCTTCATCCAGTGAGCCTTTACATTCACGAACTAATTGATGAGTTGAGCGTCCCTAAGATGAGGGTGTAGGGTTTAACCCAAATTCTCCCGAACATTTACTGTGAAGTGCCTTGTCAGGGAACTGATGTTGTTTCGGCAGATAGCAGCAACAGTTTTCATACTTTCCAATAGGATCAAGTCCCCAACGTATGTTCAAGGAGTTTGTACCATCCATGGATGAATGATGTTGCATCTTCTTCAGAAGTCTTATCATGGGATAATGAAGACTTATCGATTGTATTTCAGTTACACGTGTTATTGTTGAATCAATGTGTCATCGTCGAGATATTTGTGCTGAATCCAGATGCACAATTATCGAAGGTGTACTCTTTGATTGGGAGTACAATTTGAAGGCTTCTTAGATGCTTGAGCGTTGAAGCGTACATTCCTTAAGCATCGAATGTCTTAAGGGTTTGATCATCTCGGCCCTGGAGTATCTTTTATTGATTCATCATCCCTTTCATTGCGGTAGTGGGATTCAACACTTGTGCAAACATCAAAGCTTTCTGATTTTGTGGAACACATGGACTTGCAGGAGAAACGCCCAAAGTGTTCATTGCCATGTTTGGAAATCATCTCAGTAATGAATGTTTCAGTGCTTGATTAGGAGAAACGTCAGATTCAACCACTTGGTAAAATACTAATGCGGTGAAGCTACCGTTCATAACGTCTTGCAGAGTTGCTAGCAGAATTGAGTCCCCATGCTAGGATAGCATGTGAGTAAATAAATGACATAGACATGGAATGAGACTTGCCTGAGTGCGGAACCTCTTGGTGAATGTCTATGCATCTTTTGTATGTTCTTGCTTCAACCTCGTCAAAGTTTGAAATTCCTTCAAGTAATCTGATGATGGAATGTCCGTCAAATATTCTGGATCAGAACTTTCTTCGTTGGAGAGATGTGCAACCAAAGGCGCTTTGTCAGTATCCATATTCACATCATGGATCCACGCTCGTCTGAAGAACATGTCATATCCTGGATCTTCCTGATTATCGGAAACTTGGTTTCTTTCCAGGTTGAACTTATGTTCACTTTGAGAGTGATGTAGCCATAAGTGTTTCCGAGAATTCCTTCAAGGTCTCTGATAGAGATGGGATCACGAGTAACTTCTTGTCGAGTGATGCTTGCGGCTCTGATGGTTTTCAGTGGAATGATGTTGATGGTGGCGTCAGTATTGATCAACATTCTTCTGAATTCATTTCCTTTGAGATGGACTGTGGTAACAAGTCCCCAGTCGTGCATCTCTTTGTTTATGGATGAAGGTTCAAGGAGTATTTCTGGTATGGACAGGTGTCTAACAAAATGTAATTCAGTGTTGAAAATGTCTTTCCTTTGTACCTTAGAGAGATAGAGCAATTCACAAATATGCTCGATTAACGATTGAACTGCTTCTTTGATTGGTTGTTCGGAGATTGTAAAGGTTATGATTTGGAGAGGTTTCTTGTGTACTCCTTCAGTACCCAATTAAAGCTATTGTGGATCAACCTTCTCTTTGAATATGTGCTTCAAAATATTGCAGTTACTTGTTGGATGATTGATAAATCTATGAATGTGACAGTACCTAGGATTCTCCATTTTTCTTCAATTGGTTATTTCCTGACATATGGAAACTTGATTGCACCATCCTGTATACATACTTATAACAATTTGATCCCCTCTTCAATGGTAAAAGGGAAGTCAACTTATGCTTGATCAGCTTCCGTGCTGGGTTGGATCTTGTGCATTCCGAGTTTGATTATCCTTCATTTGTGCCTTTGAAGGAGTTGAGGAAGTATGCTTTCGTTGTAGCTCGGCTTTTCATTTGCTCCCTTCTGCAACAAAGTTTGTGGAAGATTGGAGGTTGTACTGTTTGTTGATCAAACGTCTGCTACCTCGAGTTTCTCGTGGTTCTTAAGCTTTTGTAGCTTTAGCTCTCTCCAGTAAAGCAGGTGCGGTCTCTTAGCTGCTTCATGAAGTTCTGAAAAGGTATGGAACCGATATTTTCCAGTAAAGCTCTGTAGACCGGGATCATTCCATTGATGCACAATTCTACAAGTTGCTGCTCTGTGACATTTGGACATGACAGTCTAGGGCTTGAACTTTGAACCTTTTCACATAATCATTAGGATGTTCTTTGCTCCTTTGAAACATCCTTCCAAGATCAGAGAGGGTGATTTGCTCTGAAACGAAGAAATATTTTCTGTAGAAAGCATTAATCATTTCTCCCTAACTGGTGATACTTCTTGGTGCGATGTTGTTGTACCAGATGTATGATCTTCCTGAGACTTTGAGAATTCCTTCAGATAGACGACATGATTGTGTTCATGCCTAATGATTCTAAGAATCGAGAGAAATGTTCTCGAGCATTTCCTGTTCCGTTGTAAACCGTGAACGATGGAGAAGTGTAGCCTTTCGGAAGAGGAGTTCTCTGTGTGGCAGCAGGATATATGGAGGTTGGTGACGTTGGACAGATGATGTCTTGCCTTTTCCTCGATTCTCCAAAAAGCACTCCAGGTCTTCACGAGTGATGAAACTTGCTGGTTCCTTAGCTGGCGAGTCATCTGCAGCCCTGCGGATTGCTTCATCATCTATAACATGGATTGGAGTGGCTTCAGAATCGACATCCGAAGATGTTTCTTTGGATTTTCCTTTCTCTTGAGTTTTCTCTGACATCTTGTCTGTAAGAGTCTTGAGATAATTGCATAATTTCTTCTGAGTGGTAGCCATGTCAACCTGATTCTTAGAAAGAGTTTCTTGCACCTTCGTGAGATCACCATGGTATGCATATTTTCTATGACTTCTTCAGGGGACCGGCCGAAGAGAGGATGATTTCCAGCATTGGGCCGAGGAGGAGTAACGTCTCCACCATTCTCAGAAGCAGGGATAGTTTCTGGAATACCATCATTGTTATTTTTGTTAGTGCTAGCATCGTTTTCATTCGTAACTAACCCATACCTAAGACCAGCCATCTTGTGAAAATGTGAGATTGCAACCGAGAGAATGACTTCCCACTGTGGCCGCCAATCTATGGATGTGGAAAAATGATTTGCTGGTTTTTATGGAATTGAGGAGACGACTGTGCGGAGGAGACTCCTTGAACCGAGCAAAATGCTTAACCTCACACAGATGTACTACAAGAAGGGGGACTTTCGCATATCTACGTTATTTGGGCATTCCCTTTTCTATCGGGGCTCTCAAGATTCAAACTAGGATTGTGCGATAACATCCCCTTGGTTTTAAGTTCGAGAGATCAATCTGTAAGACTCCGGCCTAAACCAAGACAATGGCCGTTCCAGAGTCAATTCGGTCACAAGAGAGGATGGGTCGATCTGTAGGAGAGAAGCTGAGAAATGTGTGAGATCAATGGTGATCGAAGATTGTAGGTGTGTTGTGTATTCTGCGTGAAGAAATAAGATAAGTTTTGATTGATTGAATTTGCTCTGTTGAGAGTAATTGCTCATACGATGAATTCTTAATCTCTTGTTGTATGTTGAAGAGAGATTGTCTTGTCTTTCAATCATGATTGAAGACTTATTTATATTGCCAGAATTGTAAACACCTTGATCCTATTAAGTGTGACAGTTGCTGGAGTCAAAGAGTGGGTAAGTGGAAATAGTGTTAAAACCAGTTGCTCATCGTGCGGAGACTTGGTTGATTTTACATCAACTACTTTGCCAACTCCTCAAACTGATTGCACGACTTGCTCACATTCTCATCATGTGTATGAACGCACGTGTCGTAGACCGCCAGACCAAAACCCTAGTTAATATCCCCCATGTGACATACTTGATGTTTCATGATTTTAGTTAGTTAGTTGCTGACTTGATGAGACGATGAGTCTTTGTATTGCTGAGTTTAACATGATTTGCAAATGTTCCTAGACTCATGAATTGAACATGTCTGTTGAGACAGAGGTATCATTGTCGAATAAATGTTAATAACTTAAGGTGAGCAAATGTTGCTGAATTGTTGAATATTGGCAGTTGAATCAATATTCCTTAGTCTGAGCAAATATTGCTCGTCTGGGCAAATGTTGCTCGTTTGATGAATTATTAGTATCGGGACCAAATGAAAATGTTAATTTAAGATGCTGACATCTGAGCCGAGCATAATAATTAAAGTGTTGATCACGGGATCAACGTAAAATTATTAGTGTTTGAACCTGCTCAGAATTATGTTTTTGCATAGCTCTGGATTCGAAACCCTAATTTTTGATCAATTGATGATTTATTGAAAATTAATCACAGAGTGAATGAGAGACCGCCTACATGGGATGATGGACCGTCCATTTAGTGCTTGTATGCTCGAGTGAGCAAATACCAAAGTCTCTTGAAGACCAGGTAAAAAGATGATTAAATGTTGGTTCAATCATTTATTAAAATAGTGCTCGTCTCAGTTTTAGGTGATGAAACCTAATTATGAAGAGATGAGGGACCGGCCAAGAGGGCATGAGACCGGCCCTTGGTGGTCGTGGGGCCAACTGATGGTCGTTTGAGAAAACTTCAAGTTGTTTGAGAAGAGTCTGGACCCAATATGAGCAGTTGAGCAAATTAGGTCAAAATTGTTAAAACATGTGGGACTGGCTATTTTCAAGCCCTAGGGTCGGCCAAGGAGACATGCCCGTGTCACCATAATGTTCGTGTTTCAGTCCTGAGAGTTTCGATATTTTCTGATGCGCGTTTGAGCATTATTTTGAGAAAAATATGAAGGATTCAGGGTTTTGCTGAAACTGAGGAATCTTCATGAGATGATGAAAATAATTAATAAAATAGTGGATTGCAAGGTGTGGGACCGTCCACGACTAGGTCATGGCCGGACGAGTAGCAAGCTCGGTCCCACAACACCTTTTCCAATTTTATGTATTTTCCCTGATGTTAAGGAAATACCATAAAGCTGAGGAATTTCATGAAGTTAAGGAATTTCCATGAGATTATGGAAATAATAATAATAATAATAATAATAATAATAATAATAATAAAATATGGATTCATGAAGTGTGGGACCGGCTATGGCCAAGGCATGGCCGGCCAACCAATGAGCACGGTCCTATGGCACTTTCCCTAGCTATTTTATATTATTTTCATGATTTTAGGGAAATATCATGAAATCAAGGAGTTTGTTGAAACTAAAGATTTTCCTTGAAGTGAAGGAGTTTCCATGAGATGAGGGAAACATATAATATTAAATAATGAGACAAGGGCGTGTAGGACCGGCCACGGCTAGGGCATGGCCAGCCGGCCAATGAGCCCGGTCCCGTGAGCTTTTCCCTAATTTTATATTATTTTCATGAGTTGAGGTAAATATCATGAAATTAGGGAATTTTCATGGGATGAGGGAAATAATAATAAAATAATGAGAGTAATGAGGTGTGGGACCGTCCACGGCTAGGGCATGGGCGGCCGTCGAGTGGGCCCTGTCCCGCGACACCTTTCCTAATTTTTATTATTTCTTTGATACGAGGAAACACCGTGAGACTGGGGAGTTTCCTTGAGACGAAGGAGATTTGTTCAAATGAAGGGATTTTCATGAGATCAGGAAAAATAATAAAATATGAATGGCGTGGGACTGACCACGGCGTGACTGGCCGGCCGGTGAGCCCAGTCCCCTAGCGCCTTTACTAATATTTTCTTATTATTATTTTTCTTCATATTTTGCGTAGGTTCATCGTTCCTTCGTGTTTTGGAATGCTCGTTCGTGCATTCAGGTGCTCAT
This sequence comes from Papaver somniferum, assembly GCF_003573695.1. Classification (NCBI taxonomy): domain Eukaryota; kingdom Viridiplantae; phylum Streptophyta; class Magnoliopsida; order Ranunculales; family Papaveraceae; genus Papaver; species Papaver somniferum. Next base: position 60,121,973 of record NC_039363.1, on the reverse strand, counting down.
TTGTACATTATTGCTGAGTACACTTGCACCATTTTGGTCGGGGCTTACTCGATAGCGGTTCAGATACCCGTACGTTGAATATTTATTACTAACCCATGGAATTCAGCTGGGAATAACCATAAATTGAAGTAACTAAATATTGTACAGAACGTATAATATTTTCTAGGAATTCAATTGATGAATCTTGCGACTAGAAATAATTAATTGATGGCTCTATACTAGTAGGCATGCTGTCTAGGAGCATTATAATCATTCGAAAATCGAGGTATGAGCTAGCTGAAGCAGAACGCTCGATTTGAATGTTTATTTTATAAAGTCAGGGAATATTGCGACATCCTGAAGACGTTAGCGCTCTGTACTTGGAGCCGTACAATCATTTCGATTCTTTACAGAAGTGATTACTGAAATTGCTCAGTTAATGGAATATGTTGTGGTCTCAGCTGAGAGACTGCATATATATTCCCTGAGAAGTAATATACTCGATCAGAGACTTTTGAAGATATTCTGATAGGCGGTGTGCTCGATCAGAGGTGTGGCATGAGCTTTCATGCTTTAATGGGAGACATGAGCCTCAATACTCATCTGATTGCTGGATCAGGAGCATGTATAATTATGGTTTTACGATTTTCCTCTTTGTCGAAAATCCACCATCTACAATATGTTTTCCCCCTTAATCAATACTTACATCTATTTTTTAATAGGTGGAACCTATTGCTAAATGATTCACTCCCCCTTACATAATGATCCGTAAGCCATATGTATGTAGTATGAAACTACTAAATTATTCTCCTCTTTTTGTCAATAAAATTAACAAAGGTACGAAATCGCGGGATCATAATGAATACAACCAGAAGATATCTCAAGTTTTAAGGAAGATGGATATACTACATAATAACATAGTTAAAATGTAACTCCTCATATCAACTTATTTAGATGATATCACATAGTAATAAATACTTAGCGCTCATCCTAGGAGATTAAAAAGATATAAGCATCCCCTTTAAAATTCCACAGCCACACTCCCCACAAAGATATAAAAATTAAGCACAAGTTTATTTAAGAACTCTCCCCCATTAAATGTCATTCCCAAGAGAACAACATGAGTGACTTTGCTTTCGTGAAAAAGGAGGACTTTGGTGGACATTAACAAATCACAAGGATTTGTATCCAAAGTATCGACATAAATTAATCTCAAGGCCAGTTACGAACAACGAGATAATTTTACTCGATTTTACCCAACATAAGAGAATCATATGGAGTGTGTCAAGTAGCAAAACAAAAAAGTGTCATCACAAATAGATCAATACTGCAAGAAAAATCTCAAAGAATTTGTTCTATTTTCCGTTTATAAAAAACATAGTAGATTTAACTTCTGAGCATATATGAAATATTAGCTAATTCATGAGAACATAAAAGCACAAATATTTCATAAGATTTTTAAAGAATTAAACCAATGATGATTACAGACTACAAGTATATCTTCCAAAAACTCTAGAATTTATTCAAATAAATCTAAAAACGTGCAAGATGAAAAACGTTGGAAATAGATATGTGCAATCACAATCTTTGCTATACCAAACCATAGTTATCCTTCTCAAGAATAAAATCCTCAAAATAAGTTACCTAGATAAAACAAAAGAGAATTACCCAAAGATTTAATCATGTTTTTCATCATCGGAATCATCCATAGAATCTTGAATCTTGTCTATTTCGTCCTTGATGTCGAGAACTTTTGTAGCAATCAAACATAATTGTTTTTGCATACCTTTTACCTTGAAGTTGATCTTGCAAACATCCTTGTGCATCCGTTGAAGAAAACTCAAGGTTGTTGGATCACAAGAACCGTCAAGAGGTGAAATAGATGCCCTTTTTCTTTTGTTCTCGTTCGTTCTCATATGTTTGAATGTATTTTCACGAACTAAAGTGGTAGCTCCAATGAAGTTTCCAATTGGGTCAATGTCGACCTCTTCACAAACACGTCCTATGAGACAAGGAAATCCCAATTTCTTTTTGGATACAGTCATTGAAACCATTTGGAAAATGATCAACCCACATATGTCAAGACTTTGAGTACCTGTTTCAAGAAAATAAACTAACTCTGCAAAGTCACGACTCCAATAAGCATCCTCAATTGTGCAAGGACAAATGTTTGGAATACCCAACTTTCCAAACACCTTAAGAGGCATGCTAAGCGGAAGCTTCCCATCTTTCCAACCAACATTCTTTCCACAAAATTCAAGAGAAATGGTTTCAAGAGATGGTTTTTCTTCTTTAGGTCTTGGAAGAAGAAAATATCCAAGAGGAATATTTTCGAGTTCCAAAATTAACTCTCGGTTAACAACAATCTTTCCACTTCCAATCATTGTTTTAAAGATCAAGTTACTAAGATCAACATCATAAATGTTTGCATAAAATACTCTGGTAAGAAGGTCGAATCCTTTCCCAACACCGCTAAAGATATTTCCTAGTTCATATTTATCAACACAAGCTCGATCTTGCATTCTAATACACCCTTCTTCTAATTTCTTTTCTAGAACAATTTCTCTATTTGAATTTTTTTCATAAGTTTCATAACAATCCTTGTTAACAAAGAGGACCCTAGGTTCTTCTTTAAGATTGAGTTCAAGGATTTCTTTAGCCTTGGGTTTCTTGATAACACCTCTAGTTCTTCTCATATTTCCCAATTATAGTAAATACAAAGATAATAGATTTGATCTTACTTGAATATATCCTTTTGAAGATGATTTCTTGATTTTCTTTTTCTTGATACATTTCCTTGTAACTAAGAGAAAGAGCCAAAAATTGTGAATCAACAACTCAAATTATGAAGGCATTACATCGGTTCGGAAACTTATAATCCCGTTCGTGAACTCACAGAAGAAGAAGGAGTAGGGGGAGTACGCGTACTCTTTAATAAAGCCTTAATAGGCTTGCCCAGGTTCGGGTATGGAACTTCAAAAGCATTTTTTTTTAAATAAAAAGAAGTTCTGTTAGGAGATACAATCATACCAAGTTTTTGGACCCAGGAATTGATAAAATTATCAAATTTAATAAGACGATTAATCTTATTCTTAGCTCAATGAATACTTACAGATTACAAGATGACAGTTTGACACACACATGGAAATAAAAGAACTCTAATTTATATTGATCTTATGACATTGTGAAATTGTAGCCAGCTCAACAATGTGTGATGTTATGATCATGATTTATTACGAAAATCTTCCTTTACCAGTGATCAGATATGATCATAAATTTCAACCACTTGAAATATATAACACGGAAAAAAAAATACAACCAGAAAGAAACACTTACTACTGCTTTCCCCATCTCAAAGGAATATATGATGGGTTAAAGCCAGTATCTTGCTAACAATAGGTTGGATGAGCAAGAAGCTCACAAACCAATTTAGCATGATAGTCTTCAGGTTTAGTTTCAATATCCTCATGGTGATCAAGAGATGATATTCCGAAATCATTTGGAGTAGTCAAAACTGTAGCAGATGTGCAAGTTTTTCTATCATGCCCATGTTTCTCACACTGATAACAGGTCTCAGCAACTGGAACCCGAAGGAGCACCTCCTTACTCAAGATCACTACAATGTATTCCAAGAACTTAAACTTTTTTCCAAAAGCTGAAAAGAGATCTTCATCTATAGAACCTCTTTGATTGCATTCCTTAAAGAGACTATTTAACAATCTTTTAAGACAGCGTAGCTTTTTACTCTTAACATGACGTTTCTTGCTTTTAATCTTTGCAGAGGATTTTTTATTTTTTTCCTATTGATTCTTCATCATCAATCAAGGTATCGAGAGTTTTGATTGAATCGAGATCACCCTGTGAGAAATTAAGTCTTAAGGAAGATAGTCTCTGGAGAATCTTTAAGGAGTTCTGGTGTACATCTTTAGAGATTTCGTCTCTGTCCTTATAGTCAGGCTGCTTCAAACACAGATTTGTTAGGTCTTAACGTATTTTCCATCTCTAATACCAATTGAAAAAACAGCGGGTACCAAAATACACCACCAACTTTTTCTTAGACAATTTGTATGGACAAACTCAACACAACTCCGAGAGTACAAACTCAATCAAGGAAAGTGTCTAGAGTTATATATCTATCTCTCTTGCAATTAAAACGTTTACGGAATTGACTCCGTGAACCTAATCAAAAAGAGAGTTTTTGGACGGTACCAAAGACCAATGTCCAAGGATCAATCAAGTCGTATCCAACAAACTAGGTCGGACGTATCTAGTTTGATTGATCAACGCACAACCTGTGATATTTCAATTATAAATATAGACAATATAATGCGGAAAGATAAATAACACAGACACCAGAAATTTTGTTAACGAGGAGACCGCAAATGCAGAAAAACCCGGGACCTAGTCCAGATTGAACACCAAACTATATTGAGCTTGAACCCAGTCTTCCACTGATTCAGGTACATTCACGCTCCTTACGCCTCTTGAATCCCAGCAGGACTCCACGCAATTGATTCCCTTCGATGACGTCACACCAACTAAGAGTTGCTTCAACTCAATTGAAGATTTTAAACCAAATCTTCCTCCCACAGGCCAAGACTATATAATTGATTTCCTTATTTATTATCTAAACGGGTGATCAAATCAAACGAAAGATCCAGGTGATGGAACCGATAACAACTTGACAGAAGTATGGCTATCCTCAAAATCTGGACTTATGCAACCCGAAGTGCGGCCTAGATTATTATTCACCTCACAATTATAAAACTTGTGGAATCATAAAGTTGAGACGAAGAGAACTTTGTGATTACTATCCATCTTGTTTAAGTGATAAATCAACAATCGAACAAGATCAGGACAAGTTATCAAGATAAAAGACAACTGGACCTGACTTCACGAATCCAAATGAAGTCTTTGATACTCGCTAAACCGTAAAAGGGTTCTGTAGAGGACGACTCTATATACACACCAAAAAGTAGTGTCAGGATTCAAAGATCCCAATTTCCAAGAGTTCCCCTTATATAGACTTCAAACCCTAGGTTGCTTCAAGTTTAAGCTAAGATAGCTTTGGAACCAAGCAAACAATATTCACCATTAGATGAAAGTTTTGAATATTATTCACATAAACAAGATATACACTCTGGTTAGGTAAACCGTAACCGAACCGTGTATAAAGACTATGTTCAACATGGTTAGCCGAAACTAGCCGGTTTGAATTGAAAAGCTTAACACTCATTTCCATGAACACAAATACATTAATCTTGAGTCACAATGATGTGATCAAATAAGTCTCGTGTTAATTAGATAATTGATCAAATGCAAATCATCTCGTAGAAATAATTTAATCGCATTTGAACATAATCGACATAGTTTGTAAATGCACAAAGTAGAAATACATGATCCATTCGTGAATCGGCTGAGTGATGGTACGTGGACCGGTTTGCAAACTTATGAGAAAAACTGAGTTCCGGGGTTGACATAACGTTTCAGTTCACGTATCGGTTTGTAAACTTAGGTGCAAAACTGAGTTTCAGAGTTCACAGAATTTTTCAGTTTGCGAACCGGTTTGGAAAACTTAAAACTTTACCGGTTCCGGAGTTCACATAACCTTTTCAGTTTGCGTACCGGTTTGGGTACTAAACTGGTTTTAGAATGTAGAATTGTATTGGTTCGCATACCGGTTTGGATACTTAAACCCGGTTCCCTTACCACAGTTCCAAAATGGTTGTATAAGAATATACATACCTATCCTGAAAAGACGAGGGTACCCAAATACACCACAATCTTTTATTTTGATCACAACATATACATGACCCACTGTGTATAAACCTCTTGGATATACAATCACTCAAGGAATATTTCAACACAATGTCCACTTGATATAGGGTTAGTCCGAACTAGTCTAACTCTTGAATTAAATATCAAAGGCAAGTGAAGAAAAGCAATACACTTTGTGTGATTGTCTATGGATATGGAATCGAGACAATATAATAACAAAGTGATCACTTGATAAAAGGTACGAAAATAACCGAAACCAATGGGATCAATAACAAGTTCCATGTTAACGTACAAAGTGCAATTTACTCTAATTATAATAAAACAATTATAATACGGAATTTAAAAGTAAATGGCATAGCAAGATTTTGTTAACGAGGAAACCGCAAAGGCAGAAAAACCCTGGGACCTTGTCCAGAATTGAACACTCTCAGAATTAAGTCGTTATACAAAATCTAAACCAACTTCGTATAGTTGATACCAAGCAACTAAACCTGTAGTTCACCTAGTTCCATCTGTATCCCTGCGCCTCCAACTTGTAATAAGCCACGCACTTGGAACAATTCCTTTGGTTCGTATTCCAAACAGTAAAAGAACAACAAATCTGTTCGGTAACAACTCTTTTAAATCAAGTGATATGAGTTCGACAAAAGGCTCTTCCGTTTATCCTAATAAACTCCTTTGTCAGGTCCATAGATCAATCCAATAACAATTACCAAAGTAATTGTCAAGATTTTTCAATCAATACTTTGAATCACAAATAATTGTATTGATGCCGATCTACTCAACTAATCAATCAAATCTATCACAAAGATAAACCGATTATAGTTGGATCCTTTTCCAGCTGAAACAAGTATTGTGCACACCAAAGATTATGAACCCAAATCAGAAAAATCTTCTTCGTCTTCAAATCTTCTTAGATCTTCAATAAACACCTTCACACAATCAACTTGAATCTCTTGTGATCAATCACACACAGAACGGAGTCTGTTAACAATGGATTATCACAAGACGTCTTTAGAACTGCAAACATTCTAAAGATCCCCATCGAAACTTTGATCTAGTTTGAGTGAATCTTATATCAGAAGAGAAGATTCTCAAGCATAAACAAACCAGGTGCAATCAAGGTTCAACCACCGCTAGTCAATCAAATCAATCGAAAACTAATAATAAACTGCAATTATCTAGTTTCCCACCAACGGTACTAATAGATCTTCGCAATCCCAAAGAAGTCTTTAACCCGAGCGGCCGTAAGAGATTTCTCCTAATTAGGTATCTTTCCTCTCCGAATAGGCGTCTCCATCAGTAACAACACAACTAGGTAGTTTTGCTGGCCCTAAGGATTAGTTTGCTCGAAATGCAAACTTCAATATTTATAGACCAAGGAAGTTTGGACACCAAGGAATTTCCAAAACCGAAAATATTCTCAAGATATGCAATATATTTCCAAATTCGGTCTCCATAACTCCTGGAAATGCTTTGTCCAAATATTGACCGAAATCTCAGTAGAAAATCTCCAATTAGTAAATACACATTACCAATTTTTATTTTCTAAATATATGCATTTAATTGCTGGAAATTAAAAGCATATAAAAACTAAAAACTTTAATTAAAAGATTCTCAATTTATTTCGATCCGGGATTCTCCTTTAGCTATTAAGGAATATCTTTGAACAATAAAAGATAAGAGTTACTGCACATGTTCAAAGTATGTCGACATCTTTACTTTGTAAATCCTTTTTCATATTTACAATCTTGAAACCGATTTTCCACACTTCCAAACAAGTTTAGAATTGGTTCATCTGACTTCCAAGAACCATGTGAATTGATTATCCTATCAAATCACCATTAATGGGTTTCATGGTTCTACCTCAACATAAAGTTTCAGTTCTACCTCCAAGTGGGTTCTAGGATCGGTTACACTAGTTACCATAAAATGGCTAACTAAGTACTAGGATCGGTTACCACTTCTTATGGTAAAACTTGTGATCGTTTAACCAAGTTATAGGATCGATTATACCAACTTACTAAAACTTGTTAAACCTCTTACAAGGATCGATTACACTCTCTCTTGTGATCGGTCACACCTCTTACTAGGATCGTTTACCCAATGGCTAGTATTTAGTCACACCAAATTCAAGATATCGATCTTACCATCTCAGGTGATTACTTAAGATCGGTTTCACTAATAAAAGTCATACCAATACAAAAGTCAGGCCTTGTGAATAGTTTTACCAAGATACATAAACAAGTTATGAGCGGTTATACTAAACACACATATTGGTAATTCAAAATATTTGCAATGAATAAAAATACCAATAAGCCTAGCGATTTACATTTCGATTCACAAATTTTTTTTATGAATTTACTTCCTTTAAAAGAATGTAAAACATTGTTTCCTAGGACGAAATCTTCATCCATACCCATACATAATCACAATAGCATTCATACGATTATGTCGATGTATTATATACGAAGTTCAAAAGATATATGTTATACTTCGTATTGTATTCCTTAATATTATGTCTAACTAGAGTATAATCATTCACAGCTTCGCAGTTATGTTTTCAATATTATGCACGACTTGAAAGATACGTTAGGGAATGAAACAGTTCAAGTCAAATATTACTAGCCTCAAGTGGAAGGATGATGTCGTCGTTGTAGCTCCTTACTTCTTCATATTCTTCAAGTCTTCACGTAATACTTGTAATGTCTCATATCCTAATACTTTCAAGCTAACCTATACGAAGTTGACTCTAGTAAATAATCAAGCGACTCTTTAAATAAGTTTTGGTTCACTAAAATATGACAACCAAACTTGACATACCAACGCTTGGTGGGTTAAACCGAGCTATGCTCTAACAATCTCCCTTTGTCAATTTTAGTGACAAAACTCTTATATCATATGGAAAAAAAATTACAAGAATTCATTGCACATACGCTTGATTCCCAAATTCAACAACACAATAACCTGTATACATTCAATTCATAAATACCGTGTTGACATTATAATAAAAAAGCTAATACCCCCCCTAAAGGTAAGATAGGTAGATTTTAAATCCACACGTATTTTTTATTTCCATCATCATATGATATGTTACTCCCCCTTAGTCTATGCTTTACTCTTTCATTAGATATAACGTTTAAGCACCATTGTCCTTTCCTAAGTGATACCAAATCAATACAAATCAATATCAATATCATTTGTTTACTCCATATATTTCTCCCCCTTTTTGTCACAAAATGACAAAGGTACGAGCAAATAAATGACAAACCGAAAGGATCCTAGAAATCTTACAAAGAGACTTGCAAAACCGATAAGAGTTAAGACGAGGGTTCCACACACCATTTTTGATAACCAATATCAAAACCGAAACTACAAAGTAGTTTTGTTTTGATATGTTACCAAGGAAACAACTGCCGGAAGCAATTTTTCCTAATAGTGAAACCGATCTTAAGTAATCACCTGAGATGATATGATCGATTTTGTGTTATTGGTATGACCGACTCTGGGTAAAGGGGAACCGATCCTAGTAAGAGGTGCAACCTATCACAAAGGGGAATCGGTCCTTGTATGAGGTGCAACAAGTTTTTAGCAGAAAGAGGAACCGATCCTATGAACATGTGCAACACGTTTTTAGGCAAAGGGGAACCGATCCTATGGATATGCGCAGCAAGTACAAGTTAGATACCATATATATGTGGGGAACCGATCCTAGTACCTAGTCAACCGAATATTGGAAATCTAGTGTGACTATGCAAAGTACTCATATGGAGGTAGAACCGAAAATTATTTTGGTAGAACCGTTAAACCCATGATTTGTGATTGAGTGTTCTTGATCAATCACGTAGTTCTTGAAAGTCAGATGAACCAATTCTAAACTTGTTTGGAAATGTGGAAAATCGGTTTCAAGATTGTAAGTATGAAAGAGGACTTACAAAGTAAAGATGTCGACATACTTTGAACATGTGCACTAACGCTTATATTTAATTGTTCAAAGTTATTCCCTAATAGCTAAAGGAAGAAAATCCCAGATTGAATAAAATAAATTGAGAATCTTTTATTTAAGGTTTTTAATTTTATTTTAGGAAAACTAAAATTAGTAATGTTCATTTATTAGTTGGAGATTTTTCAAGAGATTTTCGGTCAATATTTTGGACAAAGCATTTCCAGGAATTATGGAAACCGAATCTGGAGTATATTGCATATCTTGAGAATATTTTCGTTTTTGGAAATTCCTTGGTGTCCAAACTTCCTTGGTCTATAATTATGAAAATTTGCATTTCGAGCAAACTAATCCTCGTACAGCAAGAACTATCTCAGTTGTGCTGCTACTGGTGAAGCCGCCTATTCGGAGAGGAGAGTAACCTAATTAGGTGAAATCTCTTACGACCGCTCAGTTTAAAGTCTTCTTTGGGATTGAGAATCTATATTAGTACCGTTGGTGGGAAACTAGATAATTGTGGTTTATCTTTTGTTTTCGATTGATTTGATTGACTAACGGTGGTTGAACTTTGATTGCACCTAGTTTGTTTATGCTTGAAAATCTTCTCTTTTGATATAAGATTCACTCAAACTATATCGAAGTTTCGACGGGGATCTTTAGACTGTTTGTAGATCTAAAGACGTATTGTGATAATCCATTGTTAACAGACTCCGTTCTGTACATGATTGATTACAAGAGATTCAAGTTGATTGTGTGCAGGTATTTATTGAAGATCTAAGAAGATATTAAGACAAAGAAGACTTTGAAGATTTCTAATTTGGGATTCATAATTTTTGGTGTGCACAATACTTATTTCGGTAAAAGAGGATCCAACAATAATCGGTTTATCCTTGTGGTAGATTAGATTGATTAGTTGTGTAGATCGGCATCAATACAATTCTTTGTGATCAAAAGTATTGATTGCAAAATCTTAACAATTACTTCGGTAGTTGATAATAAGATAGATCCAAGAACCTGACGAAGGAGTTTATTGAGACAAACATAAGAGACTTTGTCGAACTCATATCACTTGGTTGAAAAGAGTTGATACCAAACAGATTTGTTGTTCCTTTAATGTTTGTAATAGGAACCAAAGGAATTGTTCTAAGTACGTGACTTATTACAGGTCGGAGGCGTGGGAATACAGACGAAACTAGGTGAACTATAGGTTTAATTGCTTAGTCTCAACTATACGAAGTTGGTTTGATTTTGTATAGCGGCTTGATCCTGAGAGTATCCAATTCTGGACAAGGTCCTGGGGTTTTTCTGCATTTTCGGTTTCCTCGTTAACAAAATCTTGTTGTGTCATTTACTTTTATTTTCCACAATTATAATTATTGTTATTATAATTTAAAGTAAATTACACAAACGTTAATTCCTATTTACTTGATAAGCAATCCTATTATGTTTGGTTAAATCCGAACCTTTTATCAAGTAAACATACTTCGTTGTTGTATTGTCTCGATCTCGTATCCATAGACGATCACACGAAGTGTAAACCGATTTGTTGTATTGTCTCGACTCAGTCCATAAACAATCACTTTCGGATAAAGGACTTATAGGTGGAAAAGTTTTAGATTGAGGTATATTTGGGTACCTTCGTTTTTTCAGAAACATTTTAAAATGATAAAATCATTTGTACGGGAAATTTTCAATTGATCCAAAAAATAATTCCTAAAACTAATATTGTTAAGGACCGTTGGACATCATTGCTAAATCATATATCAATATTTTGAAAATACAAGATTGACTTGAAACTTCTTATTCGTAAATATACTAGAAGTCATATGATCACATAGTCTCGACAGATAGAATGGTAAAATAGTAAATAAATAGAATGATTCAGTCTTCACATACCTGATACAGAATTTCTCCAAATGTCTTCGCCGATCTTCAGTCTTCAAGGGTAATATCTGATACTCAACTAAAATTCTAACCTAGTATGAGACTTGACTTAGTAGACTACAAATAAAGATATAGTTTTGATCACCTAACATTGACAACAAGCTTGGGATAGAAGAACTTGTAGGTTCAACTGAGCATTGCTCGAACAGATAGCAATCGCGAAGTTCTCTTCGTCTCAAACTTTGTGATTCCTTAAGGTATATATCTAAAAATTATTTTTAATTAATAAGTTGAAGATGGTGCTTGAGAGGTTGTAAAGAATCCAGGACTCTCATCTAAGTGAGTGTAAGTGTTCCGGATTTGAGAGGTTTGCTAGATTTGTCTATTGCAAACAGATTTCTAAGCCTTGATCTTTAATCCAAAGAAAAATCAAATAGGATTATCTGTAAGAGGAAGATCGGTATTAAAAAATTTCACCAAGGTTGAAGCAACTCTTAGGATGTAAAGGATGTTATCTAAGGGAATCAATTGCATAGAGCCTTGCAAGGTTCAAGAGACGTAAGGAGCGTGACTATAACCACTTGGATTTTGGGTTCGGTCTCAACTACATTCCAGTCCGAAGTCTGATAATAGTCTAGTTTATGTAGTGGCTTAATACAGTTTGATATTCAATCAGGACGAGGTCCCAGGATTTTTATGCTTTTGCGGTTTCCTCATTAATTAAACTTCTGGTTTTTGTTGTTTTACCTTTCCGAATTACATTGTTTATCTTTATAATATGATTTACACAAGTAGGATGTATTCAATCTTAGTATATACGTCCATAAAATTATGATTGATTACAAGACTTTTTTCTTGTAGAACTCGTATCTTGAAAGATAAATAACAAGTTTATTACTTGGCAGAATTTCGATTTGATTATTTGGATATGACTAGATTGATCTTAGATATTGATTTCCGAGATCTTCCAAGTAATCCACAATTAGGTTCACGGATTCTTTTGTATATATGTTCCAATTGAGAAGAGATAGAGATATAAACTCTACATAAATATTTTCAAGGATCATTAAGTTGGTTTACTTGCAATTGTAGTAGGTTTTGTCCATACAGGTTGCCGAAAGAAAAAGTTTGTGGTGTACTTGGTACCCTCTCATTTTCAATTGGTACCAGAGTAGGCAAACACCTTTAGACCTAACAATTCTATGTTTGTGGTGATCTGAATTATGGAAAAGAGTGTAATGTAGATTAACATACCATCAGCCTTTGATGGTACAAATTACTTATGATGGAAAACAACAATGTGATATTTCTTACAAGCTCATGATTTCAGGAAATGGGTTCTTGTTGTAAAAGGATACAATACTCCAATGGTTGGAGAAAGGGCAACTGATGTTCCAAAAGATATAACTACATATAGTAAAGTAAAATTAGTGATGCTAAACACAACTCTGATGGGTTGTATGCTATTATACCATAATCCAAGATCTTAAACATCATGTGTGTACATGCACTAGATTGAAGGATGTTCGGTATATCTTAGAAACCGTATTTGAAGGAAATTTCGTTGAGAAAGAAGCATGGCTTCAAAACCTAACTTCTGATTGGGAATACCTTCGTACGGATGATGAAGATTCATTTGAGAACTATTCCGTAAAAGGATATTGTGATGAAAATTCTAAGATCTTTGCCAGCTCGATATGAGTCTAAGAAACATGCCATTACTGAAGGAAACGATCTTGACACACTTTCAATAAGTACCCTGGTTGGAAAGTTAAAGATCTTTGATCATGAACAGGAAACAAAAGCTGATAAAAATATTATCTTTCAAGGACTCAAGAACACTGAAGTACTTGATAAAAGTGAGAGTGTTAGAAACTCTGAGAAAGATCTTGTCAACAAATTATTATATGAAGATTTTGAAAATTCGACTTCCCTTATTACAAGAAAGTTTAGAGATCTTCTTTAGAAGAGGTATAAACGGTTCTCAAGGGAACATCTGTCATTATCAGCCAAGCCACGTGATAATATTCCGAGTAATAGGGTGGATGATGAGGATAGCCTCAGTGCTTCAAGTCTAGAGGATTCAACCACTTTTCTAATGAGTTTCCAAATCAAAGAAAATACATTGGCAACAAGAGTCTCACTGAAACTCTTCATGAAAATAGTGATCACTGTGATTCATAAAAAGAGGATATTTTAAGCATAAAAGTTTTGGTTGAAGTAGATATCTTGATGATAATAACGATACTCACATCAATCTTGACACGCTTTTCTAAGATCCTTCATTTATAACATTTGAGGATATAATGGATTTTTCTCTTTCTAATATTGATGTTTCAAGAACGTCTCAAGTGTGTCTAGCTGAAACCGAAAGTGCTCAAGAACCTCTTGTCAACCGAACATGCCCTCACTATACTACTGAAGGTCACGACTCAAACAATGCTTCAAGTACAAAAAAAAATTAAGGTATGTCAACAAAATTCAAATGAGGGCAAGTCGATTGATAAATATGTTTAAACTCTTTCAAAATTCAAACCCTTCTAAAGTATGTAACTATGTTCCTTCTTCTTCTATTCAAAGTGTGATTATTTATAAAGAAAAGGATAAACCTAAATGAAAGAAGACACCGAGATATAAATGATCAATGGAGATTGAAAAACCTGTGCAAGAATCTAGCGGTGAGCTCACTGATGCTGATCCCCAACAAAAATTAATTGTGTTAAAAATGTGTTTTATTGTCTCAGTTTATGTCTTGGTTTTGTCCATACAGGTTTCCGAATGAAAAAGTTGATGGTGTGCTTGGTACCCCCTCCTTTTCTGATTCCCTTAGCTGACGTCCTTTACACCCTAAGAGTTGCTTCAACTCTAAGTGAAGACTTTTGATAACAATCTGCCTCTAATAGATAAATCTATTTGATTCCCTTTTTGATCTAAGTTATGAGATATGTTTGTAATAGGCAAAGGTAGCAAACCTCAAAAATCCGGAACACTTATATTCAGTTAGCTGAGAAGCCTGGATTTTTAACCGCCTTTTAAGAACAATCATGAGTTAACCAATTAAAAATAGTTTTCAGATATCTATCTTCAGGAATCACAAAGTCTGATTTCTATTTATCTTTCCTGGAAGAAATTACAAGAACCTCAAAAACAGAAATGTAAGATCTGGATTCACGGACTATCAAGGTAAAGATAGTCAGACCTGGCTTCACGAATCCCCAAGTGAAATATTTAAGTCGTGGACCTAATTATATTTCTCGGAGGAAACCTAGGTCAATAAAAGACGACTCTAGCAATCAACTAGGACACAAAAAGTCAGGGATTGAATTTCCCAGTTGAAAAAGCATCTCTATTTACAGATGTTCAAGACTGAAGGTTTCTTGAAATTAAAGCTAAGATAATTATTTGACATTCAAGCAAACACTTTCCCGAATAGATGAAACTCTAATAAGGGTTTCAAGTAAGCATGGTCGTCCTTTGATAAAATATTCCCTATAAAATATTAAGCAATATCATGTTCATTTAAATAATTACGTATTTAATCTTGATACACTTACAAAGTTTTTTAGTGATCATAGATGTCTTAGAGGTGTTTATGAGAGCCATAGCAATGTTAAACATATTTAAAAAAAATACGACAATGAGCATCTGCTAAAAATCCACTGGGACCGTTGGTGAAACAGTTTGTGAATCCGTGAGTCAATTAGTGAGCACAGGAGCTACGGTTCATGAGTGGGGTTTGCCAACCATTAAAGACTCATGAAATTCGGGCGCTACGGTTCGTAAACTGGGTTCACCAACTATTTGGCCTTTCACCAATTCAGATCACCACAGTTCATGAACCGGGTTGGTGAAACGTCCCTTTTCGAACTTAAGATTTGCGAACTGGTACGCCAACCTTTTTATATTCCCAAAACTCATATATCTAGGGTTTGCGAGATGGTTCTCCAACCTACCCTTAGCCGAAATTACAGAACTTTTGAATTTCTTTCTTTGATGTTTGGAACCTTTCCAAATGATAAAATCATTTCTTGGGAAATTTTCAAATGATCCAAAACATTAGTTCTTGAACAATAAATCTTTTCAAACTAAATTTCAAAATGACCAATGAACATCCATTGCTTGAAGCACATTTCAAGACGTTTAACAAGACAAGCTTGACTCGAAATTTCTTCTTTGTAATAAATCTACTAGAAGTCATGAATTCCTAATAAAAATTTCACCTAAACTGAGAAAGTGTTTGCTTGAATATCAAGTTATCTTAGATTGAATTCAGACTACCTAGAGCCTTGAAAATCTATAAATAAAGAGATTCATGCAACATGACTTCTCAATCCTTGACACTTTCTTCTCCCAGTTGATTGCTAGTTTCGTCCTCTGTTAACCTAGATTTCCTCTGTGAAACATAATCAAGTTCACGACTTCAAGACTTTACTTAGGGATTCTTGATTCCAAGTCCGAATATCTTTTACCTAAGAGTTCTCATATATTTTTTTTTGTTGATCGTTGGGGTTCTCGCCAATATCCGATCAGAAACGAGATGGAAATCACAAAGTTCTCTTCGTATCAGATTTGTGATTCCTCAATAGATAACTAAAAATATTCTTCATTGATTTGTTTGAATTATTCTTGAGAGGTAGTCAGTAATCCAGGGTTCTCAGCTAACTGATTTTAAGTGTTCCGGATTCATGAGATTTGCTATAGTTTGTCTATTGCAAACATATTTTATGTATTATTGGAAGATTGGTATCAAAAGTCTTCACTTAGGTTATATGGGACGTCAACTAAGGGAATCAATTGCGTAGAGCCTTGTGTGGTTCAAGAGACATAAGGAGCATGACTGCAGCTGAATTGCTTAGAGGATTAATTCGGTCTCAACTAAACTCCAATCAGAAGTATGATAATAGGCTAGTGTCTGTAGGGGATTAATACAACTTGGTCCTCAAAGCTGGACGAGGTCCCAAGGTTTTTTTGTATGTGCAGTTTTCCTCATTAACAAAATTTCTGGTGTCTTTGTTTTTAATTTTTTGCATTGTATTATTTTATATATATAATATGAATAAATAAGTAGTACATGTTGAATCTAGGTAGTTTAAGTCCTTATTAATTGTCATCATATGGGACTTGTTCAATCTAGGTAGTTTAAGTCTTTATTAATTGTCATCATATGAGACAAATTTTACACTTTTTAAGAACTCAGATCCTCTTGATTTGGATACTACTAGATAGATCTTGGATATTGATTTGTGATATCATCCAAGAACTCTTCTGCACAATCAGGTTCATGGACCTCTTAGTCTAGACATATTTATTATAGAAGAGATAAGAGAAAACTCTATATACATATTGTTCAAGAATATTTAATTTAGATTTACTTGCACTTTTATTAGGTTTTTTCCATACAGGTTGCTGAACGAAAAATTTGGTGGTGTACTTGGTACCCTCTCATTTTCAATAATGGCTCTTAGGATAAGTAATAGTTCAACACGTTTACAGGGCTCCAAACAGTTAGACACGCGAGACCAAGGAAAGGAAGTCCGTGAATGATATCTAAAATATTCTTCGGATTTTACCGAAGGACCTTAGATTTATCCTTACTTCACTGGGAACGACATAATACGACATCGGTAATATCACCTGGAAAATAACCTAGGCCTTATAATCACAAAGTCTGGTGGTATATGATGCGTATCGTAACCACAACAAATTAGTGAATATTTTTCCACTTAATTAACAAGTAATATGGTGGTATTTAAGTGCGTTCCCACAGGATCAAGAGTTTTTAGTTGTCTTATAATGTCACAAAAATGGGGAATTTTGGTTTTAGATTTTATAAAGCGAAATAAATAAACAAAGCAATTAAAAAGATAAAGTTGAAATCAATAAGAGAAACAAGATCAAGGAATCGTTCTTCGTTGCAAAACAATGATTCAAGTTATGTTCATTTCCACTTTTTATTAGTCACAGATTATTACCAACCGTAGGATAGCAGGTTCGCTTAGCTAACCCCAAAATTCCTGTTTCACTGAGTAACGGGTCCACTTAGTTATCAAATTCTATTCTAAAGAACCACCTTGAGGTTCGCTTACAAGATGTAATTCCATGAACACATAAAGTTTTATGAATTTAGGTTTAGCACTAGTAGTTAGACTCGGTTCGCTCGGTCCACTTTCTAGCGTTGTTTTCACAGACAATTACTCCACGGAATCCCTCCGCAAGGTTCTCGTGTTTTCTACTTGTATAAAAAGTCATGAAACTATTACGTATTCCCTAACCTTCACTAGCTTTAGATCAATTAACAAATCAATTTAGTTGCGCACCCTAAACAACCTATCAATCAAATCATAAACACTCATATTAGTAAAAACAAACGATAATCATGTGAAAACTTCAAAGTAGATTCAAAACAAAACTCCAAAACATGTTAAGAACTAGAATTCATCCCCAATCAATAATAAAATTAGCTACTCATGGTAAGGAGTTCACACAAAGAATAAAGAAAAGAGAAGTGTTGTGTGTATAGAGAAAAGTATAGAACTTCTCTATTTATAGGATTCAATTTCCTTGCAATCCTATTAGGAGTAGAATTCTTTTCCCTTTCAATCTCCAAGTCCTTGTCTTTGTAAAATTCCTCCACTTATCTTCCAAATTTAAGTTCCAAGTCAAATTCCACATCCATGAGTTTAGAATACTCTTCACAAATTCTGCACATATCGGGTCGTCGGAGAAACCCTGGGATCAACGGAAATCGGTCGGTAAAATCAATGCCGATCACCTGAGATACTGTTGCAGACGACAGGATATTCCGTTACGGACCGTTATACTTGACAGTCAATCTAACCGTCTTCTGGTAGTCAAAGGGTCAAGACAAAGGAAGTCAGCGGAGTCAGTTATCAATTCAGCTATCTAACTCGACTGACTGGTCTGACACAAGTGGGTTGAATCGGCCACTGAGTTGACTCGCCTGCAAGAAATTCAGGCAGAGTTTCATTTGTTTTCTGGCGTTTCTCAGGCCAATATCAAATCCATTCCTACAAAAGATCCTAGCCAGGGCCGGTCCTGTAGGGTAAGAAGGACAAGACCCACTTTGAGGCAACAAGGGGACGGGGGCAACCAAATACATATTTTTCATATGGTGTTTTTGGTGGATTAAATAATTACCAGAGACTTATATATAATTCACATAAAATATAAGGACATGAATTTAATGGGGTTAATTAGGATTAATTTTTTCTACTTTCTTATTATCCTCCTGTCCTAACATGCTGGTATTCTAGCTTTGTCAACTTAGAAAAACTCATCTGAATATTTTTAAAGATAATGTGATAAGAATAGCGGCAAATGATACGAATGTAATTAAGTGTGCGCTTAATTATTTCTTTAAGGGGGCAAAAGAAAATTATTAGGTTCAGGACAAAAAATTCTCAAGAATGGCCCTGTCCTAACATAAATCTATTGAGTTCAACAGCTTTACTTCATACTACCCATCCATTCATTTTACAGCACCAGAATCATCTTCATACTCAGACCACAGACCATTGAATCAACGCCATTCCATCTGCTTCTGTTACAGTCATTCCTTGTACACCACCAACTCCGAGTCCATAATCAAACCCATCTTCTATATCTTCTTCATCACAGTGTCTCTTAAAACTCCTCTCTGAATCGGTTTTCTTCATATAACCCATATCACCAGTAATGAACAACCTCTTCTTCTCTGTTCAATTTCAAATTAAATCAACACCCATTTTTTTCTTCAAACCCTAATTTCAAAATTCAGCCATTCTGTTCTCAAATCTTAACAAAGACAAGTTACCATCTTCTAAGAAGCAAACCCCTCTTCTTCCTTGCTAACCATTTCACCATAAACAAACCAGACTTCTATTCAATCTCCAACACAGATTCAATCTTCGACAGCAGCAGCTCTATCTCTTCTCAGACTCAACCACAAACCCATCTCCAATTTCTTGTTCTTCAGGCAGATTCTTCCATCTTCAATTACTGTAAATCTCAGATCCCATTTGATCTTTGTATCAATCCAACAAAATAACTCAAACTCCAATTCTTTCTTCAACAACAATATCAAATCATCATCATCTTCTTCTTTGTCTCGATTCTGATCCATTTCTATATATCTATCAGTTTCAGTAACAGAGGCTGCTGGTTTTATTTCTCAACTTCTGTTTTAGGTGAATCAAATGAATGAAAGAAAACATATCTCTTGATTTTAGGGTAGGTCATAGTTTAGGGCAGGATTCAGACACCCATGTCCCATAGTTTGGGATAAGAACCACCCCAGACTGGGTGCCTATAACAGATGGTCACCCCTTAACCTCAGCTGGTTCTCTTTATTTATTCTCCAAAAGAGAGTTGTCCCTTAACCTCGTTGGACTCCCGATTGTGTTTGAAAAAGCGGGGGTCTAACAACCACACCCAATAATTCGTTTGGCAATCTGAATGAACTAACTCCAATATACTTTCAAGAGAATCAACTAGACAGTCAGACTCAATCTTAAGAAAAATATATCAAAGAGTTATATATCAATTTCTCAATTCAATTTGCAATCAAACAAATAGGAATTTGCGAGCCCAATTGAATATAAAAAATAGCTTGGACGGTGTGAAAAATCAATATCCAAGTATCAACCAATTTAATCAACAACCTAAAGGTCGGATTCACAATTGCTTTAATATGGTAATCAAATATGTTTGGATTAATAGTCATTTTGCCTAGATAAGGAAACATCACCAATTTGACTAAAAAAGACTTCTAGTCATGTAATTGGGCCCCAGTCCGTGAACCGTTACAAACAGTCCATGGATTGTTTCCTACTAACGAACTGTAATAGTTACAACAACACTTATAACTGTTACTGTAATAAATCACTCATAACTTCATCGTTATAACTCGGAATTGAGTGATTCTTGGCTCGTTGAATTCGTAAGCTCATTCACAATAAAATGAGAACCTTTCCAGGGATAAAGATTATCGTCACAAAAGTCGTGGCTCAAATAACCTCGAGTATATATACATAAATGTACATTTACCGTCATAGGAATTGTTCCATAAAGTGAGCATTTGTTTCGATAGATTAGAAAGGTAGAATTGAACAAGAATCTAAATGAAATCAATTAAAACATACCTTTGTTGATGAAATCCTTGTTGATGTCTTCTTGTAATCTTCAAACTTCATCCTTCAAGGATGGATTCGATTCTACTTCTTAGTCTTAATCTAGTCCGAAACTATCTTTAGTATACTAAATCAAGAATGCATTTTGTCAACTAACTTGACATACCAACACTAGTGGGTTCAACCGAGCAATGATATAAAAATCTCCCCATTTGTCAATTTTATTGACAAAACCATTTTACATATGGATTGTGAAAAAGCGGAGGTCTAACAACACCACCCAATATTTCGCTTAGCAATTTGTATGGACTAACTCCGAAATACTTTCTAGAGAATCAACTAAACAGTCAGACTCAATCTTGGTAAAAGTATCTCAAGGAGTGAATATCTCTCTCTTGTTTTGATTTAGTCGAGCTAATAGAAATTAGAGAGTCTTTAATCAAACACAAGGAACAACTTGGATGGTACCAAGGACCAATATCCAAGGATCAATCAATGACAATCGACAACCAAAGGTTGGATTACTCTAATTGATGATCTAAACGCACAACCTGTATTATTTCAATTATAAAGATAAAAAAATATAATGCGGAAATTGAAATAACACAGACACCAGAAATTTTGTTAACGAGGAAACCGCAAATGCAGAAAAACCCCGGGACCTAGTCTAGATTGAACACACACTGTATTAAGCCGCTACAAACACTAGGATACTCCAAGCTAACTTCGGATTGGACTGTAGTTCAACCCCAATCAGTATTCAACTGATCCAAGGTACAGTTGTACTCCCTACGCCTCTGATTCCAGCAGGATACTGCGTACTTGATTCCCTTAGCTGATCTCACCCACAACTAAGAGTTGCTACGACCCAAAATCGCAGGCTTTGATAATAAACAAATCTGTCTCCCACAGAAAAGTATATCAAAGGATCAATCTGTCTCCCACATATAAATCCTAAAGGTTTTGTTCCGTCTTTTGATAATAATCAAGGTGAACAGGAACCAATCGATAATCTGGTTTTATATTCTCGAAGAACAGCCTAGAGTTATCAATCACCTCAAAACAATCTTACTCGTATGGTAGCGAAACAAGATGTTGTGGAATCACAAACAATGAGACGAAGATGTTTGTGATTACTTTTTATATCTTTCCTATCGGAGATATCAATCTCAATGCAATCAATTTGATTGTACTCGTACGATAGAAGATGCAATATAAGATCACACATCTACGATGAAAGTAGTATCAGTCTGGCTTCACAATCCCAATGAAGTCTTTAAGTCGTTAACCTGGTTTTAAAAGAAGAAAACCAAAGGTTAAAAGAGAATCGACTCTAGTATGCAAACTAGTAACACACGTGAGGTGTGGGGACTAGTTTTGCACAATACTAGATGTCTCCTTTATATAGTCTTTCAAATCAGGGTTTGCAATCAATGTTAGCTTAGTAACAATCAATACCATTAGATGAAAACCTTATTTAAATTCAAGCTAATATTTCTCAACCGTTATATCGAAAACTTAGCTTGTTACACACAATTGACAATGGACGCTTCTAGGTTTGTTAACCGTACCCGTACGTATGCACTTTTCGGTTCAACAATAGTTAACCAAAAGGTTAGCCATATGAGCATTTCATATCAACCATGTTCTTATTCACCATAACTAGTTCAAATGACGTCAAATGAACTAGTTAGAGAGTTGTTAAATTGCAAGGAAATCTCATGTACTACACAAGACACAATTGAAGCAAAGATGATTTAATTCACTTGAATCGGTTCATGAACTTTTATAGCCACCGTTTGCAAACTGCATTCCTTAGTCTTTTTATAGTTTAAGTTCAGAAATCATCTTCATATATATAACCTTCTCAAGTTCGCGGACTAGGTTCGCGTACTTAAGTTACCGGGCAGAGTTTACAAACTCCAGCAGAAAATCTCGGGAATGAGAACTTCGGCAGTTTGCGGACTGAGTTCGCGGACTTGGATTACGCCATTCTTCCGGTTCTCTTGATCAACAAAGTTCGCAAACTTTGGTTCAAGGAATAGGACTTATACATAAATGTGTTTCCACAACAATGCTTATGTCCACCATTGGTTATGTAATCTAAACTCTCATTTCAATCATTGAAACATTCTTAGTGGACGTTATATAGTTGTTACACCATATCTTTTCAAAGCAATTTCAAGATGATTGAAACATATCATGACTTTCGTCACATGGTAAAGATAAACTTGATCGAAGCAAAAAGGTTACCAACACATATTTCGAGATATAGATAGGCGAGGTATACTCGGCTCGAAATACCAAATGTGTATAATCCAAGTCTATATATATAGCATACGACTTCTTGTCTCAAAGAGTAGGAGATAGAGTAGATAAACTTTTGAGTGACAGATAAGTTCAATTCTTCACACACCTTTTTGTCGAGAAGTTACACCGATTCCTTGAGTAGTTCTTCTACTTGTATGATGAATCGCCATGAAGTCGTTGAGCTCAACTACACTTTCTATCCTAGTCCGAGACTTAGATATAATAGACTAGAAATCAAGACTTATAGTTTTGATCACTAACATTGACAAACATGCTTGAGATAGCAACGCATGCGAGTTCGACCGAGCAATGCTCTAACAATCTCCCCCTTTGTCAATTTTAGTGACAAAACTATCAATACATATAGAATACAAAAAAGATAAAGAAAATTTAGTAGCTCCTATTCTACATCTCTAATCTTCAACATTCCTCGAAATCTTCGTCACTTCCAAGTACTCCAATGATCCCAAAGGTTGTAAGTTTAGCATCACCGTTGTTGAAGATCCATAGCTATAACAATGAGAAAGCATAGTTCTCGATCATTGTTATAAGGTGTCATAGTATTATTACACAGTGTCAAAGTTCAATTATATCACAACTTCAACAATAATACTATGGTGATATGTATCACTCCCCCTTAGTCAATATTCCATCTCACATGGAAACCACTCCCCCTTACACAATGATCTGAAAACCATATGTATTTGTACTGTGAACTATACATATTAATTCTCCCCCTTTTTGTCAATAAAATTGGCAAAGGTATAAGAACGGGATCATAATGAAATTTCCGAAAGAGACATTTCATGACTAAAAGAAAAAAAAATACATACCAACTAATTTAGATGCAATCATAAAGCCGAAGCTAAATGCATTCATCAAGGAGTTTAAATATACAAGATAACCCCTCTAAAATTTCACAGCCGCACACCCCTCAATATATGACCATTAAGCACAAGTTCAAAAGAACTCTCCCCCATTTGATGTCATTCCCGAAAGAACAACAAGAGCAACCTTAATTTCATAAGAAAAGAATGATTTTATTGCACACCAAAAAACATGAGAATGATTTCTATATCCAAAAACTCAATCAAATTAATCAAAAGTAAACCCATGATTAATTTAATCGGAATACACAACCAAATTAAACACAAAAAGTGATCAATTCAATTGATTGTGCTCAACACAAGAGAACTTATGGAGACACGAAAATACCCAACTAGATTAATTACAAGAGAACCCATAATTAATATAATTGGAATACACAACCAAACTAATTACAAAAGTAATCAATTTAATTGTCATTTGTTTTGCTCGACATAAGAATACTTACGGAGCAATAACTAAATAACCAAATAAGATGATTAATTTAGTTCAATATGCTCGACATAACATATCTCACGGAACAACAACTAAGCTAATAAAATCAACTTGGTTGTATAATTCTCAACATAAGATACATTACTGAGCCTCGCAGTAA
The DNA here is from genome assembly GCF_003573695.1 of Papaver somniferum. Taxonomy (NCBI): domain Eukaryota; kingdom Viridiplantae; phylum Streptophyta; class Magnoliopsida; order Ranunculales; family Papaveraceae; genus Papaver; species Papaver somniferum. The sequence goes on along the minus strand of NC_039363.1, from coordinate 60,097,471 downwards.
TACATAAAATATGGATCATGGATGATCAATACTGCGGAATTCACAAGGATTCATTCTATCTTCAATCACTATGTGCATAACAACAATAATAGACATAATCCTTGAAAACAAAAGATATTTAACCTATCTTTCATCAAGATAATTGACAATATAGGCTTAAATTTAGTATTTTTCAAAAGTCCATTCATTCTTTTACCAGTACGTGAATACCGAACACGAAAGACTTTACTTTTGACAAAGTATGGGACAAATATAGTTCACGGACGTAAACACCAATCCCATAACCCATTACAATATAACAAATCATAAAGATTAATACTGCAAAAACATCATCCTCCAAATATTTTTAGAATTTAAACAAATAAATCTAAAAACATGAAGATGAAAACATTGGACATAGCCATGTGTAGTCACAATAATTGCTATTCCAAACTCTAGTAATCCTTCTCAAAAACAAGAATAAATTCTCATAAGAAGTTTCTTAGGCATCAAGACAAACTCGTAATGCACATATAAGATGATTTTTCCTTAGAGAGTATAATCAATCTTTTTCGCATGGATTTATACCAAAAATAGCTACCAAAGGCGTATAAAAAGATTTTCAAAGAAGAACATACAAAGTCATTAACAACCATGCACCATAGTTCACATAAATGATTGTGAACATTCAAGAATCCCATAGTAATGTGTACTACTTTCCATTATTGAACTTCCTTCTTTGTGATTCACCAACAACGTTCTTGTAAAAGCTACAAATGAGATTAGAAGAGTACTACTCCATGAACCCAAGTTCCCAAGTCTAAGAGAAGTGAAACAAGTGCAACGAAACGGAGCAAAACACTCAAAAACAAGAGACAGGACAAATACCAATCTTAACTCATCCAAAATCAATAATTCTTATCTCCATTTTAAATAGAATTTAAAGAGGAAGAGAATGCAAAAAGAATGAGTTCATTCCGAATTCAGACGAAGAAGTTACGGCCAAAACAAGTCGACCGAATATTGACATCTACAGGAAAATATGCATAACGGGTTTGCAAACGAATTTTCAAGTCGGCGAACTTAAACCCCTGGATTTTGTTTTTAAAAGATGTTATGCATATCTGGTAGGTGTACCATGAAGTCCAAACATCCTGAACTACTATTTTCAAACCTAAACGTTTAAGAACCTTAAACACGGATCAAGTTAGGTAGAAATGAAGAATAAACAAGGTACATGAATCATTATAAAAACAAAAATCTTGCTCAGGTTTATAGACATACCTTTTTAGAAGAATCCAGTTGAATTCTACAGCCTTACCGAACATAATCTGTATGCCCCAATTCTCGTGCTTCCCTTACCGTATACATAACATGGAATTCCTTGGTGACGATGCACTTACAACACAATCAAATTGTGTTGGGGTGAACAACGTCTTGCTCACCACAAGTGACCTTTGGATTATCATAAAAGAGATCGCTTTTAGAACCTTTCACATCCAATTCCATTTTTCCAAAAAATTTGTTAAGTTCCAACATCATGGATACTGTCTTCTTCATAGTCATGGAATTTTTTGGAAGATCATTCCTTTTCACACTCAAATCATCATTGGCTTTCTTTGGTACCCACTTCTGAGTGTGTGTAGGAACAACCAGAACCTTCTTCCCATTACTCTCTTCTAGAATTCTCGGAAGAGAATTGGATTGACTATTATTTTGCAAGTTAGTCTTTCTCCGATTAGGAGCATCGGATCTTGTCTTCGTCTTACGAAGTTATCCTTTTGATAACCATTACGATTGTGAAAAGGATTCGTATGACGTTTATAGGCAAAACTAGGATTATCACAACACTGATTCCTTTACCTAAAGGTTGGACAGTTACAACCTGTAACATTAAGGGGATTAGTCTTAACATATGATCTTGGTTTCACAACTTCTTGTGATGCCCAAAAAAGAACATCATGAAGTTTCTCATTCCTTATACGGAAACGACATCTCCTTTCCAGGTGACCTTTATTTACGCAATAGTGGCAAACATAAGGAATGTTCTTACCTCGATCCGCGTGTGCTGACTTGGGAGGTTGATATACTTTGCTCTTTCGAACTTTAACTTCTGGTGAAGGTATTTCACTTTTTTCATCAGTGGAAACCTTTTGTTGAGAAGAATCACGAACCTTAAAATTTTTTACCTCTTTGCTAATACTTGGAGCATCTATTCCCTTATAGCCCAATCCTCGTGTATCACGATGATTTCTACTTGCTCCTAGCATAGTGGTTAATTTGATTGAACTAGTATTGAACTTTTTCAAGTCATCTTCCAACATCTTTATTTTATCAAGAGCAGCATCTAAATCAGCCTAAAGGCATTTTTCTCAAGTGAGACAAGCACTTTATCTGTCATCAAAACTAATTTGTTGAGAGTTAAACCTTGATTCAGATTCTGCAAGTTTCTCTTCCAACAAAAAGTACTTTTGATAAAGATTATCACATTCAAGTGACTTCATACGTAGGTTTTCCTCAGAATCCTTGAGGATCGATTCGGTAGAACGATTCGAAAAATAAACACCTGCATAACATCTTCTCAATTTCTTGTTTTCTCGATAGAGAGGAGTCAGAAGAGGTGTGACATGAGAAGTTGTAATCTTCTTCATTTTCCATGAATCCAAAAACTTAAAATACTCTGATACTTCCTCATCAACATCTCTATCAATATCTGAATCACCTTCATCAGAAAGTTCATCCAACTGTTCTTCTAAGAAAGTTTCTCAATCAATAGTTTTTACTTCAAGAGAATGTTTAGATATTCACTTAGATGTGACAGTTCTCTCAGGTGAATCCAAGCTTTTAGAATCATCTGGTAATTTCTGAACTAGTTAGTTATTAGAGATAGACTTGTCCATAATCAGATTGCTACAAACACAGACTTATAAGGTCTTTAACGTGTTTGCCTGCTCTGATACCAATTGAAAAAACGGGGGTCTAACAACACCACCCAATATTTCTCTTAGCAATTTGTATGGACTAACTCCGAAATACTTTCTAGAGAATCAACTAGACAGTCAGACTCAATCTAGGTAAAAGTATCTCAAGGAGTGAATATCTCTCTCTTGTTTTTATTTACTCGTTCTAATAGAAATCAGTGAGTCTTTAATAAAACACAAGGAACAACTTGGATGGTACCAAAGACCAATATCCAAGGATCAATAAATGACAATCAACAACCAAAGGTTGGATTACTCTAATTGATGATCTAAACACACAACCTGTATTATTTCAATTAAAAAGATAAAATAATATAATGCGGAAATTGAAATAACACAAACACCAGAAATTTTGTTAACGAGGAAACCGCAAATGCAGAAAAACCCCGGGACCTAGTCCAGATTGAACACACACTGTATTAAGCCGCTACAAACACTAGGATACTCCAAGCTAACTTCGGATTGGACTGTAGTTGAACCCCAATCAGTCTTCAACTGATCCAAGGTACAGTTGTACTCCCTACGCCTCTGATTCCAGCAGGATACTGCGCACTTGATTCCCTTAGCTGATCTCACCCACAACTAAGAGTTGTTACGACCCAAAATCGCAGGCTTTGATAATAAACAAATCTGTCTCCCACAGAAAAGTCTATCAAAGGATCAATCTGTCTCCCACATATAAATCCTAAAGGTTTTGTTCCGTCTTTTGATAATAATCAAGGCGAACAGGAACCAATCAATAATCTGGTTTTATATTCTCGAAGAACAGCCTAGAGTTATCAATCACCTCAAAACAATCTTAATCGTATGGTAGCGAAACAAGATGTTGTGGAATCACAAACAATGAGACGAAGATGTTTGTGATTACTTTTTATATCTTTCCTATCGGAGATATCAATCTCAATGCAATCAATTTGATTGTACTCGTACGATAGAAGATGCAATATCAGATCACACAACTACGATGAAAGTAATATCAGTCTGGCTTCACAATCTCAATGAAGTCTTTAAGTCGTTAATCTGGTTTTAGAAGAAGAAAACCAAAGGTTAAAGGAGAATCGCAATCCCAATGACTTAAAATGAACTAGTTAGAGAGTTGTTCAATTGCAAGGAAATCTCATGTACTACACAAGACACAATTGAAGCAAAGATGATTTGATTCACTTGAATCGGTTCATGAACTTTTATAGACACGGTTTGCAAACTGCATTCCTTAGTCTTCTTAAAGTTTAAGTTCAGAAATCATCTTCAGATATATAACCTTCTCAAGTTCGCAGACTAGGTTCGCGGACTTAAGTTACCAGGCAGAGTTTACAAACTCTAGCAGAAATTCTCGGGAATGAGAACTTTGCCGGTTCGCGGACTGCGTTCGTGGAATTAGCTTCACGCAAGTAGTTTGTCAACTCCAGCATAAATTCTCGGGTTTGAGAACTTCGGCAGTTCGCGGACTGAGTTCGCGGACTGGGCTCACGCCATTCTTCAGGTTCTCTTGATCAACAAAGTTCGCAAACTTTGGTTTAAGGAATAAGACTTATACATAAATGTGTTTCCACAACAACGCTTATGTCCACCATTGGTTATGTAATCTAAACTCTCATTTCAATCATTGAAACATTCTTAGAGGACGTTATATAGTTGTTACACCATTTCTCGTCAAAGAAATTTTCAAGATGATTGAAACATATCATGGCTCTCGTCACTAGGTAAAGATAAACTTGATCGAAGAGAAACGCTTACCAACACATATTTTGAGATATAGATAGGCGAGGTATACTGGGTTCGAAATACCAAATGTGTATAATCCAAGTCTATATATATATAGCATACGACTTCTTGTCTCAAAGAGTAAGAGATAGAGTAGATAGACTTTTGAGTGACAGATAAGTTCAAGTCTTCACATACCTTTTTGTCGAGAAGTTCCACCGGTTCCTTGAGTAGTTCTTCTACTTGCATGATGAATCGCCATGAAGTCCTTGAGCCAACTAAACTTTCTAACCTAGTTGGAGACTTAGCTATAATAGACTAGAAATCAAGACTTATAGTTTCGATCACTAACATTGACAAACATGCTTGAGATATCAACGCATGCGAGTTCAACCGAGCAATGCTCTAACAGATTTTACTTGTTAAAAGCATTACAGCTCCAAAACCTGACATGATTGATTTCCTTGGTTCTTCAACTATGCGTGTGTTCATCCTGTACTTGTTGAAGATCCATCATAGTATTATTACACAACATCATATCACAACTTTGACAATATACTACGGTGATATTATCACTCCCCTTTAGTCGATACTTCATATCATAATGAAAACCACTCCCCCTTACATAATGATCCGCAAACCATATGTATATGTAGTGTGAATTACATAATAATTCTCCCTCTTTTTACAATATAAATTGGCAAAGGTATGAAAATTGTGGGATCATAATGAAGTTCTCAAAGAAATTACTTCATGACCAAGAGAGAACATATCAACTTTTTTTTGATGATTGGACATAGTCAAAATTTAGTGTATTCAACAAGGATTTTATAAAGATACAAGTAACCCCTTTATGTTCCAAACCCGTTTTTCCCTACAAAGAAGCACAAGTTCATTTAAGAATACTCCCCCATAAGATGTCATTCCCGAAAGAACAACAAGAGCGACCTTTGTCCAGTGAGAAGGATTTATATATTGGATTTTAGAAATCCCACAAGGAGATATGATTTAAGAACCAATCATTGAAACTCTGTCATGAAAATTAAGCATAAGTTCATTTAAGAATACTCCCCCATAAGATCTCTTGGTAACAATACACAATATGCAATCATGAAGATCAAGTATTGTGATCATCTTTTCTAAGATACAAACTTGTATAAACAAGAATCGATAGGCTTAGAAGGAAGAATAGCCTTTTCAACAAGGGTTTACACCAAGAATGGTTACCATAAGCGTATGAAAAAGTTTCTTTGACAATAAAAACCAACATCCAATGGATTTGATTATTGCTTCTAACCTGTTATACTTAATAATTTTAATCACAAATCAAGTTAGGTAATTAAGAATCATACACGTGGTATTTAGCCATATTAATCTTAATCATAACTAGTTCAAATGACTCAAGAGAACTAGTTAGAGAGTTGTTCAATTGCTTAGATCTCATATAAGTATATAAGACACAGTCGAAGCAAAAACGATTTGATTCACTCGAATCAATTTATGAACTTTATAGCCACGGTTTTCAAGTATGCATTCTTAGTTTATATAAGTATAAGTTCATAAATGATCGTTTTTAGAAACTAACCCACTAAAGTACGCATATTGGTACGCAGACTTAAGTACCCGGAATAAGTTTGTTTTCAGTTCACAAACTCCAACAGAAATTCACGGGATGTGAACTTCCGACATGCACGTACTAGTACGCGGACTTCAGTTCCCGTTTTCCTGAGCAGCAAAGTACGCATACTTTGGTTCAAGAAATAAGGACTTACACACGTATGAGTTAGCATACAATGTTTATATCCTTTCAAGGTTATATATTCTAAACTCTCATTTCAATCATTGAAACATTCGTAGAGGACGTTATATAGTTGTTGTTCTCAAGCTATTTTTCGTCAAAGCGATTTTCAAGTAATTGAAACTAATATGACTTTCGTCACGAGAAAAGATGAACTTGGCCAAAGAGAAAGCTTACCAACATATATTTCGAGAAATACGTAAGCGAGTTAAACTCAGCTCGAAACAATACACATATTCAAAAATTACCCAACATAATATGTGCGCTCCAATTCTTTTGCAATCCTCACCGCATTTACAAGGGCTTCTTGGTGAGGATGCTCTTCCAAAAAAATCAGATTGTGTTGAGGTGAACAAAATCTTGCTCACCACAGGTATTCAAAACAAAATCATGCATGGACTCTAGGAATTTAAAAACTTCCTTGAAACTTTCAATAATTGTTCCATACCTTTTTAAGATGTTATCCCTTGTCGAACTCTTGTCTGGGAGATCCTTCTTAATAGTACTCGTTGCTTTATTGATCTTCTTTGGTACCCATTTCTGAGTAGCTTTTGGAGAAACGTATTTCTTTTTCTCCCCAATATAATTATGAAACTTCTTTGAGGGAATACTAGAAGAAATGAAATTATGAGACTCAGTTTCTCTCCAGTTTGGAACATCAGATCTTGTCATCTTAACAGAAGCAGATCTGGTTTTATCTCGTTTAAGATATCTGCAATTCCTTTGCAAGTGACCTGGTTTTCCACAATAAAAGCAATGTTTAGTAGAATGGAAAAAGTTATGTTTGGTATTACCTGAATGTATATGTGCTTGCTTCGGAGCTTGACAGAATTTCTTATTTTCGTCATCAGCAATTGGTAGAGATACTTCACTTTTGTCAACCGTGAAAGATTTCGGTTTAGAAGAATCTTTAGCTCTGAAAACTTTTACCTCTTTGCAAATACCAGGAGCGTATATTCCTTCATAGACCAATCCTCATGTATCACGATGAATTCTACTTGGATGATTCACATTGAACTTTGAGATTTTCTCGTTCCGAATCAAATAACAAGTTCATCTGAATGTTCTCCAAGTTATCTAGATTTTCTTGAAGAGTAATTTCCCGATCTCGACTTCCGGCAATTTCTTCTTTAAGAATTCGTATTTCGTTGAGATAATCTCTTTCACCAATAGAATCAAGTTGGTCTTGCAAGTATTTTCCGACTACGAAGTCTGTCATATTTAACTTTCTCACTGAAAACGGTGCTTTCAGCTTCCGAGAGTTTCTGATGACATTCCTTAAGAAGATTATTAGTAACTGGATCTACATGGAACACTTCTTCGTCAGAATCAGTATCCGAAAGAATTTTTCCAGAAGCTAATGCAACCTCATCTGCGTACTCTTGGTGATAATATTCGGGTCCATCATCAAGAGTAGGCAAAGCTGCTGCATATGCCAATTATCCATGATTCAAACTAGGACATAATGAAAAAAGGTGCCCGAAACCACGACAATTATAGCATTGTACATCATCATTAGGAGACGTTGTAACTTTAGAAAATATCTTTTTCCTATCTCTCAAGAGTTTTCTAAATTGTCATGGAGTAGCATCCTTAGTGAGGATTCAAAATTGTATGCAGCTTTAAGAGAAATCGCCTCTTTTCTAGATGTGTGTTCATTATCAAAGATCTTTAACTTTCCAACAAGAGTGTTTCTGGAGAGTGTATAAAGATCGTTTGATTCTTCAACGACATGTTTCTTATACTCGTATCTTGATGATAGAGACCTGAGAATTTTTCACAAAATATCTTTCTCTGGAATAGTTCTTCCTAATGAATATGAGGAGTTAACTATTTGAGAAAGTATTTGGTTAAAATCATCAAAGGTTTCATCATCAGACATGCGAAGGTTTTCCCGGTTAGAAGCTAGATTTTGAAGCCTTGATTATTTCTCTTCGGCATTCCCTTCGAATACGATTTCTAAGACATCCCAATCATCTTTAGACTTATTACACGTAGTAACGTGGTGCTGAATATCCGGGGTAATGGCATGGATGATAGCATTTAATCCTTCAGAATTTTTCTTTGCAGCAAGAATCTCAAGATCATTATAATCTCTAATATCCTTTGCAACCGTTACACCGTCTACTGTGACTAATGGAGGATTATAGCCATTAATAATACGAACCCATGATTGAAAATCTCCCGCTAGTATAAAAGCACGCATAAGAATTTTCCACCATAAATAGTTCGTGCCATCGAAGACTGACGGTACGTGTATAGAGATAGCACTTTTGTCCATAGAATCAGATTGCTATAAACACAGACTTATGAGGTCTTAGCGTGTTTGCCTGCTCTGATACCAATTGAAAAAGTGGGGGTCTAAAAACCACACCCAATAATTCGTTGGGAAATCTGAATGAACTAACTCCAATATACTTTCAAGAGAATCAACTAGACGGTCAGACCCAATTGTAAGAAAAGTATATCAAAGGGTTATATCTCAATTTCTCAATTCAATCTGCAATCAAAAAAATAGGAATTTGTGTGCCCAATTAAATATAAGGAATTACTTGGACGATATCAAAAACCAATATCCAAGTGTCAACCAATTTAATCAACAACCCAAAGGTCGGATTCACAATTGAACTTACGCACAACCTGTGATATTTCAATTATATATTAAAATATAATGCGGAAAAGAAATAACATAGACACCAGAAATTTTGTAAACGAGGAAACCGCAAATGCAGAAAAACCTCGGGACCTAGCCAGAATAAACACACACTGATTAAACGTTGTTACACCAATTTCCTACTACCTATTCAGAGTATATGTGATACCTCATTCAGCTGTATTCAAGCACTTATAGAACTCCTAGCAGAACATTGATTCTCATTAGGAACTATTCTCGTAAATATTCTATCGGAACCCAAGGCTCTCTTTAGAAGATACAACAACACGGTTGATATTTTTGATCTTTTGTTTTCAAAATATACCGAATCGATTTCCCATTAAATGTAAATCAAGGTTTTGGAAATCTTGTGTTTGTTTTGAGAAAAAAAAATTACTAGGTAAAAGTAATATCAAAACAAACTTGTAGATTAGGGTTTTAACTTACAATCAGTATGCGTACACACAAGGAGTCCGTGAACCTGATTTTCGTAAGTGAACTTGGGCGATTCCAAAGATCAATTTCCAAGTTAAGAAAACCCTAATAATTATACAACAAGAAAAACTAGAATAAATCTAGAGATATCTTGTTTAAAACTTCTTAAGGATTTTTACGAGATACCTTAGTCGAAGTTTTCTTCCTAACTTCCGATTTCGACTAACAAGTGTTGGTATACGATCGGAAACTGAAATATATCAAAACCTAGGGTTTATGATCAACAATTCTTGAATGGTTTTATATCAGAAGAGAAAACCTTACAATAGACAAGAGGTGAAAAACCTAGATTACAAGTTGTATAATCAATCACGAAGATTAATCCAACTCGGCTTTGTGATCCCCAATACAAAGAATTTTATCTCACTCTTGTTCACGAAGAACAGAAGATATGGAAAACAACCTTATGAAGCTTACACCAATTTTCCAAAGGGGATGAAAATGTGTAGCACTCATGAACCCTTTACTTATAGTGAACAATAACTTGGAAACTACGCAAAGCTATTTTCCTTTTTCAAGACTCTCCTAAGTTTGGGAGTCTTTCCTAAGTTACATACTCTTGCCAAATAATTAAATAAACAATTAATTAGCAAATATTGTATTTATGTGAATAAATCACATTTTAACTTAGGCAGGAATTAAAAGTTATCACAAACACTTTAATATGGTAATCAAATATGTTTGGATTAATAGCCATTTTGCCTAGATAAGGAAACATCACCAATTTGACTAAAAAAGACTTCTAGTCACGTAATTGGTCCCAAGTCCGTGAACCATTACAAACAGTCCATGGATTGTTTCCTACTAACAAACTGTAACAGTTACAGCAACACAATTGTTACTTTAATAAATCACTCATAACTTCATCGTTATAACTCAGAATTGGGTGATTCTTGGCTTGTTGAATTCGTAAGCTCATTCACTATAACATGAGAACCTTTCCAGGATAAAGGTTATTGTCACAAAAGTCGTGGCTTAAATAACCTCGAGTATATATAAATTAATGTACATTTACCGTCATAGGAATTGTTCCATAAAGTGAGCATTTGTTTCGATAGATTAGAAAGGTAGAATTGAACAAGAATCCAAATGAAATCAATTACCACATACCTTTGTTGATGAAGTCCTTGTTGATGTCTTCTTGTAATCTTGAAACTTCATCCTTCAAGGATAGCTTCGATTCTACTTCTTAGTCTTAATCTAGTCTGAAACTATCTTTAGTATACTAAATCAAGAATGCATTTTGGAAACTAACTTGACATACCAACGCTAATGGGTTCAACCGAGCAATGCTCTAACAATCTTCCCCTTTTTCAATATTAGTGACAAAACCATTTTACATATGGATTGTACTTGTGAAAAGCATTACAGCTCCAAAACCTGACACGCTTGATTTCCTTGGCTCTTCAATTATGCGTGTGTTCATCATGTACTTGTTGAAGATCCATCATAGTATTATTACACAACATAAAAGTTTAATTGTATCACAACTTTGACAATATACTACGGTGATATGTATCACTCCCCCTTAGTCGATACTTCATCTCATAATGAAAACCACTCCCCCTTACATAATGATCCGCAAACCATATATATATGTAGTGTGAGCTACACAATAATTCTCCCCCTTTTTGTCAATATAAATTAGCAAATGTACGAAAATTGTGGGATCATAATGAAATTCTCAAAGAAATTATTGCATGACCAAGAGAGAACATATCAACTTTGTCTTGATGATTGCACATAGTCGAAACTTAGTGTATTCATCAAGGAGTTTATAAAGATACAAGTAATCCCTTCATGTTCCAAACCCGCTTCTCCCTACAAAGATATGACAATTAAGCACAAGTTCATTTAAGAATACTCCCCCATAAGATGTCATTCCCGAAAGAACAACAAGAGCGACCTTTCTCCAGTGAGAAGGATTTATATATTGGATTTTAGAAATCCCACAAGGATATATGATTTAAGAACCAATCATTAAAAGTCTCTCATGAGATCGTGTTACTAAAACTTTAGAACTATCTCATGGTAACAATACACAATATGCAATCATGAAGATCAAGTATTGTGATCATCTTTTTTAAGATACAAACTTGTATAAACAAGAATCGATATGCTTAGAAGGAAGAAATAGCCTTTTCAACAAGGGTTTACACCAAGAATGGTTACCATAAGTGTATGAAAAAGTCTCTTTGACAATAAAAACCAACATCCAATGGATTTATCGGCCTGATTCGAGCTCTGAGGATCGGCGATTGACTCGGTCATTTTCTTTATCATTTTTTCTTTGATTTCTGTGTTCAACATCATTAATTCAGGTGAATTCTTGCAAATCTATCTGTAATGATTGGTGTTCAATATTACTGCTATCGATTTATTTAGTTTTAATTAGTTTTTTCGTATTTATCTTTCATGGAGAAAAATAAGAATTCAGAAATGGATTCATCTGTAGTAGATCTAAACAAATCTTATGAGGAAAACCCATCGATAGACCTTATTAATGATATAGATGAAAGATGTGTGGCTTGGCAATTTTTTCTTATTGGTTTTCTTGACCTTCTTCATCTGAAATTTTCTGATGTTGTTCAAAATTTGAAAAATCAATGGAAATTGAAAGGGCAATGTCAGATGATTCCATTAGGAGAAGGTTTCTTCATTATCAAATTGGACAATGAAGGATATAATAATACTATCAAAGCTGGAAGGTGGGAGGTTTCTAATCAGGTATTATGGTACAGAAATTGGATTCCTAATTTTCGTCCTGAAAATCATAAAACATCAGTAGCAGCAATTTGGGTTCATCTTCCAGGTCTTAGTTTGGAGTACTGGGATGAGAAAACCTTGTTTAATATTTGCAGAGCTCTAGGAGATCCTGTTAAAGTTGATGAAGCAACTTTGAAGTTTGAGAGTGGTTATTATGCAAGGATTCTAGTTAACATAGATTTTGCAAAGAAATTCCTAGTAAACTGTGGATTAAAACAAAGTATGGGGGTTTTATGCAGAATGTTATACTAACTAAGCCACCAAAATTCTGTGATAAGTGCAAAATCATTGGTCATGTTCTAGCAAAATGCCGGTTTCAAGCAGCTTCAAATGAAACTAAGACACCACAAGGTAACCGCGGTTCTCCAAAGTCAAATGTTAACATTTTATCTCATGGCAAATGGTTTAATCATCAACCCGAAGGAACTCCAGTATCAACAAGCAGAATTGTCAGAGGTGCTAATAATTCAACATCAACAAGTATTTGAGAGCCTTTTGACATTTGTCAAACTCCAATCAATACAATTCAACTTTCAACAACTTCCATTCAGCAGGCAGAAAATCCAGTTATAATTACTACATGAATGTTTGGTTCATTACAAGATGCAACTGATGAAGGAAAAGATAAAAATATAAATGAAGAAACTGTTCTTCCAACAAAAATATTACAAGTAGTTGAATACAATGCTTTAGAACAAAGTGTAGTTAAATATATTAATGGCAAAGACGGGTCTATTTCAGAAGAGAAAATTCCTTCTACTTCCTGGTCCAGAGTAATTCAAAAACCTGCAGCAAAGCAAGTACCTTCTTCTGGTGATCAGCAAAGTCGGGTGATAACCAAGGTAACATCTCAGCCAGTTCCTGGTAAATATAATTTTAGGAAAAATAATGCAAAGGGGGGCACTAAAGGCCTCCAATATTTGCAATGAAAGTTCTTTTTTGGAATCTTAGGGGACTTAGGAGAACTAGGGCTCAAAATAAGTTGTGGACTTTAATAAATCAATTTAAACCTTCTTTAATTTTTATAGTTGAACCTAAAGTAGTTTGCAGTGCTTCTTTTTGTAAGAAAATTAATTTTCTTGTGATGGAAAATAAAGTGATTCACAACTCAGTTTCTAATAAAAAAAAGGGAATATTCGGTTATTTTGGAATAAGACATTACCAGAACCAAGAGTAGTATCCATGTCTAGCCAAATGATCACAATGGATATAGGTGGAGCTCTAGTATTTGGAATTCATGCACATGTAGGGGTTGCTCAAAGAAGATTTCTATGGGATGAAATGGAGAGTATCAGTGATCTGAATCAACCTTGGCTTGATATTGGTGATTTTAATTCTATTATCTCTCAAGATGAAAAAATTGGAGGCAGGGCTGCAAATAGAAGAACAATGCAAGAATTTAATAACTGTCTTAATAACTGTGAATTGATACAAGCTCCTAAATCAGGTTTAATGCATTCTTGGTCCAATTTTCAACATGGGAACAAGAGGATTATGTGTAATTTAGATAGAGTTGTTTTTGATCATAAGTGATTCCAAATGCATGAGAATTGGAGTTACAAAGTTGTATTGAGGATTGCTTCTGATCATGCCCCCTTGTTAGGTGGTGGTGCAATTATTCCCAAACCTTCAAATGCTCCCTTAAAGTTTCAGAAATTGTGGTTAACTCACCCAAATTTTATGGATGTAGTGTCTCAAAGTTGGGTTGAAGAAATAGTAGGTGATCCTGCTTATGTATTTCAACAAAAATTAAAAAAATTGAAGAATATTCTAAGGCAATGGAATTGGTCAGTTTTTGGTAATGTTCATGTTCAAATCAAAGAAGCTGAAGCAGAAGTTAATAGAGCAACGACCATATCAGATCAAAATCCTCATGACATTAAAGCTCTGAATAATCTTGTTACTGCTGAAAATGATTACAATAGTAACGAAGTCCAACTAAACACCATGCTCAAGCAAAAATTTAGAATCAAATGGGTTAAAGAAGGTTATGCTAATACAGAGTTATTTCATACAAATTTGAAGATTAGGCAATCAAAAAATCTTATAAGTGAGTCGGAGGATTCCAATGGAAATTTGGTATCAGATCAAAAAATTATTGCAGAAACTTTAGTACAACACTTCAAGCAAAAATTTCAATTTCAAGAAACAGAAGATGTTGAGTCTCTACTGGATGTAATTCCAAAAGTGGTTACAGATGAGGATCAAACAATGATGGATGTTATACATGAGGCAGAAGAAATAAAATCTACAATTTTCAGCATGGATCCTGACAGTTCACCAGGTCATGATGGCTTTTCTGGTTGCTTTTATAAAGCATGCTAGAAGATTATACAAAAGGATGTAGTTCAAGCTGTGCAGTTTTGTTGGAGGAGGAAATTTATCCTAAAGGGCCTTAACTCAAATTTTATTGTTCTCTTGCCTAAAACAGAAGGTGCAAAAACTACCAATCACTTTAGACCAATTGGTCTAAGCAATGTGAGTTTTAAGATTTTTACAAAGATCATAAATACAAGAATGAGCTCTCTTATGCAAAAGCTGATTACACCTCAACAAGTAGCCTACATCAAAGGCAGGAGCATACAAGAACAAATTATATTAGCTTCAGAAATGGTCAATGACATGAAGAAAAAGAGAAGGGGTGGAATTGTGGGCTTAAAACTAGACATATCTCAAGCTTATGACTCTGTAAGTTGGAATTTCTTATTTCAAGTACTAAGCAAGTATGGGTTCTCTAATTCCTGGTGTCATTGGTTAAGAGTTTTATTTGAATCAGCTAGAATATCTGTAATGGTCAATGGTGGGCCTCATGAAATTTTTTCATTTGGAAGGGGACTAAGGCAAGGAGACCCCTTGTCTCCAACTCTTTTTGTTATAATGGAATATGTTCTAAGCAGATGCATTCATAAGAAGGTGGCAGCTGGTTTGATCCTACCAATGGTAGTAAGGAAAGGTATTCACCCAACACGCTTATTTTTTGCAGATGACGTCTTTCTCTTCTGTAATGGATCTAAGAAAAGTACTATTAATCTCATAAAGTTGCTGGATGATTATCAAAAAGGTTCAGGTCAAATTATAAATAAATCTAAAAGCAAGCTTTTTATTGATGGTACTTCTGTTCTAAGGAAAAATCAGATTAAAGAGATACTGCAAATGGAACTTAGTAACTTCCCTGACAAGTACCTTGGAGTTATCTTATCTCCTGGCAGAGTTAAAGTATCTACAGTGTGGCCTATGGTAGAGTTAATATAGAGAAAGCTTGCAGCTTGGAAGGGGAAACTACTATCTTTTCAAGAGAGGTTGGTTCTCATAAAATCTGTACTTTTAAGTATTCCAATTTACAATATGGTTGTGTACAAGTGGCCTGCATCAGTAATTAAAGTCTGTGAAAAATTCATAATAAATTTCCTTTGGTCTGGTGATGAAAATGTGAGGAAATATATTATTCTAGCTTGGAGGAAGGTCTGTACTCCTTATAGTGAAGGTGGCTTAGGAATTCAATGGATTGAAATCATCAACATAGCTCTATTAATGAAAATAATGTGGATAATAATAAACTCTGAAGATGAATGGGCCTTATTCATTAAAGCAAAGTACTTAAATAAAAATGGGAAATGGAGTGAAAACTGGAAACTGTCATCTATTTGGCCTGGACTGAAGTGGGCTTGGGAAGCATTAAAAGAAAATATGAGATGGTGCATTGGAAATGGGCAGAAGGTCAATGTTTGGCATGATATCTGGATTGGTGATACTCCTTTAATTGGAAATATTGATATTAATACTTATGCTAAAGACAATGAGCATCTAAAAGTAGCAGACCTTATTCAGAATGGAAGGTGGTGCATTCCTACTGAAATTCAACCAATCATCAGTTCCTTGTGTTTACCAGATATAGGAGGAGGGCGGGACTCATTGATGTGGACTGGTGAATTGTCTGGTAAGTTTACAACCTCTTCTGCAATAGAACAGTTAATACATAAAGAACCCAAACAGAATTGTGCATCTCATATATGGAATACATTTCTCCATCCAAGTATTGCAAGTAATGTATGGAAAATTCTACAAGGAATTTATGTGGATGATACTGTCATGCTTGGAAATGGATATGAACTTGCCTCAAGATGTTGCATCTGTGAGAAAGACTAGGATAGTGTGAATCACCTTCTTTTGGAATGTCAATTCAGCATTAAAATCTAGACATGGTTGTGTGTTGTATTTTTTACTAGACTTCCAACATCATTTGATGATATATGGAATAATGCAAGGAACAAAAGCCCAATTTTCAGAGAAGCTTGGATCACAACAGCTTGTTATGTAGTCAGAGAGCTATGGTTTCATAAGAATAAAAGATTCTTTGAAGAAATCAAGCCTAATGAGCTTCAATTTAAAAACATAATAAAGAAGCTGGTGTATGAAGGAGGATACAGGATGAAGGGAAATAATTGGAATCAAGCATATGATTTCCAGGTAATAGATTCTTTTACATTGGGTACTAGATACAGCAAATTTCACTGCATCAAAACTTGTTACTCGTCTCCCCCACCAATGTGATACACCATGTTTTGCTGTGATGGATCTTCTTTTGGTAATCCTGGAGCAGCAGGATTTGGAGTGGTGATTAGAAATCACTTGTGACAGGTGATTGGAGCATTATCACGAGGCATAGGCATTACAACCAATTTTGTTGCAGAAAATTATGCAGTTCTATGTGCAGTGGAGTTGGCAGGTGAATGAGAGCTACAAAATATCATCATATGTTCAGATTCAAAAACAATTATTGATGGTTTTATCAAAGGAAGACTCCATGGTTTATAAGGAAGAGATGGCAAAAAGCAGAGAGTAAAGTCTCTTCCATTATGTTCTAACATTGTTTCAGAGAAACTAATTTATCTGCTGATACAGTTGTAAAAAGGGGAGTTAGATTGACAGCAGGTGAAAGAAAGTTAACCATTAGAAGACCAAATTTCTTAATAAGAGTAGAGATGCCAGATGTGGAAGGTTCAGCTAAATAATGGGTTTTTCTTTTTTCTTTAATTCTCACTAGGGCCTATGTAGTTGGCCTATTTTTTCCTTTATAATTTGGGTTGTATTTCTTTAAAACTCTATTTTTCAATCAATAAATAAATGTGATTCAGAAAGGAAAAAAAACATCCAATGTATTTGATTATTGCTTCTAACATGTTATGCTTAAAAATTTTAATCACAAATCAAGTTAGGTAATTAAGAATCATACACGTGGTATTTAGCCATATTCATCTTAATCATAACTAGTTCAAATGACTCAAGAGAACTAGTTAGAGAGTTTTTCAATCGCTTAGATTTTATAGAAGTATATAAGACACAATCGAAGCAAAAACGATTTGATTCACTCGAATCAATTCATGAACTTTATAGCACGGTTTGCAAGTATGCATTACTTAGTTTATATAAGTTTAAGTTCACGAATAATCAATTTTAGAAACTAACCCACTTAAGTACGCATATTGATACGCGGACTTAAGTACCCGAAATAAGTTCGTTTTCAGTTCACAAACTCCAGAAGAAATTCACGGGATGTGAACTTCCGACAGCGCGCGTACTGGTACGCGGACTTCAGTTCCGGTTTTCCTGAGCAGCAAAGTACGCATACTTTGGTTCAAGAAATAAGGACTTACACAGGTATGAGTTCTCACACAATGTTTATATCCTTTCGAGGTTATATAATCTAAACTCTCATTTCAATCATTGAAACATTCTTAGAGGACGTTATATAGTTGTTGTTCACAAGCTATTTTTTCGTCAAAGCGATTTTCAAGTAATTGAAACTAATATGACTTTCGTCACGAGAAAAGATGAACTTGGCCAAAGCGAAATCTTACCAACATATATTTCGAGAAATATGTAAGTGAGTTAAACTCAGCTCGAAACAATAAATTGTTACAAATATTCAAAAATTAACCAACATAATATGTGCGCCCCAATTCTTTTGCAATCCTCACCGCATTTACAAAGGCTTCTTGGTGAGGATGCTCTTCCAACAAAATCAGGTTGTGTTGAGGTGAACAAAATCTTTCTCACCACAGGTATCCGAAACAAAATCATGCATGGACTCTAGGAATTTAACAACTTCCTTGAAACTTTCTGAAAAGGCGAGGGTACCCAAATATACCTCAAGCTAAAACTTTTCCTACCTATAAGTCCTTTCTCCGAAAGTGATTGTCTATGGACTGAGTCGGGATAATAAAACTAATCGGTTCACACTTCGTGTGATCATCTATGGATACGAGATCGACACAATAAAACAACGAATTATGTTTCCTTGATAAAAGGTTCGGACTTGACCAAACACAATAGGATTGTTATCAAGTAAATAAGAATTAATGTTTGTGTAATTTACTTCAAATTATAATAACAAAAATTATAATTACGGAAAATAAAAGTAAATGACACAGCAAAATTTTGTTAACGAGGAAACCGCAAATGCAGAAAAACCCCGGGACCTTTTCCAGAATTCAATACTCTTAGGATTAAGCCGCTACACAAAATTAAACCAACTTCGTATAGTTGATACCAAGCAACTAAACCTATAGTTCACCTAGTTCCGTCGGTATTCCCCCTCACTTACTTGGAACAATTACTTTGGTTCATATTCCAAACAGTAAACGAACAACAAATCTGTTTGGTAGCAACTCTCTTCAACCAAGTGATGTGAGTTCGACAAAGGCTCTTCTGTTTATCTCAATAAACTCCTTCGTCAGGTTATTAGATCTATCTTATTTTCAATTACCAAAGTAATCGTTAAGATTTTGAAATCAATACTTTTAATCACAAAGAATTGTATTGATGCCGATCTACATAACTAATCAATCCAATCTACCACAAGGATAAACCGATTATAGTTGGATCCTCTATACCGAAACAAGTATTGTGCACACCAAAGATTATGAACCCCAAATCATAAATCTTGAATATCTTCTTTGTCTTCAAATCTTCTTAGATCTTCAATAAACACATGCACACAACAACTTGAATCTCTTGTGATTAATCACGCACAGAACGGAGTCTGTTAATAATGGATTATCACAAGATCGTCTTTAACACTAACAACAATCTAAAGATCACTGTCGAAACTTCGATATAGTTTGAGTGAATCTTATATCAGAAGAGAAGATTCTCAAGCATAAACAAACTAGGTGCAATCAAAGTTCAACCACCGTCAGTCAATCAAATCAATCGAAAACACAAGATAAACCGCAATTATCTAGTTTCCCACCAACGGTACTAATAGAGCTTCTCAATCCCAAAGAAGACTTTAAACTGAGCGGCCGTAAGATATTTCTCCTAATTAGGTTATTCACCTCTCTGAATAGCCGGCTTCACTAGTAACAACACAACCGATGAAGTTCGATATCACGAAGGATTAGGTTGCTAGAAATGCAAACTTCAAGTATTTATAGACAAGGAAGTTTGGACACCAAGGAATTTCCAAAACCGAAAATATTCTCAAGATATGCAATGTATTTCAAATTCGGTTTCCATAATTCCTGGAGTGCTCTGTCCAAAATAATGACCGAAAATCTCTTTGGAAAATCTTCAACTAGTAAATGCACATTACTAATTTTCATTTTCCTAAAATAAAATTAAAAACCTTAAATAAAAGATTCTTAACTTATTTATCTTTCGATCCTGGGATTTTATTCCTTTAGCTATTAAGGAATAACTTTGAACAATAAAAGATAAACATTACTGCCTGTGTTCAAAGTATGTCGACATCCTTACTTTATAAGTCCTCTTTCATATTTACAACCTTGAAACCGATTTTCCACACTTCCAAACAAGTTTAGAATTGGTTCATCTGACTTTCAAGAACTATGTGATTGATCAAGAACACTCAATCACAAATCATGGGTTTAACGGTTCTACCAAAACAAGTTTCGGTTCCACCTCCATGTGTGTATTGTGCATAATCACACTAGCTTTCCAAAATTCGGTTGACTAGGTACTAGGATCGGTTCCAAACATATATATGGTATGTAACTTATATGTGTTGCACATGTCGATAGGATCGGTTCCCCTTTGCCTAAAAACGTGTTGCACATGTACATAGGATCGGTTCCCCTTTCTGCTATAATTTGCTGCACCTCATACAAGGATCGGTTCCCCTTTGTGATGTGTTGCACCTCTTACTAGGATCGGTTACCCTTTACCCAGAGTTGGTCATACACAAAATCACAAACTCGATCATACCATCTCAGGTGATTACTTAAGATCGGTTTCACTAATAAAAGTCATACCAATACATAAGTCAAGCCTTTGTGAATAGTTTTACCAAGAAAACAAACAAGTCATGAGTGGTTATACTAAATCACACATTTTGGTTGTTCACAAGATATGCAATGAATAACAATACCAATAACTCCTAGCGATTTCCTTTTCGATTCATAAAACAAGTTTATGAACTTACTTCCTTAAAACACATGTAAAACATTGTTTCCTAGGATGAAATCCTCACCTCATACCCATACATAATCAAAATATCATTTAAGCGATTATGTCAGTGTATTATCTACGAAGTTTAATGGTTAAGCAATAAACCTCGTATTGTATTCCTTAATACTATGTCTATCTAGAGTTCAAATATGCTTCGCAGTTTTGTTTCCAATATGCACGACTTAAAAGATACGTTAGGGAATGAAATAGTTCAAGTAAAATATCACTAACCTCAAGTGGAAGGATGATGTTGTCATTGTAGCTTCTTACTTCTTCACTTCTTCAAGTCTTTTCAATACTTGTAATGTCTCATATCCTAATACTTTCAAGCTAACCTATACAAAGTTGACTCTAGTACCTAATCAAGCGACTCTCGAAATGAGTTTTGATTCACTAAAGTGTGACAATCAAACTTGACATACCAACGCTTAGTGGGTTCAACCGAGCTATGCTCTAACACTTTCAATAACTGTTCCATACCTTTTTAAGATGTTATTCCTTGTCGAACTCTTGTCTGGGAGATCCTTCTTAATAGTACTCTTTGCTTTATTGATCTTCTTTGGTACCCATTTCTGAGTATCTTTTGGAGCAACGTATTTCTTTTTCTCCCCAATATAATTATGAAATTTTTTTGAGAGAATACTAGAAGAACTGAAATTATGAGACTAAGTATTTCTCCAGTTTGGAACATCATATCTTGTCATCTTAACAGAATCAGATCTGGTTTTATCTCGTTTAAGATATCTGCAATTTCTTTGCAAGTGACCTGGTTTTCCCCAATAAAAGCAATGTTTAGTAGAATGGAAAAAGTTATGTTTAGTATTACCTGAATGTATATGTGCTTGTTTCGGAGCTTGATAGAATTTCCTCTTTTCGTCATCGGCAATTGATAGAGATACTTCACTTTTGTCAACCGTGAAAGATTTTGGTTTAGAAGAATCTTTAGCTCTGACAAATTTTACCTCTTTGCAAATACCAGAAGCGTTTATTCCTTCATAGTCCAATCCTCGTGTATCACGATGAATTCTACATGCTCCCAATATCGAGGTTAATTTTTCTGAGCTGCTATTTCTAGAAAAACTCTCTTTTAAGATCGAGTTTTCTTCTTCCAACCCTTTGAACTTTTCGATCGCAATAACTAGATCATTCTTGGATGATTCACATTGAGCTTTGAGATTTTCTCGTTCCGAATCAAATAACAAGTTCATCTGAATGTTCTCCAAGTTATCTAGCTTTGCTTGAAGAGTAATTTCCCGATCTTGACTTCCGACAATTTCTTGTTTAAGCATTCGTATTTCGTTGAGAATCAAGTTTGTCTTGCAAGTCTTTATTCCGACTACGAAGTCAGTCATATTTAACTTTCTCACTGAAAATGGTGTTTTCAACTTCCGAGAGTTTCTGATGACTTTCCTTAAGAAGATTATTAGCAACTGGATCTACATGGAACACTTCTTCGTCAGAATCATTATCCGAAAGAATTTTTCCAGAAGCTAATGCAACCTCGCCTGCGTACTCTTGGTGATAATATTCGATTCCATCATCAAGAGTAGGCAAAGCTGCTGCATATGTCGATTGTCTACGGCTCCAGCTAGGATATACTGAAGAAAGGTGACCGAAACCACGACAGTTATAGCATCGTACATCATCATTATGAGATGTTGTAACTTTAGAAAAACTCTTTTTCCTGTCTCTCAAGAGTTTTCTAAATTGTCGTGGAGTAACATCCTTAGTATCTGGCGAACTAGATATATCCTTGGAGGATTCAGAATTGTATGCAACTTTAAGAGAGATCAGCTCTTTTATAGATGCGTGTTCATTATCAAAGATCTTTAACTTTCCAACAAGAGTGTTTCTGGAGAGTGTAGAAAGATCGTTTGCTTCTTCAATTTCATGTTTCTTAGACTCGTATCTTGATGGTAGAGACCTGAGAATTTTGCACACAATAACTTTCTATGGAATAGTTCTTCCTAATGAATATGAGGAGTTAACTATTTGAGAAAGTCTTTGGTTAAACTCATTAAAGGTTTCATTATCATACATGCGAAGGTTTTCCCAGTTAGAAGCTAGATTTTGAAGCCTTGCTTCTTTCTCTGCGGCATTCCCTTCGAATACGGTTTCTAAGATATCCCAAGCATCTTTAGACTTATTACACGTAGTAACGTGGTGCTGAATATCTGGGTTAATGGCATGGATGATAGCATTTAATCCTTCAGAATTTTTCTTTGCAGCAAGAATCTCAAGATCATTATAATCTCTAATATCCTTTGCAACCGTTACACCGTCTACTGTGACTAATGGAGTATTACAGCCATTAACAATACGAACCCATGATTGAAAATCTCACGCTTGAATAATAGCACACATAGCAATTTTCCAACATAAATAGTTTTTGCCATCGAAGACTGGCGGTACATGTATAGAGATAACACATCTGTCCATAGAATCAGATTGCTACAAACACAAACTTATGAGGTCTTAGTGTGTTTGCCTGATCTGATACCAATTGAAAAGGAGGGGGTCTAAAAACCACACCCAATAATTCGTTTGACAATCTGAATGAACTAACTCCAATATACTTTCAAGAGAATCAACTAGACAGTCATACTCAATCTTAAGAAAAGTATATCAAGGAGTTATATCTCAATTTCTCAATTCAATTTGCAATCAAACAAATAGGAATTTGCGAGCCCAATTGAATATAAGGAATAACTTGGACGGTATCAAAAACCAATATCCAAGTGTCAACCAATTTAATCAACAACCCAAAAGTCGGATTCACAATTGATTGAACTTACGCACAACCTGTGATATTTCAATTATATAAACAAATATAATGCGGAAAAGAAATAACACAGACACTATAAATTTTGTAAACGAGGAAACCGCAAATGCAGAAAAACCCCGCGACCTAGTCCAGAATAAACACACACTGATTAAAAGTTGTTACACCAATTTACTACTACCTATTCAGACTAGATGTAATACCTCCTTCAGCTGTATTAAAACACTTATAGAACTCCTAGCAGAACACCGATTCTCATTAGGAATTCTTCTCGTAAATCTTCTAGCAGAACCCAAGGCTCTCTTTAGAAGATACAAAAACACGGTTGATATTTTTGATCTATTGTTTTCACAAAATACCGAATCGATTTCCCTTTAGATCTAAATCAAGGTTTTGGAAATCTTGTGTTTGTTTTGAGAAAAAAATTACTATGTAAAAGTAATATCAAAACAAACTTGTAGATTAGGGTTTTAACTTACAATCAGTATGTGTACACACAAGGAGTCCGTGAACCTGATTTTCGTAAGTGAATTTGCGCGATTCCAAAGATCAATTTCCAAGTTAAGAAAACCCTAATAATTCTACAACAAGAACAACTAGAATAAATCTAGAGATATCTTGTTTAAAACTTCTTAAGGATTTTTACGAGATACCTTAATCGAAGTTTTCTTTCTATCTTCCGATTTCGACTAACAAGTGTTGGTATACGATCGGAAACTGATATCTATCAAAACCTAGGGTTTATGATCAACAACTCTTGAATGGTTTTATATCAGAAGAGAAAACCTTAGAATAGGTACAAGAAGTAAAAAACCTAGATTACAAGTTGTATAATCAATCATGAAGATTAATCCAACTCGGCTTTGTCATCCCCAATACAAAGACTTTTATCTCACTCTTGTTCACGAAGAACAGAAGACATGGAAAACAACCTTATGAAGCTTACACCAATTTTCCAAAGGGGATGAAAACGTAGCACTCATGAACCCTTTATTTATAGTGAACAATAACTTGGAAGCTACGCAAAGCATTTTCCTTTTTCAAGACTCTCCTAATTTTGGGAGTCTTTCCTAAGTTACAAACTCTTGCCAAATAATTAAACAAATAAATAATTAGCAAATATTGTATTTATGTGAATAAATCACATTTTGACGTAGGCAGGAATTAAAAGCTATCACAAACACTTTAATACGGTAATCAAATATGTTTGGGTTAATAGCCATCCTGCCGAGATAACGAAACATCACCAATTTGACTAAAAAAGACTTCTAGTCACATAATTGGGCCCAACCTCCCAAGTCCGTGAACCGTTACAAACAGTCCATGGATTGTTTCCTACTAGAGAACAGTTACAACAACACTTGTAACTGTTACTTTAATAAATCACTCATAACCTCATCGTTATAACTCGGAATTGAGTGACTCTTGGATCATTGAATTCGTAAGATCATTCACCATAACATGAGAACCTCTATAGGGATAAAGGTTATTGTCACAAAAGTCGTGGCTCAAATAACCTCGAGTATACATACATAAATGTATATTTACCGTCATTTGAATTGTTCCATAAAGTGAGCATTTGTTTTGATAGATTAGAAAAGTAGAATTGAACAAGAATCCAAATGAAATCAATTACCACATACCTTTGTTGATGAAATCCTTGTTGATGTCTTCTTGTAATCTTCAAACTTCATCCTTCAAGGATAGCTTCGATTCTACTTCTTAGTCTTAATCTAGTCCGAAACTATCTTTAGTATACTAAATAAAGAATGCATTTTGGCAACAAAAATTGACAACTAACTTGTCATACCAACGCTAGTGGGTTCAACGGAGCAATGCTCTAACAATGTTCTCCTGTGAAATAAATATTTTTCCTTTATTGCTCAACTTTGGATGATTTATTCTTCTTTTTCTCCGCATGACTCCAGAGTACCTAAAGCACTCAAATTAAACGTAAAATACATAATTCACAAGAAAAATAACAAAGACAGCATAAACAATAGATCATAAATAGGGTGTAATTCTACGCCTATCAAATTCCCCCACACTTAGGCTTTGTTAGTCCTCGAGAAAATTAAACTAAATACATACAACTCCATTTCATCGAGGATACGGTTAAACTTAGCATGTGTAACAAGCCTTTAAACCCCTAGGTGTCCCTAGTGGACGAGTTATAGTCTCGTGAGGGTTTACGAGATATATACCCACAAAACCTACTCCAACTTCAAAGTGCTCCAGCGTCGCAAGCATCCAAAGAGCTATAAAGACATAAAGATTCTCAATCTAGTGTCAAGAAATCAGAAGTATAAGAGAAAATTCAGATATAAAGTGCGATTAATCGAATAAAGTGTGGCCGGTCAACCTATGCCATAATCAAAAATTTCAGGTTTGAGAGCGACCAATAAGCATTTCGCCTCGACTTCTGCCTCACCAAAAGGGTTTTATGAAATTGCACTCAAAAGACGCACTTTTATGGTTCTCACATGTGTGCAGGTAGGAATGAAGAGAGAAATCCTGCGACACGTTCAATGGTGGGAAGGAAACCTTCCGAATAATTTCTGGAGACCCCAAAAAATCATGGGAAGTAAAAATCTTTTTCAGGTGATCTCTAAGAAAGGAAATCAACCATTAATATTGAGGATGAGATTACTTACTCACCTTCACATCCGATCGCCAGTTATGTTAACATCACTCTCACAGCATCCAATAGAAACGTCTTCGGCTCCTCGTCTTCATCTTCTTGGTATTCGTCTTCGGCTTCAACTTTTAATGATAAAATCTTGAATTTCGTAGATCCTTGACAATTTGTAACTCTTTACCTTAAATTCTTGTCGCTTGAAACTTCCTTCCCCACGGCTTATTAAATAAATAATAATAAAAAAAAATCTTGTCTCATTTTTTTTACTTTTGTTTTTTTCATTTTTCATTTTTTTTTATGAAAGACAAGAGAAATAAAATACAAAACAAAGTGAAATAAATCAAACCATGGTCGTGGAAAAGTACTTTACCGCTTGGTTCTTCACAACTTGTACCGTCTCGAAATCATAAACTTCAATAATTCTTACCTTTTGCTTTTCTTTTATCTTGTAAATATAAATCTTCAGCTTGTGTGTATAATTATCCTCATTGTATTGTAAGTCTTCAACATATATACAAAAATCTGCTCATTGTATGTTGCTTTGCTTGAATATGAAAAATGTTCTTTTCTTGTTCCGTTGCTTGTAAACCTTGAACGTCTTCAAATTTCCTTGTAGATTTTGATGTTGATCCCTTGTTGATGATAATGGTGTTTCTATGGACCTTTTGTTGTCGAGAGAATGGTGTTAACTGCGAATCGAACTACAGGAAGGAGGCTTTAATCCATAGACGTCACCCTCATGATTGACAATATTAGCATTCAAGATATCAAAAATAGTGCTGAAAATGGTGTGAAGTTGGGTAGCTCACCATTCTACCCGGAATTAACGTATCATAACACACACTCAAAACAAAGCTTTTTTAGTATGCTACAAATAATTTATGGTCGGTGCCTCACATGATATAAATACGGGTAGTCTCCACTAATGATTGATCAGCAACTCTAATACTAAATATCTTTCTGAATCTCATTTGCCACCGACATGGTTAAGTTGAGTCACAAACAGTAATGACTTCTCGCAATGATTAATAACACCTAATTTTTAGTATTCTCTAGCACTTCTAAGTTCCATTATTTCGACTGAGAATTCCGTATGTAAACATAGCTAGAAGTATACTAGTGACTCTAAAATCTCTACAAGTTGGAGGTTTTATGCAAATTTTTTTTTATATATGCTTAACCACTCCCCCACACTTAAACCTTACATTGTCCTCAATGTAATTGAATCCTCCTAGCAAAGTCAAGATGGGAAATCCTAACATGATATGGAACAAGAAAAAATAAATAAACGAAACAAAAAGAAAATAAAAACCAAAAGGATAAGAATACAAAACCTATGGGTTGCCTCCCATGAAGCGCTTGGTTTAACGTCGACGTCCCGACTTTTTTCTTGTAAGATTCACTCCCCATATACTAACAATCGGAAAATTTGGGGATCCATCCATAATACCTATTTTGCAAACAATAGCTTCATACATATGTTAGCACAAGAAAACAATAGTGAAATTATCGCCCGATAGAAATTTCCCCCATTCTTATTCTTATCCACACTCAGAAGTGTATAAAGAACGTAGAATTTTGGAACTTCTATGGTTTCCTCTTGGCAAACCTGCATGGTGTTAGCATCAAGTGTTTCCAATGGTGGATATCGAGAAACAAAATCATCCAAAAATACTTTCAAAGCACATACATTCAAACCAATAAGTGGTAAAGGAGAAGAATCAATATGCAATGGGTTAGACAAACCTTTCACAATCTCTTGTATTACGGAATCCTCTTCATCCTTAGAAAACTTTAGTGGATTACTTACCTCTTGTATATCGTGGTCCTCTATCAACCCTTGCATCCATTCTTCGTTGTTTTCTACCTTAACTAAAGTTTTGGCATCATTATAATCATTAAAATCTTTAGAAAGTTCAATGGAGTCTTCCACAATATTATTCAATTCGGTTGCATTCTCAAGCATCACCTCTTCAACATCCTCGTCATCGGAATCGGGTCATTCCTCTCTCATAAAATCTTCCTCGGTATAAATTGTAAGATCTTCTTGTGAGGGTGTTACACCATTTATAACAATAGGTATGTCACACCCAATCTGCTCCCTTTGAATAGGCGATGGATCGTTATTATGACTCGGAGTTGGAATAACTTCCTCATTGTTGCAACGCTCATACACTTTTGCGGATTCAAATCTTTCCCTAAGGAATCTTTTAAAAGCACTTATTGCATCATCCTCAAGATATACCTTTTGAATAGGTGCTTGATAATTATTAGGATCAAGGCTCGAGTAAGCTACACTAGCGTCATCAAAAGTATCCATAGGTTGGTATTTTCCAACATTCTAAGTTCGGGATGAATCACTGCAACAACTTCAAGAGGACGTGAACAACTTATGAAGATACATTGATCAGTACAAGGAGGATAGAGCTAACGAAGAAATTTGTTGTCAAAGCAATAACTATTCTAATGTGCCTGTGGTGTGTAGTGAATATTTGATCGATTCGTTTGAGAAATTGAGATATAACTCTTGGATATATTTTTCTTGATTGAGTCTGACTGTCTAGTTGATTCTCTTGGAATTATATTGGAGTTAGTACATACAAATTGCCTAAACAAAATATTGGGTGTGGTTGTTAGATCCCCGCTTTTTCAATTGGTATCAGAGCAGGCAAATACGTTCAAGACCTCATAAGTCTGTGTTTTGTAGCAATCTGACTGTATGGACAGAAACACTATCTCTATAAACGTACCACCAGTCTTCGATGGATCGAATTACTTATGGTGTAAAATTTCTATGCGTGCATTTAAAGCACGTGATTTTCAATCATGGGTTCGTGTAGTTAATGGCTATGATCCTCCGGTTGTTACAGAAGGCGATATAATTGTTCCAAAGGATATTGGTGCATATGATCCTGCCGAGACTCTCATTGCAAAGCAAAATTCTGACAGATTAAATGCTATCATCCATGCCATTACCTCAGATCTTCAGCACCATGTGACTATGTGCACTAAGTCTAAAGAAGCCCGGGATATCTTAGAAACTGTATTGAAGGAAATTCCTATGAGAAAGAAGCTAGGCTTAAAAACCTAAATTCTGACTGGGAAAACCTTCGTATGGATGATGAAGATTCATTTGCTAAGTTTAATCACAAAGTGTCTGAAATTTTTAATGCATCTTTTGCATTGGGTAAGACTATTCCTGAAAAGGACATTGTGATGAAAATTCTCATATCGTTGCCATCCAAATACGATTCTAAGAAACATTCCATCGTTGAAGGAATAACCTTGATACACTTTCCAGAAACTCACTCATCGGAAAGTTAAGAGTTCTTGATCATGATCAGAACACAGCCTGAACATCGGCGTTTAATGTTGTATCCAACACAAGTGTTCTTCCTTACTTGTCTTGGGCTGATGAATGTTGTTCAAATCATATTGATCCTGACAGGTCATTAATTTTACAAAAGATCAAGAATATTATGAGAAGAAGAAAAAGATCCAAGGATGTCTCTCTCTCTAATGCTTCAGATGATTCAATATAAAGGAAATCAATTCATTTGGTCAATACTCATACTTCCGAAGTTTGCACAGAAATTTCAGTGTTTGCCACAGAAACTTCTACTATCTCAAATTCTGATTCAGAATGCGAGTCTGACACTGAGATTTTTGAATTCTTGGATAAAAATGAAGAAATTCACCAAGAAAATATTCAACTAAAATTGAAGTTGAATAAACTTGAATCATCACTTCAGGTGAAATATCTTTAGATTGACTGTCGTAATGATGAATTCACCAGAACCCTGTCTTTAAAAGAAAACGAGATTAATACTCTTAAGTGTGACCTGCAAAGGTTATCTGGAAGCTGTGACAATATTTCAGCAATGTTATTCGGTCAAAAATCTTTTGGAAACACAAATGGTTTAGGGTTGAAAATCAAGACTGTGAGCTCAAATAATTCCTTTATTTCGATCGGTTCTGGAACTATGGATATTAAAAGTTGTGATAAACAGGAGTCAAATCTGCAAAACGAGAATTCATCTCTGAAGTGTATGTTTTGTGGAAATTCAAATCATGTTCAAAGTAAGTGTTTGAAATTCAAGAGGAACAACAAACGAATTGACAAAAACTTCAGAGTGACATGTAAAGGATGAATCTGGTTTTGGGTAATCAACAGGGAATTCCTGAAGACAATAAGAAGTATAAGAGAACCAGAGTCAGACAGAGGTAAGAAATTTGTTTATACAACAAACCTTGATAAGTCACCTGATGACACAAGATGTGAGCATTATGCTCACCTCATCACTATTTAATTACAGTGATGTTTGCATCCTCATTATTAACTTGAGAATATGAGGATTTCATCAAAGGTTGCTCAAGTCTTATACAGTTGTTAATTGCTTATCCTTGGAAGTTTAAGATTATTTAAGTTAAGATTTGCAATTGAATATTTTCTTATCAAAAATAGATAATGGATCGTGAATCGTGAAGACTTTTTCAAAGTTTTTGTTTAGGGTTTAGTTATCTGGTACTCTATTTATACTCATTTGTAATCAAAATGCCCTTCACTCCTTTCTCTTTGAAAGATACAGTTTCATGGAGGTACCACAAAAAAAGATGCAGTAGAAGAAGTTAATGTGTATCTTTGTGAAGGAATTTATTCCTCAAGGAAGAAAAAAGGGAAATTTACAAATGATGAAAAGGGTTCTTCCTCTAACTGTATTTTGTTTATTTGTCTAAATGATAATAACTTTAGGGCTACGGTGAAGGATTTCATAAGAAAAAGAAATGATTTAAAATCTCAAATCATGTTCTCTTTGGAAAGGATAGCCCACTATGAACAAATGTTATCTCTGAAAAAGAGCACCTTTTGTGAATTGAAAAGAGAACTTAGTGAGTTAACTGATATTTCTGAAGATCTAAAGGAATTAAATGACCCATAATCAATGAGTTCTTCAATAATGAGAAGAAATTCTCAGTAGATGCTCTGAGAGAGCTCTACAATGTCTACCAAACTTCTTATGAGAATTAATTCCTGTGTTTTAAGAAGGATAACTAGGGTTTGGAACATCATATATTGTGATTACACATAGCTATTGCTAACGATTTTCATCTTGCATTGTTTTTAGATTTATTTATTTTAATCCTAAAGTTTATTTGGAAGATGATTTTGAAGTATTAATCTTTATTGGTTTTATATATTGCAAATAATATCATGGGATATGTGTTTACGTCCGTGAACTTTGATTATCCCATATATGTCAAAAGTTTAGTCTATTGTGTCATTATGCAAATAGTGATGGAAAACGGAATGAACTTTTGATTGCAAAGATTAAGTCTATGATATATCATTATGTAAATATTGATGAAAAATAGAATGAATATTTGAATACTCTGTAGTATTCATCTTTACATGATCCACTTATATGTGAAAGTATCGTATATCTCCGTAAGTTTTCTTATGTTGAGAAATTCCGATTAAATTAATCATTGAGGTTCCTTTATGGTTAATTTAATTGAGTTTTTTCGGATACAAATTCATGTTTCATGTGATTTTATAGATGGGAAAAAACGATTTGCTGGATTTTTAGGGAATTGAAGAGACGACCGTGTGGATGAGACTCCTCAACCGAGCAAAACTGCTTAACCTCAAACAGATGCACTACACGGGAGTGCTTTGAGTTCGAGAGATCAATCTATAGGACTCCGGCTTAAACCAAGTCAATGGACGTTTCATAGTCAATTCGGTCACAAAGAAGGAGATGGGTTGATCTGTAAGAGGGAAGCTGAGAATTGTGTGGGATCAATAATGATCAAGGATTGTGGATGTATTGTGGGATCTGCAAATTGATGAACTTCTTAGTGCTGAGTTTTGTGAATAAGTTTCGATCGAGAGAATTGTCGTCTTTCAGTCATTGATTCAGGACTTATTTATATTGTCAGAATAGTGAACACGTTGATCCCTGTAAGTGTGACGGTTTCTTGAGTGAAAGAGTGGGAAAGTAGGAGATCGTGGTAGAAGTAGTTCCATGTCGTGTGGAGACTTGGTTGATCATCCACCCACTAATTTGATAACTCCCTCAACTGCTTGCACAAATTACTCACACTTCTCATCGTGGATGAACACACGTGCCGTAGGCCTCCATACCAACCCTAATTAATATCTCCCCATGTGACGTGATTGATGTCTCACGAACGTGGAGTCTGCAAGGCAGACGTGTATTTAATTGGTTAATTATTGACTGATTAGACGGTGAGTCTAAGTATTTTTCATTTGAGCATGATTTTAGAATGCTCTAGAATTCATGAATTGAACATGTCTACTGAGACGTATAGTTCTTGAATAAATGTTGATAATTGGATCAACATGATAAATCTTGCTGAACTAAGCAAATATTGATAGTCTGAGCAAATATTGCTTGTATGAAGGATTGTTGGATATTGACATTTGAATCGATATTGATGGATTGAGCAAATATTACTTGTCTGAGTTAAATCAATATTCCTCGTTTGGGCAAA
Organism: Papaver somniferum; assembly: GCF_003573695.1. Taxonomy (NCBI): domain Eukaryota; kingdom Viridiplantae; phylum Streptophyta; class Magnoliopsida; order Ranunculales; family Papaveraceae; genus Papaver; species Papaver somniferum. Next base: position 60,064,690 of record NC_039363.1, on the reverse strand, counting down.
TATTGCTCGTCTGAGCAAATATTGCTCGTTTGATGAATTATTGGTAGCATGACCAAATAAAATATTAATTAAAATATTGGTAGCTGGACCGAATATTATGTAATTAATTAAGATGTTGATTGCTGAATCAACTTAAAATTATTAGTGTTTAAACTTGCTCAAAATTACGATTTGCAGAGCATTCAGTTGGAAACCCTAATTTTGACCGATTGCTGATCAGTTGTTAATTTATTGAAGATAAATCACTGAGTGAAGGAGGGATCGGATACATGTGATGATGGAAGACCATGTCGTGCCCAGGTACTCGTGTGAGCATGCACCAAAGTTCGTCGACCAGTTTGCGGAATGATGATTAAATGCTAGTTTAATCATTTATTAAAATAGTGCTCGTCTGAGCATTAGGTTATAAAACCTAATTATGGAGAAGTAAGGGACCGACCAAGAGGGAATGAGACCGGACCTTGGTGGTCGTGGGACCAGCTGATGGTTGTTCGAGCAAATTCCAAGTTGGTTGGAAAGAGTTTGGACCCAATATGAGCAATTGAGCAAATTAGGTCATAATTATAAGAATGTGTGGGACCAGCTCCTTGCAAGCCTTAAGGACGGACTTGGTCGGTCAAGGAAGCATGCCCGTGTCACCATAATTTCCGCGTCTCAGTCCTGAGAGTTTTGGTATTTTCTAGTATGCGTTTGAGCAATATCTTGGATTTTCAGAAGAGTTTGATCTTTGACTGAAATTCTTGATTTTGCTCGAATTAGCAAGTAGGACTTTGCTCATTTGATCAATATTTTGAGAATATTAAAATAATAATATTTTAATATTTTTCGTGAATAGCCTAGTCGGTCATGTGACCATTTGACTTTTTGGCTTTTTCATGGTTTGAGCAATATTTGAGAAAATATGGAAAAACCAGGGTTTTTGCTCAAACGGAGGAGTTTCATGAGATGAGAGAAATAATAATTATGAAAAATAAAGGTTTGCAAGGTGTGGGACCGGCCATGGCTGAGACATGGTCGGCCGGCTAGGTAGTCCGGTCGCATGACACCTTTCCCTATTTTATTATTTTTCATGAAACCGTATAAATAGGGAGAAACCGTGAGTTTTGCTCAAACAAGGAAAGTTGCTCGAATGAAGGAGTCTTCATGAGATGATGAAAATAAAAATAATAAAAATAAAGGAAGAGGCGTGAGGGACCGGCCACGACGGCATGACCGGTCGGCCGGTGAGCCCGGTCCTTAGGCGCCTGTTTTATTTTTTAATATTATTTTATCTCTCCTATTTTGTGGAGGATTCCTCGTTTGTCCATATTTTGAATGCTCGTTCGTGCATTTGGGTGCTCGTTCATGCATCATTGTGGAGTGCACTTGCACCATTTTCTTGGGGCTAACTCGGTGATAGTTCATACGCCCAATTGTTCAGTAATTATTATTAATTCGTGGAATTCAACGGAGAATGGTTCATGAAACGGAGTAATAACAATGAATTGAGTATCTATTACTAATCCATGAATCCAGCCGGGGAATTCAGGGAACGGAGTAATGAGATAAAATAGATTATTTTCTAGGAATTCAGTTGGTGAATGTCACGATAGAATTAATCTATTGTAGAATCGAGACATGAGATAGTTGAAGCATCATACTCGTTCTGAAGAGTGCATAGTCATGAAACAATGTGCACCGTTGGTGTCCTGAAGGCGTTTAGCCCTCCAGCAAACAATTATGTCCAGAGATCCGCCTGAATCTATACACGGTCTCTCTACATAGTCAGGGAACAACGAGTATTGCCGACATCCTGAAGGTGTTAATCCCTCCGGAAAAAATTATGTCCAGAGAACCGCCCAATCGTTCTTGTATGTATAAGGGAATCTCTCTATATAGTCAGGGAACAACGAGTATCGCCAACGTCCTGAAGGCGTTAATCCCTCTAACAAAATATTATGTCTAGAGGACCGCCCAATCGTTCTTCTACATAGAGGGCACGATGAAATGCGTAGCATCGAATGCTCATATAGTGGGAGGCCTTTCGCGAAATATATTCCTCATGGCTCTGAGAGGAATGCTCACTCAGTCAGATACCGTGAAACATGAATCGTCACATGCATTCCAGAAGCCGGGTCAGAAACATTCTGTTCATGATTTTACGATTTTAGCCCTTGTTGAAAATCCACCATCAACATTAAGTCCCCTGCTTAGTGGGGGACAGTCATGTTCCGCATTAAGCACTAGATGGTAATTTTCCAGTGGACGAGATAAGCAATCAGGCTTAGTCGTACCAAGGAATTTTCAGAATCCCTGATTTGCTCCAATGGTGTCATGTACGATAAAATGCCCCAGGTAAGGACCCTGACAGTATGATAGAGCGCGAGCACGGGAAGATGGAGTACTGCTGATTTGGACGACCGGAGGTCCAGTTTTGGTCGGTTTAGCGTTTGTGGGCCGGGCCCAAAAATAAAATCCTTGTTTTAGGAACGGATGTTCGTTTGCTAGTTTAAGAAAAAATCAATAATCCCCAGCATAAGAGGGTTTTTTTTTTTTTTTTTAATCTGTGAGATTTCACAAAATGGAATAAACTCTCATATCAAAGTTGGATGCTCGGACGAGAAAAATAATTTTTTTTTTAATAGACGTGCGTCTGTTAGTAATAAAAATTGTCTATGAGCTTTCATTAAAAGATTTATTTTCGATATATGAGCTTTCATAAATTTTTTGAAAATATGCACTCGTTTAAAAGACGAATGCTCGTGAGAGGGAGCAAAAATATATATACAAATATTTTCAAAGTTACGTGAGTTTCACGTTAAAATATATATTTTTTTGTAAAATCAATGTTTTTATTTTGAACAACTGTTAAAAGTAGACAATTATTTACGGTGAAATAATGTTTGTGTGTGAGTTTTCACAATTGTAGAATGGACGTCTGTCCAATTTTTGAAAAACCAGTGAATGTTCACACAGTGAAAATTTATATGAAATCGAATTTTGATTTTCAGCAACTGCTAGAAGTAAACAATTTTTGATAAGATATTGTTTGTATGGATTTTGTGATCTGATAGTGTATGCACAAAAACCAATCAGTGTTCACTCGGTGGGAGTCGCTCACACGGTGAAAATTTTGTGAATTTCTCACATGAAAATCAAGTTATGATTTTGAATAAATTTTTTTTGCAGGTTCGAGGAGACGAGCAAATTTTGAAGTATTAACTCTTGTATCACAATCACTACTGTTAGTGGAATCGTAAACAGGTAAGAGTTGAAAATTACCATTTTTGTAGACGCTGTTGTGAGTACCTTTATTCCATGATTCATTGTTTTGTTGAATCATGTGCTTTCTATGAACGGTGTGCTGAAGTAGAAATGTTATGCATCTGTCACATCCACTTTGCAAGAATGACTGACTCCCATGACGACACTTCCAAAGATGGTGTTTCCAGAGATGACATCTCTACGGATGCAACTTTAAGAAATGGTACTTCTGGGACCTCTGAGTGATAGTGAGAGATCCTTCATACTGAGTTGTACTCCTGGTTATTTTATTAACTTTATCACAGGATGATCGTGTAGTGAGATCCCGGATCAATGTATACTTCACGGCAATGGAAGAAAGTCTTCGGGGCGGAGAACCCAAAAGTAAGGATTACATGATGTTAGTAAATGACGTGCAGTCCCCAACCGTTTCTTTGGTGAGTTGTCGATGTTTCCTCCGTCATGACTTTTCTTATCCGTACAATTAGGATCACAAAAAAATGTTTATTAATCCCAAAAATTTTCTCCATTGATCACTGACAGTCTTCATCTTGCTCCTGGGCAAACAATGCAGGAATCCAACACCGATGAGGGAGTTGATGTAAGTATCTCTTTTCGTGCAAGCGATCATGGCATCTCCTTGAATGAAGTAATAATAATTGTTGTTGATGTATCTAGGAGGAGATAATTACAGAAAAACAACATATTGATGAAGCACATTCTTCCTTGGAAAATGAGGAGACAGGGAATCTTCAAAACCCGGAACTGAATGGAGGTAGTAATGCCACTAATGGTGACTTCAACAACATTAGTCCTTCGAATGGCTTAGAGACTCCTCAAATAAGTATTCCTCCTTTAATTTCTTCATAGAAGTATGAAATTGCTTACTTGTGTATTAATGAATGAAAATCCATACGAATATATGAGAAATTTTCCCGAAATACGCCACCAGAAAAATCCAGACTCAGTCTTTCAGTAAAAACGTTGTAGAATCTTCGTCCGATGTCGGATTTTCGCGATCTATCCACATGAAATTTGAAAGCTTTGTTAAATAATCCTTTTGAGTTTCGAGCATGTTTAGGGGCCGAAATAGGCGAAACAGTAAACTTCCAGGAGACTTCCAGAAAATTTTCAGCTGACATGTAGTCTAATGTTTTGGTCACATCTCTTTGCTTGTTTATCGAATTGCTGTGAATTTTGTATATGTTGTATAGGACATCCATACGAAGAGAATGACATATGACTCAACCTTAGATTCCTCACCAGTTTCTCCCATATCGTCGATTTATACAGGGAAGTGTAAAATCACTTCAGACAGTCTTGCTATAAAACGTTTATTTTGTGTCTTTAGACCATTTGCTTGTATCTTGAACGCTTGATGAAGGATTTAAATGCCATTGATTAATTTTCAACATGAAACCTTTGGTTGATACATGACCCTGGTGCTTGCAGTACCATTTTTTGTTTCTATCGGTCGTAGAAACATCACTTATGAAACCCTGGTCATGGGACCATAACTGAGGTTGCTCTCAAAGAGGATGAAGTAATGACCATGGTTGTATGTCCCGGTTGTAGCATTCATTTTATGATGAAGGATTAGCATAGGAGAGATTGGTACCTTGGACTGTGAAATTGATCGTCATGACCTATGGACCGTCAGTCTCCAGTATTTTGTTAAATCTCTCCCTTTCGTTTTCCCTTCTTCTTGCAAGACCTAGATAGAGGACCCAAGTATAAAATTGATGTAAATACCTAGGTGGTCGAAGTTGGAGGTACTGTTAGAACACTTCTCGGTCGAACTCGCATACGTTGCTATCTCAAGCATGTTTGTTAATGTTAGTGATCAAAACTATAAGTCTTGATTTCTAGTCTACTATAGATAAGTCTCAGACTAGGATAGAAAGTGTAGTTGATCTCAAGAACTCCATGGCGATCATCATACAAGATGAAGAACTACTCAAGGAACTGGTGGAACTTCATCGACTAAAAAGTATGTGGAGACTTGAACTTATATATCACTCAAAAGTCTATCTACTATATCTCCTATCTTGAGACAAAAGTCGTTTTTCTATATAGACTTTGATTATACACATTGTTATTTCGAGAAGAGTTTATTTCGCTTATCTATTTCTCAAAATATGTGCTGGTAAGCTTTCGCTTTGGCCAAGTTCATCTTTACTAGTGACGAAAGTCATGTTAAGTTTCAATCACTTGAAAATGGCTTTGACGAAAATTGGTTTGTGAATATAACGTCCTCTAAGAATGTTTCAATGATTGAAATGATAATTTATATTATATAACCATTGTTGGATATAAGCATTGTATGGTAACACATACATGTATAAGTCCTTATTCCTTGAACCAAAGTATGCGTAATTTGCTGCTCAGGAAAACCGGAACAGAGTCTGCGAACCTAGTCCGCGTACTGTCGGAGGTTCTCTTTCAGAGAAAATCTGCCAGAGTTTGTGAACTATTTACAAACTTATTCCGGGTACTTAAGTCCGCGTACTTAGGTTGGTTATTTTTTAAAAACGATTATTCGTGAACTTATACTTATATTAACTAAGGAATGCAAGTTTGCAAACCGTGGCTATAAATTTCATGAATCGATTCGAGTTAATCAAATCGTTTTTGCTTCGATTGTGTCTTGTATACTTCTATGAGATCTAAGAAATTGAACAACTCTATAACTAGTTCATTTGAGTCATTTGAACTAGTTGTGGTAAATAAGAATATGGTTGATATGAAAGTGATCATATGGCTAACCATTTGGTTAACTACTCTTGAACCAACGAATGTACATGTTTGGGTACGGTTACACAAACCTAAAATCGTGCATTTAATTTGTGCGTAACAAGCTAAGTTTTCGATCTAACGGTTGAAAGATATTAGCTTGAATCTAATCAGGTTTTCATCTAACGGTGAATATTGAATGCTTTGTTACTAATATAACATTGATTGCAAACCCTGATTTGAAAGACTATATAAGGGAGAACTCTAGCAACTGGGAAATCTAATCCCCACACCTCTTGTGTGATACTAGTTGTATTAGATAGAGTCGATTCTCCTTTAACCTTAGGTTTCTACTGAGACCCTGTAAGTTAGCGACTTGAAGACTTCATTGGGATTGTGAATCCAGACCGATACTACTTTCTTATAGTTGTGTGATCTGATCTTGCTGTTTCTATCGTATTGAGTACAATCATAACGATTGGCTTGAGATTGATATCTCTGATAGGTAAGATATAAAATTAATCACAAACATCTTCGTCTCATCGTTTGTGATTCCACAATATCTTCTTTCGCCACGTCGATTAAGATTATTGTGAGGTGATTGATAATCCTAGGTTGTTCTTCGGGAATATAAGTCTGGGTTATCAATTGGTTCCTGTTCACCTTGATTTATCAAAAGACGGAACAAAACTCGTAGGCATTTCTGTGGGAGACATATTTATCTATTACCGTAGAATTTTCTGTGTGATACATAATTTCTTATTAAAGTCTTCGACTTTGGGTCGTAGAAACTCTTAGTTGTGGGTGAGATCAGCTAATGGAATCAAGTGCGTAGTATCCTGCTGGGATCAGAGACGTAAGGAGCAAAACTGTACCTTGGATCAGTGTGAGATTGATTGGGGTTCAACTACAGTCAAACCGAAGTTAGTTTGTAGTAGGCTAGTGTCTAGTGGCTTAATACAGTGTGTGTTCAATCTGGAATAGGTCCCGGGGTTTTTCTGCATTTGCAGTTTCCTCGTTAACAAAATTTCTGGTGTTTGTGTTATTTTTTTTCCGTATTATCTTGTTTATCTTTATAATTGAAATATCACAGGTTGTGCGTTTGAATCAATCAATTGGGAAATCCGATCTTTGGTTGTTGATTGAAATTGATTGATCCTTGAACATTGGTCTTTGGTACCGTTCAAGTTATTTCTATTTTATTCAATTAGACTCGCATATTTCAATTTGCTTGAGTAAGAATTGAATCGAGAAAGAGAGATATAACTCTTTGATATACTTTATTAAGATTGAGTCTAGTTGATTCTCTTGAAAGTATATTAGAGTTAGTCCATACAGATTGCTAATCGAAATATTGGGTGTGATTGTTGTACCCCCGATTTTTCAGGTACCTCGATGAAGGACTTAGCGTAAGAACCTGGTGGACATCGATCGACTGTGGAGGTTATGAATCCCGTCTAAGAATTACTATTTGAATGTTGTATGCTCTGGCAGCTTTAGGGACCTCATACAACGTCATAATTTGGTGTTTGACACCAACTTTTCAAGCTAAGAGACTGAGGAATCATATGCAAAAAGAATCCCTCAGTTTGGAGATGTCTAGGGCAGTCAATGACGCATGCACATTCACAACTTGTAATCCCGTGCAAATTTTCAGATTCCATAAACCTGAATGTGGAAGCCATATCTTTCTGCTCGTATGTCCTGTTGATACATACTTTCGGTATGTTGTAGATGGGACATAGATGAACATCTTTCGTTGAGGAAGCATTGTCCTATTCGTTACCCATTAATACGTTTTTGTGAACCCATGGCCTGAAGTGTGTTGCATCTCATTTGTAGAGATGATGAGATCATCTTGTAGAAGACTTTGGCTTGTGCCCATCCGTCGTGCAAGCTTTGGGAATACTTTCATGTGAATATGTTTTCATGTCTACACATATTGATATGAATCATTAGTGCTCGGAGAAGTCCGGTCCATCGAGTAACACTTCATAGAATGGATAGTTGATGAAGCCCTGTCATGAGGATGTTGCTCCTGTGACCGTTGTTGATGCTGAGATCACAATCGAATATTCTATAGAAATTCTTGTTGATGCTGAAACTATGAATGAATTTCCTCCACATATCCTTGTTGATGCCGATACTATGGTTGGAGTTGCTCCAGAGACCGAAAAGGCTAGATAGTAGTTGCTCCTCCATCCAGTGAGCCTTTACATGCACGAACTAATTAGTAGAATTCCTAAGATAAAGATGTACTAGGATTTCAACCCAAATTCTCCTGAATATGACTTTACTTTGAAGTGGCTTCGTTAGGGAATCAATGTTGTTGTAGCAGACAACAACGACAGTCTTCATTCTGGATGTGAGGAGAAAAAGTTCTTTGGGCGTGCAAGGATTGTGATGTAGAGAGGTCCCATTGATGAAGTTTCATGGAATCACATTAGGTTCCAATAACTTGTTAGGTGGGTGACATTTATTTAAATAGATTTGAGTCGATTTCTCCGATAAGATCAAGTCCCCGGTGCATATTTAAGGAATTTGTGTCATCCATGGAAGAATGATGTTGCATATGCTTCAGAAGTCTTGTCATGGAGATAGTGAAAACTCAACGATTGTAGTTCAGTTTCACTTTAATCGTGCTGGTGTTGAATCAGTTTGTCATCGTCGCGATATTTATGTTGAAGCCATAGGCGCCATTATCGAAGGTGTACTCTTTGATTGAGAGTATAATTTGAAGACTTCTTAGATGCTTGAGAATTCAAGCGTCATATCCTTTAAGCTTCGAATTTCTTAGGCTTGATCGTCTCGTCCCTGAGTATCTTCTGTTCATTCAGCATTCCTTTCACTGCGGTAGTGGGATTCAACACTTGTGCAGACATCAGAGAATTCTGATTTTGTGGCACACATGGATACTCCTGCAAGTCTATGGAGAAATGCCCAATTTTTTTTTGCCATGCTTGAACATCATCTCAGTAATGAACGTCTCAGTGAGATGCTCGATTTGGAGAGGTCTCAGATTCAACCACTTGATAAAATATTGATGATGTGAGATTAACCACTCGTAGCGTCTTGTAATCGCAGAGATGCTAGCAGAATTGAGTCCCCATAGCATGTAAGGAAATAAATGACATAGACATGAGAGGAATGAGACTAAACTGAGTGCGAAACCTCTTGATAAATATCTATGCATCTTTTGCAGGTTCCTGTTTCAACCTCTTCAAAGTTCGAACTTCCCCCAAGTGCTCTGATGATGGAACGTCCGCCAAATCTTCTGGATCAGAACTCTCTTTGTTGGAGAGATGTGCAACCAAAGACGCTTTGTTTGTAGTCATCTTTTTAGCATGGATCCACGCTCTTCCGAGGATTATGTCATATCTTAGATCTTCTTGATTATGTGAAACATGGTTTCCGTCCAGGTTGAATTCTTTTCAATTTGAGAGTGATGTAGCCATAAGCATCTCTGAGTATTCCTTCATGGTCTCTAATTGAGATGGAGCATGAGTAGCTTCTTGTCGAGTGATGCCTGTGGATCTGAGGGCTCTCAGTGAAACAATGTTGATAGTGGTGCCAACATCGATCAACGTTCTCCAAAATTCGTTTCCTTTGAGATTGACTATGGTAAGCAGTCCCCAGTCGTATATCTCTTTGTCTGTGGTTGGAGGCTCAGAAAGTATCTTCCTGACACGATGTGATTCTGTGAATACGTCTCTCCTTTGTTCTTTCGACATATAGAGCAATTCACATATATGTTCGACCAAAGATTGAACTTCTTCGTTGAAAGGTTGCTCGGAGAGATTGATGTCCTGTGATTCTCCATTTCTTCGGTTGGCTCTCTTCTGATGAATGGAAATTTGATTGCACCATATTGAATCCAGACTTCCAGTAAATCGATCATTTCTTCAATGGTAAGAAGGAAGTTTGAGTATCATTTCCGGTTTGTTGATGCTAGGTCGAGGTTTGTGCATTTCAGGATTGGTTATCCTTTCTTTGCGTTTTTGCAGGCTGGGACGTCGAAGAAGCATTCTTATGCTGTCGCGTTTCGGCTTTTCTCTTGCTTCCTTCAGTATTGTTCATGAAAGGTTGAACATTGTACTGTTTTTTGATCAGACGCCTGGTGCTGCTTAGAGTGTCTCTCGGCTCCTCGACTTTGACTATTTTTGTTCTTTCCAGCAAGGCTGGAGCAGTGGTTGCTGATCGTTTGGCTACTTCATGGAGTTCTGAGAAAGTTGGAACCGGAGATTTTCCAGCAAGGCTGTGTACAATGGGATCATCCCGTTGATGTACAAGTCCACTAATTATTGTTCATTGATATTTGGGTTATGACAATCCAAAGCTTGGATTCTGAACCTCTTCATATACTCGTTCGGATGTTCAGTGTGCTTCTGAGCCATCCTTCCTAAGTCAGAAAGAGTAATCTTCTCAGAGATGAAGAATTATTTCCTGTAGAAGGCATTAACCTTTTCTCCTCAGCTATCGATGCTCCCTGGTGCAATGTTATTGTAGCATGTGTATGCTCGGCCTGTCAAATATTTTGATAATTCTTTCATACTGACAACATGGTTGTGTTCATGCTCGCCTAATGCTTCCAAGAATCGGGAGACATGTTTTCGGGCGTTCCCTGTTCCATTGTACATTGTGAACGTGGGACAGGTGCAGCCTTTTGGAAGAGGAATTCTCTGTGTGGCAGCAGGATATGAAGTTTGATGACGATGTATAGATGATTGGTAGGCTTCTAAAAGGTCCTACAAATTATAACCGCAAGTGCACGGTCGTCAGTTGTAGCTCGTGCAAGTACGGGTCGATCCACAGAGATCGGGAGTGTTTTGGAGTTTTCTAGCTATTTTGGGTTCCTAAATTGCTATTGGGCTATGAAGCCTTTTGGCTTAAATTGGGCTTTGAGTACTAATGGGTTTGAATGCCCTTTGAATGAATTGGGCTCTGGTTTCAGTGACTGATTTGAGCTTTGGGCTCAACAGTTCAACTGTGAATTGGGCTTAACTATTGAACTAGGCCTTTGGGTTAAACAACTGGGCTTTGGTTAAGCCTGAATTGGATTGGGCTCAGTTTGATGGGCCTTTGCTTGGCTGCAGGAAGCAGCAGCAACAACAGCAGCAGCAGCAGCAGAAGGGCAGCTGCAAGGGAAGTGGAGTGGCAGCAGGAATTGCAGAAAGGCAGCAGCAGCAGCTGCAAGGGAAGGAAAGGCAATGCAGCACAAGTGCTGCACAGCAGCTGCAGGGTAGTGGAATAAGAGAAATGCAACAGAGTTGCAGCAAGCCAAGAAAAGTAGCAGCAATAGAGGTAAATCAGCAAAGAAGAAAACAGCAAACAAAATGAACATGGAAATGAAAGTAAAACAGTGACAGAAACAAAGAACAAAGCAACTACAAGTATAAAACAGTGCAAGATAAACCAAGGCCTAAGGCCAAGGGCAGGGATGTGGTGAAACTGACAGAGCAAGGCTAAGGCAAAGCTAAGGCAAACAAATAGAATGGGAAGAAAACTAGCTTGCTATGAGCACTAGTTTCTCCCAATGCTCAATCACAGTGCAACCTAAGCATACAACAAGAATGGCAAGATAATCAGCTTGCTATGAGCACTGATTTCTTCCATTGCACAAACACACCAATGCTTCACAGATACCTAGCCTAGCATTCCATCAAACTAACAGCAAGTTTAAACATAACAGGAACATTTAACAAGATATTCTAGAGTCTAACAGAACCTTAACAACATTGAACTAACATGAACATAACTGAAATTAACAATGAACATTTAACAGAAACACTAACAGGATATTGCACAGACATTAACAAAATTTGAACTTAACTGAAATTGAACTGAAACATGAAAATTAACAGAACTTGAAAGTTCTGGATGCAGGCTAGTCCAAACATGAGTAAAATGGAAACTTAAACATATGCAGTGATACACATTTAACAGGACATGAGAGTCCTGGATGCAGGCTAATCCCAACATAACTATTACAACATACCCACAATCTTATATATACCCACAACACATTAGGGTTCTACAAAAAAAATTCCCAAACTGACAGAGCTAGGGTTGGTGAATTCTTACCTAATTTGATGTAGCAACATCAAATTGAACGCAACCCATTACTCTACTTGTCCTTCTCTACCTCTCCATGCCTTCAATTTCACTCTAGCTCAACCCAATTTACCTATTTCACACTTTAGGGTTTCGGTTGAAAATGTGTGAAATAAGTGAATTAGATGGACTAGGGGGATGGGAACAATGATGGGTTATCATTGTTTGACGTGGTGACAGAGGTGGGTGGCGGAGCAGGTGGTGACAGAGGTGGAGAAGGTGGTGGCAGGACATGGTTGCAGGGAGATGGTTCTGCAGAGGGGTGGGTGGAGGAGAAGGTCGACTGGTTGGGAGAAGGGGTTGTTTGGTTAGGTGGATGGTGCTCGGTCACTAGGGTGTGAGGCGGGTGTATCTAGTTTTGATGTTCTGTGACTCTGAGCTGCGAGATGCGAAGATGGTTGGTAGATCGGACGGTGATGCGTAGGCAAGCGATGAGCGACCGTTGGATTATATGATACAACAAAATCAACGATGCCAGATGGAGTTAGGTGTTGTAGTGTTAGGCGGAGATATCAAACTTTGATGAACAGCAATGGAGCGACCGTTGGATTCAACTACCATCTAATCTGAAGGCTTGGAATTCCAGCGCTGTGGTGCTCGGCATAGACTTCAGATTTTGATGCTCTATGAAGGAGCGACCGTCGGATGCTTCTGAGAAATGATCTGATGGCTGAGAACGGAGGCGCTTTTGTGTGTCGAAAATGAGGTTGTGCGCACCATTCTTCGCGGCTTCCTTGCGTAATTTCTCCCGGCTTTTCACTACTTTTCTGCTCTTTTCGCTCCGCGACTCATCCGAACTTTATTTACTACCTAAAAATGCAAAATTAATTAATAAAAATATTTATTCTTGAAAACAATGAAAATACAGAATATGGGATAAAATGTAGAATTACTGCACAAAAGATGAGTTAAAATGCCAACAAAAAGGGATAAATATATACAATATTTGGCACTCATCAAATACCCCCAAACCTGAATTTTACTTGTCCTCAATTAAAACAAAACTAAGGAAATCCTAACTATACCACTGTCGCTGGTCTCTCGAATGCATTTAGCGTATGCACTAAGCCTTTTAAACCACTAAGTGTCCCTAGTGGACGAGTTGAAGTCTCGTGAAGGTTTACCAGAGGTGTGCCTACAAAACCTAAGGACAAAATATAAGCTCAGATTCCATCAAACGTGACATGTGCAAAACAGTTTAAGCTCACAGCAAAATGGAGATGTCAATCTAGCTATCGAAGGCACAATCCTAGCACTGATAACAAAAAAAGACATGTGATAAGAGTGTAAAGTGTATCTACACATGTGTAAAGAAAGATCTGAAGTCATGACTACTAATCACCAAGAGATAGTTTCTCAGGCTAAGAACTGAGGTCGAAATCTAGCTAGCTGTCCGGACTTTACGAGAATTGTGAATGAGTTGGAGGTATTTCACAATTACTCGCGTTGTACATTAATGGCATACACCCTCCTTGCTTACAACACAAAAACACAAAAGATGACTATTTACATGACTCTTATTTACATTGACTACTCTCTTTTATTTTTGGAACAAGAGAGATGATGGAATTGAAATACTTGATTTTTTTTTTTTGTTTTTCTGATATTTTTTTTTCTTTTTTTTTTTTTTTCTGAATATATACATCGTTTTTTTTTTTTTTTTTTTTTTTTTTTTTTTTTTTTTAGCATAAGGAAACACTTTTGATACAATACAAAAGGAAACAAAAATTACATGACACTTTGCAAGAGGTAGCCCTTTTTGATGCACCCAGTTAAATTCGATGGTTGTCTTTCTTAATGTAACCTCCACCTTCTATCCCAACCAACCAAAGAACAAGCTAGTCAAGTTTCGTTCAGTATTCTAAAGTGATTGGCAATCGTAACTTCCTATCAAACACCTTGAAGATCGAGGCCATACATGTATTGGTAGATCGTGCGCGTGCAAATTTCTTATCACTATGTGAATTGTGCTAGAATCAGGGTGCCTAAATATCTAGACTAAGACTCCTAAAATACATATTTGCACAAGAGTCAACATTTCAAGGTAAATGAGCTCCATTTTTATGATTTTTCATTTTTTAATTTTTTGAATTTTTTTTTTAATTTTTATTTTTTTTTTTTTTTTTGGAATTTTTCAATTTTTTCAAAAAGAAGAAGGAGTTCGTTTTAATTATGGCAAATTATCATGGTATCTACTCTATACCCCCAAACCTAAACTAAACATTGTCCTCAATGTTTCAAAATATGGAAAGAATTAAAATGCAACATATGGAAAGGGACATGCTGAGTAGAGTAAAAGGAGAGAGAATACCCGATTTCGGCGAAAGCAGAATTAAAACTCCGTTATTCAAGGCAAAAATCCAACATATTTCAGCCGAGATCATATTGGATTAGCAAAATATATACAAAAGGAACAAAAGGGTTTTTAAGAAATTTTATCTACTGGATTATATACAAAAAATTCACCATACACTAACAATCTAAAGAGTTGAGGATCAACCCAAAAGAAAAGTGTAGACATTTCAACAGCTTCACACATATATAACAGGAAAGAAACGCAAGTGAAACTGTGAAACAAAATGAGCTACCCCCAAACCTGGATTTTACAGAAGATATAATTTTGAAAACAAAATCGCGCAGTTTCGGGGGTTCATCATGCAAAAGGTCTAGCTCGAAATGAACTGTGCTAGGGACGGGCAAACATGCTAATTCCAACTGTGGTTCCTCAGATGTATTATACTTAGAAGCAAAATAGTCCAAGAGGACTTGGGAAGCACACAGTTCCAAACCTAGGTTGGGAATTTTCAGAAAAATTGGTTTTACAATGTTGGTACAAACCAAATCTAGGTTGGGTGGAAGGCCAACAGATTGTGACTCGTGTAGGAGGATAGGCACATCATTACTAATCACATCAACATCTCCTAAGTCTTCTACAAGTGTCACAACATGCTCACAATCATCAAACAGTTTAGCAAGTTCACACTCAGAATCATCAACATCATCAATAAATTCATTCTCATGCATTGGCAAATCAGGAGAAATATCACAATGTGACCTAGGTAGAGAATCAGACACATCAAATATATTTTCATGCATATTAGTGTCTACAGAAGATTCAACTATTCCTATGTCATGTTCATCTTCACAGAATAATTGTACGAATCCCATGTCAATATCAAAATCATATGAATTACAATGAGTATTAGAAAAAACAACATTCATGAAGGTCGAGGGCGAGAAGCCATATGTTTTTGAACCAACAGGTTCCACAATATTTTCATGTTCTTCTAACATATCATCATAATCATCATAATCATCATCATGGTAGCATGCATATTGGTCCTCATTAACAGTGGTGGTGTCGTTAGTCAATTCATGTTCCTCTAAATTAGGTTCATATTCAACATCATTTACATGAATGGGACTAGACACTTCATTAGGGACAACATACATTTCCTCATGAATTTCCTCCTTTTGTAGGTGAAGCAAAATCTGATCTAAATATGCCTGAATTCGTGATGTAGATCTATCGAAGTTTTGCTCACTAAGTCTTAAAGCTTCTGTGGTGGAGTCTAAATTCATGGGAGTACAAAATTCTTCATGTTCAAATTGTGGTGAATGGTACATGTATGCATGGTCATTAGGGTCTACAAAATATTGATCGCAACCCTCAAAGGATTGATTATGGTCCCAATGACTACCATTCTCACAATTCATGGGCATTTCATACATTGGATTTTCTCTTGATGGCCTAAAATTATGCAAAATATGACAATGCTCAACAGGGTGGTCTAAACTACCACATGCGGGACATGCATAGATTTCAGGTTGCCTAAGAAAATTAGATGTGACAGATTCCTCATGTGATTGCATTTCTAAAGCTGCGATTCGAGCTTCTAATTGATCCATCAGAGATGATTGTGTGAGTGAGGCACTAGCAAAATGTTCATTTTCACGTTGCGATAAATGATGCATGTATGAATAGTCATTAGGGTTCATGTATTGCGGCTCGGGACTTTGAAAATGTCCATAATAATTCCTATAACTATTGACATCATGGTCTGTGGGAGGTTCATAACGTGAAGTTTGTCCATACGCAAGTTCTCTAAGGGATTCGTTGTATTCCCCAACAGTAGAAAAAGATCTATACATGATTGGGCTCTAAGCTCAAAATTTGGTTTTTAAGGGATTGGACTTTTTGGAAAAATTTGGTTTTGTTGGGAAAAATTTGGTTTTGGCGGGAGACATTTGGTTTTAATGGGAAAAAGAAAAATTTTGGTTTTTAATGTGGGAGCAGAATAAAATTTGGTTTTTAAAATCTGGGAGCAAGTTTTTTTTTTTTTTTTTAAATAATAAAAAGAAGAAAATAAAAATTTGGTTTTTGAAATGGGAGCAAGCCCACTGTGCAAGCCTCTAATGAAATGAAGGCTGCGGCCTACGAAAATCCAAGTTTTAATTTTTGAAAGTTTAATTTGGCCCAGTTGGTTAAGGCCCGACGTTTGTTTTAAAACTTTGGTTTCGAGGTCCACTTACAAGTCCACAACCAGTTATAAGCTCAGCTGGGTTTAAACCCAGAGTCCAAAATACAAGTCCAATGGAAGAATTTAAACAAGCCCACACAAAAAAAATACAAGCCCACAAATAAATTATTACAAACCCAAAATAGAAAAATAAAAAGCCCAAAAAATTGGGTTAATTATTACAAGCCCACAATTAAAAAATTTGGAAGCCCACAGGTTGGGTTCTCTCAATGGAATGGGTTTAGGCTTACCTTTTTAGCACAGCCCAGCTGCTCTGATATTGTTGCAAAAACCCAGTTGGGTTTTGGTTCTTTTTCTTGGTGGCGTCCCAGCAGAGGAAAAACAGGTTCAGAATCAGCATGTCCAACAACAAATGAAATGAAGCAGATGCAGATGCAAATGCTATGCAGTGAAATGCAAAATAGCTAAGAAAAACACAGATAAAACACAGCACCAATCCCCGGCAGCGGCGCCAAAAACTTGGTAGGCTTCTAAAAGGTCCTACAAATTATAACCGCAAGTGCACGGTCGTCAGTTGTAGCTCGTGCAAGTACGGGTCGATCCACAGAGATCGGGAGTGTTTTGGAGTTTTCTAGCTATTTTGGGTTCCTAAATTGCTATTGGGCTATGAAGCCTTTTGGCTTAAATTGGGCTTTGAGTACTAATGGGTTTGAATGCCCTTTGAATGAATTGGGCTCTGGTTTCAGTGACTGATTTGAGCTTTGGGCTCAACAGTTCAACTGTGAATTGGGCTTAACTATTGAACTAGGCCTTTGGGTTAAACAACTGGGCTTTGGTTAAGCCTGAATTGGATTGGGCTCAGTTTGATGGGCCTTTGCTTGGCTGCAGGAAGCAGCAGCAACAACAGCAGCAGCAGCAGCAGAAGGGCAGCTGCAAAGTGGGAGGGAGTGGCAGCAGGAATTGCAGAAAGCAAGGCAGCAGCAGCAGCTGCAAGGGAAGGAAAGGCAATGCAGCACAAGTGCTGCACAGCAGCTGCAGGGTAGTGGAATAAGAGAAATGCAACAGAGTTGCAGCAAGCCAAAAAAGTAGCAGCAATAGAGGTAAATCAGCAAAAGAAGAAAACAGCAAACAAAATGAACATGGAAATGAAAGTAAAACAGTGACAGAAACAAAGAACAAAGCAACTACAAGTATAAAACAGTGCAAGATGAACCAAGGCCTAAGGCCAAGGGCAGGGATGTGGTGAAACTGACAGAGCAAGGCTAAGGCAAAGCTAAGGCAAACAAATAGAATGGGAAGAAAACTAGCTTGCTATGAGCACTAGTTTCTCCCAATGCTCAATCACAGTGCAACCTAAGCATACAACAAGAATGGCAAGATAATCAGCTTGCTATGAGCACTGATTTCTTCCATTGCACAAACACACCAATGCTTCACAGATACCTAGCCTAGCATTCCATCAAACTAACAGCAAGTTTAAACATAACAGGAACATTTAACAAGATATTCTAGAGTCTAACAGAACCTTAACAACATTGAACTAACATGAACATAACTGAAATTAACAATGAACATTTAACAGAACACTAACGGATATTGCACAGACATTAACAAAATTTGAACTTAACTGAAATTGAACTGAAACATGAAAATTAACAGAACTTGAAAGTTCTGGATGCAGGCTAGTCCAAACATGAGTAAAATGGAAACTTAAACATATGCAGTGATACACATTTAACAGGACATGAGAGTCCTGGATGCAGGCTAATCCCAACATAACTATTACAACATACCCACAATCTTATATATACCCACAACACATTAGGGTTCTACAAAAAAAATTCCCAAACTGACAGAGCTAGGGTTGGTGAATTCTTACCTAATTTGATGTAGCAACATCAAATTGAACGCAACCCATTACTCTACTTGTCCTTCTCTACCTCTCCATGCCTTCAATTTCACTCTAGCTCAACCCAATTTACCTATTTCACACTTTAGGGTTCGGTTGAAAATGTGTGAAATAAGTGAATTAGATGGACTAGGGGGATGGGAACAATGGGGTTATCATTGTTTGACGTGGTGACAGAGGTGGGTGGCGGAGCAGGTGGTGACAGAGGTGGAGAAGGTGGTGGCAGGACATGGTTGCAGGGAGATGGTTCTGCAGAGGGGTGGGTGGAGGAGAAGGTCGACTGGTTGGGAGAAGGGGTTGTTTAGTTAGGTGGATGGTGCTCGGTCACTAGGGTGTGAGGCGGGTGTATCTAGTTTTGATGTTCTGTGACTCTGAGCTGCGAGATGCGAAGATGGTTGGTAGATCGGACGGTGATGCGGAGGCAAGCGATGAGCGACCGTTGGATTATATGATACAACAAAATCAACGATGCCAGATGGAGTTAGGTGTTGTAGTGTTAGGCGGAGATATCAAACTTTGATGAACAGCAATGGAGCGACCGTTGGATTCAACTACCATCTAATCTGAAGGCTTGGAATTCCAGCGCTGTGGTGCTCGGCATAGACTTCAGATTTTGATGCTCTATGAAGGAGCGACCGTCGGATGCTTCTGAGAAATGATCTGATGGCTGAGAACGGAGGCGCTTTTGTGTGTCGAAAATGAGGTTGTGCGCACCATTCTTCGCGGCTTCCTTGCGTAATTTCTCCCGGCTTTTCACTACTTTTCTGCTCTTTTCGCTCCGCGACTCATCCGAACTTTATTTACTACCTAAAAATGCAAAATTAATTAATAAAAATATTTATTCTTGAAAACAATGAAAATACAAAATATGGGATAAAATGTAGAATTAATGCATAAAAGATGAGTTAAATGCCAACAAAAAGGGATAAATATATACAATATTTGGCACTCATCAATGATGCACTGCATTTTCTTCGATCCTCCATAAAACGCTCCAGATCTTCACGAGTGATGAAACCGGCAGGCTCCTTTGTTGGTGGGTTTTCTGCAGCTTTGTGGACTTCATCATTTTCAACTACGTGGACTGCAACAACTTCAGGATCGGCAGTTGAAGATGTCTTTTTGGCTTTTCTCTTCCGTGGGAGATCGTGGTAAAATCAGTTACATGTCGTGTGGAGACTTGGTTGATCGTCCACCCACTACTTTGTTAACTTCCTCAACCGCTTGCAAAACTTACTCAAACTTCTCATTTTGGATGAACACATGTGTCGTAGGCCGCCAGACCAAAACCCTAATTAATACCCCCTCCCCCATGTGACGTGATTGATGTCTCACGAACGTGGAGTCTTCAAGGCAGACGTGTATTTAATTGGTTAATTATTGACTGATTAGACGGTGAATCTAAGTATTGTTCTGTTGAGAATGATTTTTGAATGCTCTAGAATTCGTGAATAAACATGTCTACTGAGACGTATAGTTCTTGAATAAATGTTGATAATTCGATCAACATGATAAACATTGCTGAACGGAGCAAATATTGCTTGTCTGAGCAAATATTGCTTGTATGATGGATTGTTGGATATTGATAGTTGAATCAATATTGATGGATTGATAAAATATTACTCGTCTGAGTTAAATCAATATTCCCCGATTGGGCAAATATTGCTCGTCTGAGCGAATATTGCTCGTTTGATGAATTATTGGTAGCATGACCAAATAAAATATTAATTAAAATATTGGTAACTGGGCCGAATATTATATAATTAATTAAAATGTCGATTGCTGAGTCAACATAAAATTATTAGTGTTTAAACTTTCCCAAAATTACGATTTGCAGAGCATTCAGTTCGAAACCCTAATTTTGACTGAGTGTTGATCATTTGGTGATTTATTGAAGATCAATCACTGAGTGAATGAGGGACCGGCTACATGGGATGATGGACGACCATGTAGTGCACAGGTGCTCGTGTGATCATGCACCACATTCCGTCGACTAGTTTGTGGAATGATGATTAAATGCTAGTTTAATCATTTATTAAAATAGTGCTCGTATGAGCATTAGGTAATAAAATATAATTATGGGGAAGTGAGGGACCGACCAAGAGAGCATGAGTCCGGACCTTGGTGGTCGTGGGACCAGCTGATGGTTGTTCGAGAAAATTCCAAGTTGGTTGGAAAGAGTATGGACCCAATATGAGCAATTGAGCAAATTAAGTCATAATTATAAGAATGTGTGGGACCTGTTAGAGCATTGCTCGGTCGAACTCGCATGCTTTGCTATCTCAAGCATGTTTGTCAATGTTAGTGATCAAAACTATAAGTCTTAATTTCTAGTCTACTATAGCTAAGTCTCGGACTAGGATAGAAAGTGTAGTTGAGCTCAAGTACTTCATGGCGATTCATCATACAAGAAGAAGAACTACTCAAGGAACCGGTGGAACTTCTCGAAAAAAAGGTATGTGAAGACTTGAACTTGTCTGTCACTCAAAAGTCTACCTACTCTATCTCCTACTTCTTGAGACAAAAAGTCGTATGCTATATATAGACTTAGATTATACACAGTTGGTATTTCGAGCCGAGTATACCTCGCCTATCTATATCACGAAATATGTGTTGATAAGCGTTTCGCTTCGACCATGTTTATCTTTACTTAGTGACGAAAGTCATGATATGTTTCAATCACTTAGAAAATTGCTTTGACGAGAAATGGTGTAACAACTGTATAACGTCCTCTAAGAATGTTTCAATGGTTGGAATGAGAGTTTAGATTACATAACCAATGATGGACATAAGTATTGTTCTGGAAACACATATGTGCATAAGTCCTATCCCTTGAACCAAATTTTTCGAACTTTGTTGATCAAGAGAAACCGGAAGAATGGCTTGTTGACAAGTCCTCGAACTCATTCCGCGAACTGCCGAACTTCTCAACCCGAGAAATTCTGCTGGAGTTGACAAACTAGGTGCATGAGTACCAGTCCGCTAACCGGCGAAAAGTCTTTGCCGAGATTTTCTGCTGGAGTTTGTAAACTTTGCCCGGTTGCTTAAGTCCGCGAACCTAGTGTGCGAACTTAAGAAGCTTATATATCTGAAGATGATTTCTGAACTTAAACTTATAAAGACTAAGGAATGAAATTTGCAGACCGTGGCTATAAAGTTCATGATCCGATTCGAGTGAATAAATCATCTTTGCTTCAATTGTGTCTTGTGTAGTACATAAGATTTCCTTGCAATTGAACAACTCTCTAACTCGTTCATTTGAGTCATTTGAACTAGTTATGGTGAAGAAGAATATGGTTGGTATGAAATGCTCATATGGCTAACCTTTTGGTTAACTATTATTGAACCAACAATGTACACGTTTGGGTACGGTTAACAAACCTAGAAACGTGCATTTCATTTGTGTATAACAAGCTAAGTTTTCGATCTAACGGTTGAGAAATATTAGCTTGAATCTAAATCAGGTTTTCATCTAACGGTGGATATTGTTTGCTTTGTGACCAAGGCGAAACCCTGATTTGAAAGACTATATAAGGGGACATCTAGCAACTCTGCAAAACTAATTCCCGCACCTCACGTGTGATATTAGTTTGCATGCTAGATTCGTTTCTCCTTTAAACTTTGGTTTTCTTCTTCTAAAACCAGGTTAACGACATAAAGACTTCATTGGGATTGTGAATCCAGACCGATACTACTTTTATCGTAGTTGTGTGATCTGATCTTGCATCTTCTATCATACGAGTACAATCAGATGGATTGGCTTGAGATTGATATCTCCGATAAGCGAGATGTAAAAAGTAATCACAAACATCTTCCTCTCATTGTTTGTGATTTCGCAACATCTTGTTTCGCTACCATACGATTAAGATTGTTGTGAGGTGATTGATTTATCTAGGCTGTTTTTCATGAATATAAGACCGGATTATCAATTGGTTCATGTTCACCTTGATTATTATCAAAAGACGGAACAAAAACTTTGGGAGACAGATTGATCCTTTGATAAACTTTTCTATGTGAGATAAATTTGTTTATTGTCAAAGCCTGTTATTTTGGGTCGTATCAACTCTTAGTTGTGGGTGAGATCAGCTAAGGGAATCAAGTGCGCAGTATCCTGCTGGGAGCAGAGGCGTAGGGAATACAACTGTACCTTGGATCAGTGAGAGACTGATTGGAGTTCAACTACAGTCCAGTCCGAAGTTAACTTGGAGTAGACTAGTGTCTGTAGCGGCTTAATACAATGTGTGTTCAATCTGTACTAGGTCCCGAGGTTTTTATGCATTTGCGGTTTCCTCGTTAACAAAATTTCGGGTGTCTGTGTTATTTCAGTTTCCGCATTATATTGTTTTATCTTTATAATTGAAATAATACAGGTTGTGCGTTAGATCATCAATTAGAGTAATCCAACCTTTGGTTGTTGATTGTCATTGATTGATCCTTGGATATTGGTCTTTGGTACCATCCAAGTTATTCCTTGTATTTGTTTAGTACTCGCAGTTTCTGTTTGAGGAAATCAAATCAAGAGAGAGGGATATAAACTCGTTGATGTACTTTTAATTGATCGAGTCTTGTTGATTCTCTTAAAAGTATATTCGATTTTGTCCATACAGATTGCTAAGTGAAATATTGGGTGGTGTTGTTAGACCCCCGCTTTTTCAATTGGTATCAAAGCAGGAAAACACGTTCAAGACCTTACAAGTCTGTGTTTGTAGCAATCTGAGTCTGAGGACAGAATCTCTTACGCATACCAGGATTCCTCCTAAAGCTTTCAACTATGTCAGTTGTATCGAGAATACCTCAAAGGATTATTCCTTAGTTGATTCTTCCGAATCCCGAGGTAGGAAGATTGTCTCGTCTTGTGTTGATTACTCTTCCTCCAATGAGACATTGGACACAATGGCGAAAGCAGAAATGGAGCTCACCGGAATCGCCAAAAATATTACTGAGTTTGTTGATCTTCAGAATCATGATCAACTCATCGATGAATTTGAAAAGTCTATTGATCGAGAACGTGTACTCTATAACATTATTGAGTCCTTCTTTAAGGATATTGAGAAACTTCTTCAAGAGAATAACCTACAGCGTGAAAAGATTTGTGATCTTGAAAAGGTTATCAAAGAATGCTCAATTAGAGAAAAACGTTTTATCAAGATGCATTCATCTGATCTTGACGGACTTCGTGTTGAAAAAGAGAAGCTAGATGCATCACTTTCACTAGCCCATGAACAGTGTATAACCTTGGAAAAGGAAAACTCTGTCTTAAGGAAAAATTCTTCTGTTCTAACTGTTCCTCTTGACATACAGTACATGAAGAAATATCCTCCAAAAGAAGATTTTGTCGAGAAAAGTTTATATAACTTACGATCTTCTCACAGGGCTGTAAAGTTAAAACAGATGTCATCTGTTGCGTCTTCTCCACGAACCTGTACTTTCTGTGGAAAAGGGAATCACTATGCTATCCGTTGTTTTTCCAAGAAGAAACAAATTTCTAAACTTCGTAATTTGCTTCTTTCCACTGTCAACGAGTAAATAGTCAGTCGACTACTGCAGTGAATCTCATGCTCACAAAACACCATACATCTTATAAAAATGATCTCCTTCCTAGGAATCATTACAGGACTTCTGTGCATTCTAGTGGTATAAAGTCTTATCCTGCTTGATGAAAGCATGACCTGTGCTTATAAGAACAACTCTGGTGAATCTAAGTCTAGAGTTTGGAAACCCATCTCTAAAAATCCTCTTGAACCAATCTCTAGAGTTCCTAGACTCAGTAATCAGAAAGATCCTTCTCTTGAGATTTCAGGAAGAGCTATGAGAAATTTCCCTAAAAATGGAAACTATCATGGGAAGACAAGAAATGCTGAGATCATATATCCTGGTGGAAATCACAACTACTCTCTCAAAACCTATGGTGAGACCATGTCTCCCTCTGTTACTTAGTAGCAGAAAGTTCCATTCTTGTATCTAACTTGAGAGATGCAAGGATGATGTTTGAGAGATGCTCAAGTAATTAACTGAATTCCATTAGTTTGTATGTTTGATATCTCTTGATGTGAGTTTTTAGTATTTCCTTCCTTCTTCATTGTGACATTTCTTTTTAGGGCTGGAATTTTTTTGAAAGCGACACAGTATGCAGTTTTCCTGGTTGGATCTATTCTTTGGCGTATGGCTTAGTCCACAAACGTCCAAATCTCCTCAAGGAACCCTAAGGTTTCCATCTAAGGTGTACACTTGAACATATATATATTTCATATATGTGTTCATTAATCTTCAAGAAAGGAACTCAATGGAAACTATTCCCAAAGAAGAAGTTAACCCTACTGTAGAGGATGATCTCAAAGGGAGTGATCCTGCTCAAGAGTTTATTCTGAAGAAGATGCTTGAAAGGAAAGAGTACAACTCTTCGGTTGGAGAATCTGTCAAGGATTTAATTCTCGTTCAGAATGAAGTAAAGACGAACTTGCTAACCTTCAACTGCAGATCAACCAGCTTATTGATGGACGGGAAAAAAATCCTTGGTACTCATAATATCTTGATCAGGAATCAGAAAAAAGTTATTCTTGACTGCGCTAAGGCTCGACACCTTGTTCGCATTGTTGATCGAAAAACTAACATTCTGACTCATGAACATGGTGTCTCTACGGTCAACAAAATCAAGGATATCAGTGACTCCTATTTCGATGGACCATTTCAGAGGTATGAAATTATCAAGGAAAAATGAGTTTTATTGTTACCTAGTGTGTCTTCTTTTTGGTTTAGTTGGAAGAATAACTAGTGCTCGAATAGCAATGATTGTGACTACACATAGCTATTGTTTTCATCTTTTTTTTTTAGGTTTATTGGTATTAAATTCTAAAAATATTTGGAGGAGGATGGTTTGCAGTATTTAATCTTTATGATTTGTTATATTGCAATTTGTCATGGGATATTGGTGTTTACGTCCGTGAACTATGTTGTCCCATATTTTTTCAAAAGTAAAGTCGTTCGTGTTCCGTATTCACGTACTGGTAAAAGAATGAATGGACTTTTGACATATACAAAAGTTAAGCCTATATTGTCAATTCTTTGATGGAAGATAGGTTAAAATCTTTTGTGTTCAAGGATTATGTCTATTAAAAATCGTTATACAAATAGTGATGGAAGATAGAATGAATCCTTGTGTATTCCACAGTATTGATCTTCACTGATCCATATTTTATGTAATATTGTGAGGCTCTGTAATGTGTCTTATGTTGAGCACGATACAATCAAGTTGATTAATTTTTGATTAGCTATGTTGGTTGTTCCGTAAGGTACTTTATGTTGAGCGTTTTTGAAATAAATTAATCATCTTGTTTGGTTATTTAGTTATTGCTCCATAAGTCTTTTTATGTCGAGCAAAACAAATGACAATTAAGTTGATTACTTTTATAATTAATTTGGTTGTGTATTCCAATTAGATTAATTATGGGTTCTCGTGTAATTAATCTAGTTGACTATTTTCATACTCCATAAGATTCCTCTTATGTTGAGTATATGAACGACTATCCTATTCATTTTCTAATGGTTATGTTATTCGTATGCTCCGTAAGTTCTCTTATGTCGAGCATAATCAATTAAGTTGATCACTTTTGTGTTTAATTTGATTGCGTATTCCGATTAGATTAATCATGGGTTTACTTGTAATTAATTTGATTGAGTTTTTAGATATAGAAAATCATTCTCATGGTTTTTGGTGTCCAATAAAAATCCTTCTTTTCTTTTGAAATTAAGGTCGCTCTTGTTGTTCCTTTGAGAATGACATCAAATGGGGGAGAGTTATTTTGAACTTGCGCTTAATGGTCATATCTTGAGGGGTGTACGGCTGTGGAATTTTAAAGGGGATGAATGTTATTAGCTTCGGCTATATAATTACATCTAAATTAGATGGTTTGTATTTTCTTTTAGTCATGAAATGTATTTTACGGAAATTTCATTATAATCCCGTTCTTGTACCTTTGCCAATTTTATTGACAAAAAGGAGGAGAATTAATATGTAGTTCACACTACAAATACATATGATTTACGGATCATTGTGTAAGGGGGAGTGGTTTCCATGTGAGATGGAGTATTGACTAAGGGGGAGTCATACATATCACCATAGTATTATTGTTGAAGTTGTGATACAGTTGGACTTTGACACTGTATAATAATACTATGACACTGTATAACAATGATCGAGACCGATGCTTTCTCATTGTTATAGCTACAGATCTTCAACAACGGTGATGCTAAACTTACAACCTTTGGGATCATTGGAGTACTTGGAAGTGACGAAGATTTCGAGGAATGTTGAAGATTAGACATGTTGAATAGGAGCTACTAAAGTTTCTTTATATTTTTTCTATTCCATATGTATTGATAATTTTGTCACTAAAATTGACAAAGGGGGAGATTGTTAGAGCATTTCTCGGTCAAACTCGCATGCGTTGCTATCTCAAGCATGTTTGTCAATATTAGTGATCAAAACTATAAGTATTGATTTCTAGTCTACTATAGCTAAGTCTCAGACTAGGATAGAAAGTGTAGTTGAGCTCAAGGACTTCATGGCGATTCATCATACAAGAAGAAGAACTACTCAAGGAACCGGTGGAACTTCTCGATAAAAAGGTATGTGAAGACTTGAACTTATCTTTCACTCAAAAGTCTATCTACTCCATCTCCTACTTCTTGAGACAAAAAGTCGTATGCTATATATAGACTTAGATTATACACATTTGGTATTTCGAGCCGATTATACCTCGCCTATCTATGTATCGAAATATGTATTGGTAAGCGTTTCGCTTTGACCATGTTTATCTTTACCTAGTGACGAAAGTCATGATATGTTTCAATCACTTTGAAAATTGCTTTGACAAGAAATGGTGTAACAACTACATAACGTCCTCAAAGAATGTTTCAGTGGTTGGAATGAGAGTTTAGATTACATAACCAATGATGGACATAAGTATTGTTGTGGAAACAAATATGTGCATAAGTCCTACCCCTTGAACCAAAGTTTGTGAACTTTGTTGATGAAGAGAAACCGGAATAATGGCTTGTTGCCAAGTCCGCGAACTGCCGAACTTCTCATCCCGAGAAATTCTGCTAGAGTTGACAAACTAGTTGCGTGAGTACCAGTCCACGAACCGGCGGAAAGTCTTTGCCGAGATTTTCTGCTGGAGTTTGTAAACTCTCCCCGGTTTCTTAAGTCCGCGAACCTAGTGTGCGAACTTAAGAAGGTTATATATCTGAAGATGATTTCTGAACTTAAACTTATAAATACTAAGGAATGAAATTTTCAAACCGTGGATATAAAGTTCATGATCCGATTCGAGTGAATAAATCATCTTTGCTTCAATTGTGTCTTGTGTAGTACATAAGATTTCCTTGAAATTGAAAAACTCTATAACTCGTTCATTTGAGTCATTTGAACTAGTTATGGTGAAGAAGAATATGGTTGGTATGAAATACTCATATGGCTAACCTTTTGGTTAACTATTATTGAACCAACAATGTACACGTTTGGGTACGGTTAAAAAACCTAGAAACGTGCATTTCATTTGTGTATAACAAGCTAAGTTTTCGATCTAACGGTTGAGAAATATTATCTTAAATCGAAATCAGGTTTTCATCTAACGGTGGATATTGTTTGCTTTGTGACCAAGGCGAAACCCTGATTTGAAAGACTACATAAGGGGACATATAGCAACTCTGCAAAACTAATCCCCACACCTCACTGTGATATTAGCTCGCGTGCTAGAATCGTTTCTCCTTTAACCTTTGGTTTTCTTCTTCTAAAACCAGGTTAACGACTTAAAGACTTCATTGGGGTTGTGAAGCCAGACCAATACTACTTTTATCGTAGTTGTGTGACCTGATCTTGCATCTTCTATCGTACGAGTATAATCAGATTGATTGGCTTGAGATTGATATCTCCGATAGGCAAGATATAAAAAGTAATCACAAACATCTTCGTCTCATTGTTTGTGATTCCGCAACATCTTGTTTCGCTGCCATACGATTAAGATTGTTGTGAGGTGATTGATTTATCTAGGTTGTTCTTCGGGAATATAAGACCGGATTATCAGTTGGTTCCTGTTCACCTTGATTATTATCAAAAGACAGAACAAAAACTTTAGGATTTTTCTGTGGGAGACAGATTGATCATTTGATAGACTATTCTGTGTGAGGCATATTTGTTTATTATCAAAGCCTGCGATTTTAGGTCGTAGCAACTCTTAGTTGTGGGTGAGATCAGCTAAGGGAATCAAGTGCGCAGTATCATGCTGGGGTCAGAGGCATAGGGAATACAACTGTACCTTGGATCAGTGGAAGACTGATTGGGGTTCAACTACATTCCAGTCTGAAGTTAGCTTGGAGTAGGCTAGTGTTTGTAGCGGCTTAATACAGTGTGTGTTCAATCTGGACTAGGTCCCGGGGTTTTCTGCATTTGCGGTTTCCTCGTTAAAAAAAATTCTGGTTGTGTTATTTCAGTTTCCGCATTATATTGTTTTATATTTATAATTGAAATAATACATGTTGTGCGTTAGATCATCAATTAGAGTAATCCAACCTTTGGTTGTTGATTGTCATTGATTGATCCTTGGATATTGGTCTTTGGTACCATCCAAGTTATTCCTTGTATTTGATTAGTACTCGCAGTTTCTGTTTGAGGAAATCAAATCAAGAGAGAGGGATATAAACTCGTTGATGTACTTTTAATTGATCAAGTCTTGTTGATTCTCTTAAAAGTATATTCGAGTTTTTTCATACAGATTGCTAAGTGGAATATTGGGTGGTGATGTTAGACCCCCGCTTTTTCAGGACCGGCTCCTTGCAAGCGTTAAGGACGGCCTTGGTCGGTCAAGGAAGCATGCCCGTGTCACCATAATGTCCGCGTCTCAGTCCTGAGAGTTTTGGTATTTTCTGGTGTGTGTTTGAGCAATAACTTGTATTTTCAGAAGAGTTTGATCTTTGACTGGAATTCTTGATTTTGCTCGAATGAGCAAGTAGGACTTTGCTCATTTGATCAATATTTTGAGAATATTAAAATAATAATATTTTAACATATTTCGTGAATAGCCTAGTCGGTCATGTGACCATTTGACTTTTTGGCTTTTTCATGGTTTGAGCAATATTTGAGAAAATATGGAAAAACCTGGGTTTTTGCTCAAACGGAGGAGTTTCATGAGATGAGGGAAATAATATTTATGAAAAATAAAGGATTGCAAGGTGTGGGACCGGCCACGGCTAGGGCATGGCCGGCCGGTCCCGTGACACCTTTTCCTATTTTATTATTTTTCATGAAACCGTGAAAATATGGAGAAACCGTGAGTTTTGCTCAAACAACGAAATTTGCTCGAATATGGAAAAACCTGGGTTTTTGCTCAAACGGGGGAGTTTCATGAGATGATGAAAATAAAAATTAGAAAAATAAAGGAAGAGGCGTGGGGGACCGGCCACGAAGGCATGACCAGCTGGCCCGTGGGCCCGGTCCCTTGGCGCCTCTTTTATTTTTTAATATTATTTTCTCTCTCCTATTTTTTGTAGGATTCCTCGTTTGTCCATATTTTCGAATGCTCGTTCATGCGTTTGGGTGCTCGTTCGGGCATCATTGTTGAGTGCACTTGCACCATTTTCTTGGGGATTACATGGTGTTAGTCCAGACGCCCAATTGTTGAGTAATTATTATTAATTCATGGAATTCAGCGGATAATGGTTCATGAAACAGAATAATAACAATGAATTGAGTATCTCTTACTAATCCATGAATCCCGTCGGGGAATTGAGGGAACGGAGTAATGAGATAAAATGGTTATCTATTACTAATCCATGGAATCAGTTGGGGATAGCCATGGAACGGAGTAATGAGATAAAATAGATTATTTTCTAGGAATTCAGTTGTTGAATGTCACTGTAGAATTAATCTATTGTAGAATAGAGATATGAGATAGTTGAAGCATCATACTCGTTCTGAAGAGTGCATAGTCAAGAAACAACGTGCAGCGTTGGTGTTCTGAAGGCGTTTATCCCTCTAGCAAACAATTATGTCCAGAGAGCCACCTGAATCTATACACGATCTCTCTATATAGTCAGGGAACAACGAGTATCGTCGACGTCCTAAAGGTGTTAAGCCCTCCGAAAAACAATAATGTCCAGAGAACCACCCAATCGTTCTTCTATGTAAAGGGGGGTCTCTCTATATAGTCGGGGAACAACGAGTATCGTCGACGTCCTGAAGGTGTTAAGCCCTCTAACAAACAATTATATCTAGAGGACTGCCCAATCGTTCTTCTACATAGAGGGCACGATGAAATCCGTAGCATCGAAAGCTCAGCTAGTGGGAGGCCTTTTGAGGAACATATTCATCATGGGTCTGAAAGAAATGCTCACTCAGCCAGAGATCGTGAAACGGTTCACAGATATAAAACATGAATCGTCACATGCGTTCCTGAAGCCGAGTCAGAAACATGCAGTATCATGATTTTACGACTTTAGCCCTTGTTGAAAATCCACTATCAACATATTTGTTAATGTGCAAAGAAATCCTTATTTTCTTGTAAAAGTAAGTTCGCTCTTGTTGTTCTTTCGGGAATGACATTTTATGGGGGAGAGTTCTTAATTGAACTTGTGCTTAATTGCCAAATCTTTTTGGGGAGTGCGGTTGTGGAATATTGTAGGAGTTTTCTTGTATCTTTATAAACTCCTTGATGAATACACTAAGTTTCGACTATGTGAAATCATCGAAACAAAGTTGATATGTTCTCTTTTAGTCATGAAGTATCTCTATGAGAATTTCATTATGATCCCGCTAGTTTTCGTACCTTTGCCAATTTATATTGACAAAAGGGGGGAGAATTATTGTGTAGTTCACACTACAAATAAATATGGTTTACGGATCATTATGTAGGGGGGTGGTTTTCATTGTGCGAGGAAGTATTGACTAAGGGGGGGGTGATACATATCGCCGTAGTATTATTGTCAAAGTTATGAAACAATTGAACTTTAATGATGTGTACTAATACTATGACACTGTATAACAATACGAAAACATCTTGTTTTTATATATTGTTATGGCTAAAGATCTTCAACAACTATGATGTTGATTTGAACACGTTCAGAATCACTGGAGTACTTGGAAGTGACGAAGATTTCGAGTAATGTTGAAGAACCAAGGAAATCAAGCATTTGGATGAGAAGCTACAAGGTTTATATATTTTGTAATTCATATGTATTGATAGTTTTGTCACTAAAATTGACAAAGGAGGAGATTGTTAGAGCACTGCTCGGTCGACCTCGCAAGCGTTGCTATCTCAAGCTTGTTTGTAAAGTTTAGTAGTCAAAACTATAAGTCTTGATTTCTAGTCTACTTATAGATATGTCTCGGATTAGGATAGAATGTGTAGTTGAGCTTTAGACTTCACGACGTTCATCAATTGAAGACGAAGAACTACTAAGGGGAGCCTCTAGAACTCCATCAACAAAAGGTATCTGAAGACTTGAACACATCTATCACTCAGAATTTTATTTCTATCTCCTATTGAAATAAAAGTCGTATATCTATATAGACTTTACATTATACACAT
Source organism: Papaver somniferum (assembly GCF_003573695.1). Classification (NCBI taxonomy): domain Eukaryota; kingdom Viridiplantae; phylum Streptophyta; class Magnoliopsida; order Ranunculales; family Papaveraceae; genus Papaver; species Papaver somniferum. The sequence goes on along the minus strand of NC_039363.1, from coordinate 60,032,630 downwards.
TTGATATTTCGAGTTGAGTTTAACTCGCTTACATATTTCTTGAAATATGTATTGGTAAGCTTTCACTTTAACCAAGTTCATATTTTATTCTTGACGAAAGTCAAAAGATTATCATGTGGAAATATCCTGGTAACATCTTACATGATTTGTGTGAGACAGACATTTGATGTAGAATCGGAATGTTTCATATTGATCATTCGATCACTTAAAAATTACTTTGAAGCTAATAGTTTGTGTGAGACAGATATTCTCGTCTTCCAAGAATGTTTCAATGATTGAAATGGGAGTTTAGAAAAATTAACATTTGCTTGGATATAGGACAGTATGCGTACTTATATGCTAACTGGTGCAAGTGTATTCCAAGTCCGGGAATTTAGTATGCATACCCGTATGCGTACTGATTCAACTGAGTTCGGTCATGAACAACAGTATGCGTACCTGTTTGCATACTAGCGTACCCGTTTGCATACGTGAATGGGTTAAGTTCTAAAATCGGTTATGTATGTTTACATATTCATTAACAAATACATTTATATAATACGAAATGAAATCTTTGCAAATCGTGGCTATAATGTTCATGTATCGATTCGAGTGAATCAAAACCGATTTTTCTCCAATTATGTCTTGTATACTTCTATGAGAATATAAACAATTGAACAACTCTATAACTAGTTTATTTGAGTCATTTGAACTAGTTCTGATAAAGATGAACAAGGTTGATATGAAAGTGTTCATATGGCTAACTTCGGTTAACTATTGTTGAGCCAACCAAGTGTACACGTTTAGGTACGGTTACCCATATCTAAATGAAGGAATATTTCATTTGTATGTAACAACCTAAGTCAATCTAACGTTTGAAAGATATTATTAGCTTGACTCTCATCAGATTTTCATCTAACAGTGAATATTGAATGCTTTGTTACCAAGGTAGCATTGATTGCAAACCCTACTATATAAGGGAGAACTCTAGTAACTGGGAAACCTAATCCCCAAACCGCTTGTGTAATACTAGTTGCGACTAGAGTCGATTCTCCTTTAAACTATGTTTTTCCTAAAACCATTATAGGTTAACGATTTAAAGACTTCATTGGGATTCTGAAGCCAGACCCAACTATTTTCTCTGTAGTTGCGTGTTCTGATCTTACTTTTTTCTATCGTATTGAGTATTATCTTCTCTAAGATTTAATCTCCGATAGGTAAGATAAAAAGTAGTCACAAAGCTTTTCGTCTCATTCTTTGTGATTCCACAGTATCTTGTTTCGCTACCATACGATTAAGATTATTGTGAGGTGATTGATATTACTAGGATGTTCTTCAGGAATATAAGTTAAGTGTAACAATTGGTTCATGTTCACCTTGATTTATCAAAAGACGGAACAAAAACTCGTAGGTAATCTGTGGAAGACAGATTTATCTATTTAATAAACTTTTCTGTATGAGACAGATTTGTTTATCAAGTATTCGAATTTGGTCGTAGAAACTCTTAGTTGTGGGTGAGATCAGCTAAGGGAATCAAGTGCGTAGAGTCCTGCTGGGATTCAGAGGCGTAAGGAACGCGACTATACCTTAATCAGTGGAGATTGGTTAGGGCTCAACTGCATTCCAGTTCGAAGTTAACTTGTAGTAGGCTCGAGTCTGTAGCGGCTTAATACAGTATGGTGTTCAAAACTGGACTAGGTCTCGGGGTTTTCCTGGATTTGTTGTTTCCTCGTTAACAAAATTTCTGGTGTCTGTGTTAGTTCTTTTCCGCTTTATGTTTTTATATAAATGAAATATCACAGGTTGTGTGTAGTTCAATCAATTGGTGAATTCAACCTTTGGTTGTTGATTGAAATTGATTGACTGTTGGATATTGGTCTTTGGTACCATCCAAGTTATTTCTCCGGTTCACATATTACTATCTGTTCGATTGCAGATTGATTTGAGAAATTGATATATAACTCTTGGACAATTTTCCTTGATTGAGTCTGACTGTCTATTTGATTATCTTGGAATTATATTGGAGTTAGTCCATACAGATTGCTTAAATGAAATATTGTGTGTGGTTGTTAGACCCCCGCTTTTTCACATCTTCCATATTTAAATTTTATTTAGTTAAAATGATTTGCAATACCTAATCTTCATGGATTATACATATATGTATTCCTTATTTTGCGAGATTTGTTATTTGCTATCATATTTTGGTGATTAAAACATATATCTCATATTTTCTCATAGGTTAAGTTCTTAACTCTTGCAAAAGAGGAGTAAACTATTTTTAGAATTGCAGTATTGTTCTCTCCATGATAACACTTTTGTGAATATACTGCTACAAGATTCCATAAGATGTTATATAGGAATCTTATTTCTTCCTTGATTAGATAACCGCTAGGGAATAAGTGCTGAACTTTAATCTATACGTCCGTACATGACAAGAAAAGTTATAATTATGTTGAGTCATATCGCGTTAATTGCTTGTTCGTAACTGGCGTAGAGAATAGCTTTTGTCGATTACTATTTTTGTCACGAAAATCTTGTATCTTAGTGCCTCTAACATTAAGATCATTATTTTTAACTTCTTTGTTCGCAACTGGCGAGAAGAGAGAAAAATATTGGGATACAAATCTACTTTGTTCGTAACTGGGGAGTAAATTTCAAATCAACACCAAAATATCTAAAACTAAGAAGTTTCTTATGCAAATTGCATTTCTTCCCACGTTCATTCAAAAATTTCAATAAACTTCGTTAGACGTCGGATTTCGGTATTTAATACCAATTCAAAAACCAGAAAATTTTTCCACTCATACAAAAATTAGAAATAATTTTTTAAGCACAAATAATTTTTCTAAGTTCATATTTGATGCGCTATGCATTCTTGCTCATGACTAATAAAGTAATGATCAAATTTCAATATTCTTTTGACATAATATCGAGGACGAACACTCGAACATTTTTCGTGAAGACAACGTCGCCTAATTCATTCTGTAAAGATCAATTTGGTCACCAAGTTAGACTCTGTGAAACACCAAAAATATCTTATAAAAATCTCAAGCATTTTATTCCATCCGATGCTTTTGCAAACTGTCAAGGTTTGGATTCTACATGTTTTGGTGAGTTGGGTAAAAGTAGATATACATTACTCAAAGAATTATTAGAAAGTTTGGAGGAAAACAAAACATGCTCATAGTCATCACTAACTCAAAATTTTTATAAAAGTAAAATAAAATCACATATTTCAAACATTCAAAGATTCAGTCATATCATATAAATAATATAATATTTGGTTCAAACATTCTATTGTAGTAATGCAATGATCAAGTTCAACAAAAAAATTAATCTCAATCTTGTTAAAAAACAAGATAGGCGGAATCCAGATTCTTTCTCCTTTTGGTGGTATGAACATCTTTAACAAGATAGTTCTACCCGAAGCAAACTTTTGAGACCATATCAATACCAAAAATCTTAGAGATGTGAGTATAACTCAACACCATTTTCTTTCAAACGATTCGGTTCAACTTTTGAACCATAACCTATCAAAACAGATATGGTGTAAAACACCAATAATACCAACCTCTCACCGTATTCACAATTACATTAACTTAGATTCAAAAGCATTGTTAATAATATTTGATATTCTTGTAATGTCGTGTCTTAAGACTTGGTTTAATGCAATCATACCAAATAACTTCATAATTAAAATTATGTTCATTTCTTGGTGAGAGTTGATATTCATATTTGTTTTGACTAGGTTTCTTCTTATTTTGGTTTTGGTTTGGTATCGAGTTATATCTCATAAGTTCCAAACTTGTATGAGACTCAAGTTTATTGTCATAAACAATAATTCTCAATATGTAGTTTCCGTACAACTCATTATAATATTGAAGAATCAATTTATTTTCAATGTAGAATGCAACTATTTGATCACTACACCAACTACAAATTGTTTAGCAAATATACCTCATTTTCTTTGAAATCTCAATTGGTCATAAACCATTGTCCATTCTTTCCACACCAACAAATAAATAAGCAAAACCATTGCTCCACACATTGACTAATCTCATGTATCTGCTCGCAATTTTTATTTCATTAGAAAATAAAAACTTTCTCAAGTAAGGAATTCTCACCTATCACAATCATTTACATGTTAGCATTTGAAACCAAAAATAAGTAAGATATGCACTTATATATTTATATAAAAATCAATTACAAAATTAGGTCCAAGTTGCTCTTAAGTATCAACAAAGATTTAAAGATCTATAGTTATAACATCATATATTTATAACTTTTTATTAGGCATATTATCAAACATATGTGGTGCATCAGTTTGATTGATAACAATAATCTTATTTTTCATTCCTAAAAAAAGAACATGAAATACTAGAATCAAAACATGATTTTAAAACAATTTCTTGCATCTCTAATCTCTATACTTATACAAGTATCACGACTCATATTTTGGACATACATACATACTGATTTTAAAATCACAACAACTCTCAGACCAAAATCCAAATAAAAAATTTTAAAATGGGTTTTGAAGATAATTTCGTAATCTACAAGTTTCATTTCATAAACTCAAAATAGCTACACAAAGATTGGGACAAACGAATTCAATTTGGGCTAAATTTCTTTCAGTCAGAAATTTTCAACAACGTTATGCGGTTTTGTAAAATACCTTAGAGATACTTTTTGGTATCCAAAAATTCTGAAATTTAACCTAGATGATATTCATGATGTCTAATATATACAGTAAAAGTTTCAAGATCAAATTCATTTTCGTTTAAGATATCCACAGAAAACTCCGGAATATGTCACAATCCGTGTCTAATACGATTAAACATCAAAATTCAATTTTAGTTGTAAATAATCTAAAATTCCAAGCACCATATTTAATCGTTAATGAATAATAATAAAACCAAACAAAATAAAATGTTATGGCTGAGTCACGACTAGGTCGCTCTCTTTAAGACTTTTCGTGGCTCTACCCAAGATTGTGCAAGCAGTTCTTCCATGACGCGTCGTCCCCAAGATAAAACAACCAAGTAAAATCTCTTTCACAAACGCTCTTGCACTTTGAGAGTATGTGATACTCGAACACTTCTATTCTTGATCAGAGTCAAACTTTTAGAAAACAAATGATGATCACACACTAGTTTTCTTTCTCTCAAATTTCTATGTTTTTCTTTATAAATTCAAAACATTAAGAAAAACTCTCTTCTTGTTTTCCACCCAAAAATATGTTTTTGTACTCAAGAGTTTCAATAGAGTTTAATGAAAATATTTATACGGTTTAATAAAAATAATTTGTTCTTGTAACATAAAACGGTCAACGAATTTATAACAAAAGAATAAATTGCTTTTATGAAGATCATTAAGACTTTTACATTAATTATAACAAAAATAATAAATGCCTCTTATGGCCTCTTTTTATAAAATAATAAATATAAGTTATTTTATTTTAAAACATATATTTCCAACGGGAGGTTAATATGGTGCAGCAACAGTTGGGTTTGGTGCTGGTCGTATGGCCATGGCGGCTCCAATAGCTCCACCCTACTTACCAAAATGTGGTCCATCAAAGCTTACTCTTGGGAAAGACACTAATAAATTGTTATCCACCACCAAAGACAAAGATCGTCGACTTTCAAGTACCATCTTCTTCCTCTTAGGATTCGTCCAGCTTCTCATTTAGTTGACGAGGCTTATATTGTGAAATATAACGAAGCTTATGAACTCATGAGTGCTCTACCTGATGATGATCCACGTAGTTTTAAACAACAAGCTAATGTCCATTGTTCTTACTCTGAGGGTGCTTATGATCAAGATTTAGCTGGTTTTCTTACGTTGAAAATTCAAGTTCATAGCTCATGGTTGTTATTTCCATTCCATAGATATTATGTTTACTTCCATGAGAAAATCTTGGCAGTTTAATCTTTGCCTTTTTGGAATTGGGAGTCTCCTGCTGGTATGAAAATTCCTTTTATGTATGCAAAGCCAAGTTCTTTTCTTTATGATAAACTTCGTGACGCTAAACATGAACCACCCTATACACTCGATCTTAATTACTATCTTTTTGATTCTAATCTCCCTGTTAGACAACAGTATACCAATAATCTTACTATTATGTATCGTCAAGTGGTGTCAGGTGGAAAGACAACAACTTTTTTCCTTGGATCCCCATACCATCCGGTAGAGCAGTGAATCCTGGTGCAGGAACACTTGAGAATTTTCCACATGGTCCAGATCATATTTGGTTTGGAGATAGAAACAATTGCCGATTTCACACCTGCAAAACTAAAGTTCAACACAAAAAACAAGATAGTGGATGATTCATGACCAGGTCGCTCTTTTTAAGACGTTTCGTAGCTCTGCCTTGGGTTTTGTGCAAGCAGTTCCTTCTTCGTCACAATGCCCCGGGATAAAACATTCGAGATAAAACTCTCTTGAATCTCTCACGCAATGAGAAATTGATCACTTTAACTCTTTCCAATCTTGCTCAGAAAATTGGTCTCTTGATTCTCAGAAAAACAATGATGTTAAAAACTTGTTTTGTTTCTGCTTCCAAAACTGATTTTTATATCCCAAGCATTGAATATGAATTAATGAAAAATATATTGAATTAACTAATTGCAAACATTATAAATTCCATAACAGTAAAAAAACAGAAAAATTAATCATATCATAATTAGCATAATTAATAACATAATCAAGGGAAGTAAAAATGGGTTGAAAATATTTTCAAAATCAGCAAAAAAATAATTACCAAATTCAAGAGACCTTCCAAGGTCTCTCTCCCGAACTAATGTTATATATATTATTTGTGATTTTTGTTATAGGGAGAGAAAAATGTGATCCCAGGAGGGCGAAAATCGTAGTCGACCCACTAACTAGGACAAACTCGGTATATTTTTTTAACTCAGTCCAAAATATACTTACAAACCATACATATTTTTCACACGTTTAAAAAATTGAATTACTCTATTCTCTTACATATAAATTATTCGGGAAATCATGATTCATGAACCCTAAAAGTATCACTTTACATTTTTTGAACAATAAATAAAAATCTCCATTGAAGTGTTTTACAAGCAGTAGTATGATTGCTTACATCTTATTTGCAAGCTGGGTTATTTTCGGTCAGGCGTTTAGTGCTTTCATTTTCCTCTATTCCAATCATATCAATACGTGGGTAAATTTGACTAAGCAATTGGAAGTCTACTGACTTTTAACTTCTTAGGGAACTTTTGACTCATTCGCAACAATGATGCTAACGATTTCAAAATCAAAGAAGATAAAACGAAATTTTTTCTAAACAATGTTAGAACGTACCTACGTACATATACAGTTCTTTATCTCATCTTATCTCCTACACTATATGGCGAACGGGAAATCAATGATTTAAATATTGACAAACTGTTTTTACCTTCAAAAATTCGTCCATGAAAGGAGATCTCTTTTTCTTTCTTTAAAATTTAAAGTTTCTAAGATTCATGAAAAATACTTACGACGAAGAAAGACAACAAAGAGGAGAAGGAATGTCCTTTTTAAACCCATGTGAAGAGCTTGTGTGCTGGTAAGGATTTTTTAGACCGAGTTAGAAGAAAATATTGAGTTGGCATTAATCAGTGAGTCAACTACTATTATAATAAAAAACTAACAACATTTAATCTATATTAAATATTTGTAACAGTCTAACAATAAATGATGCCAAAAAGTCCAATGGTTCGGTTAAAAGTAGATATGTGACTATTATTGTATTTTGATTAAATAGATTTGATTGTTGATTGATTTTGTCCGAAATGGATAAGGGGTGCTAGTTTCTCTCTTTCTCTTCTATTATATTAACTCTTTTTCTCAATACTCTTCTCTCTTTACTTGGTCAATATATGAATTTTAAGATAAGAAGACATGTGGATATTCTTCGATACTATTTAACATTACATCAACTGACAATATCCTCCTTAATGTGATGTTCCAGTACTCCTAACAGCTCATGAAAATGTTGAACTTTTACCTTTGGAAGAGCCTTGTGAATATGTCTGCCACTTGATCTTCCATTTTGCGATACTCGAGTTGAATCTCACCATATCCGACCGATTCTCGAATGAAGTGATACTTGAGCCTTATGTGCCTAGACTGAATTTTTGGACGCACCAGTTTTTGATTTGTTATCGCAAAAAAGTTCAGTTCTTTCTTCTTGTTTTTCTTGAATGTCTTCTAAAACTCTTCTTAGCCATACAACATGAGAAGTAGCTATTGATGTTGAAATATACTCCGCTTCCCCTATGGATTGAGCTACATTTTGTTTCTTCTTCAATACCCATGAGAATATCCCTGAACCAAGAGAGAAAACATATCGTGATTTTCTCTTCATGTCATCAATACAACCTCCCAAGTCGTTATCACAACATCCAACTAATTTGACATCGAAATTTTTAGAATACATGATTCCAAAATTCATTGTTCCTTGAATATACCTTAACAACCTCGTTATCGCGCCAAGATGTAAATGACTAGGTGAACTCATAAATCTAGAAAGCATACTTGAAGCAAACATAATACTCGGTCTTATGTGGAACAAAAATTATAGTAAGTCTCATCAACCTTTCTTCCCCAACCATCTTTCTTGAGTATCTCATTCACTATAAGTGGTGTTGATGTGCGGTTACAACTTTGAGAAAATAAAACTCCATCTATACCATTAAAGTACTTGAGCAATCCCATGTCACTCATCTCATATTTCATTATCATTTCTCTCTTGAATTATCCAATCATATGAACATCATTACCCGTAAAAATTAGGTCATCAACATGTAAAAAGAAACGATAATAATGGATGTACCATGTGTCTTCACATACAATGTAGGCTCAATCATGCTTTTATTGAAATTTTTCCTTTTGAATAATCTATTTATCTCACTATACCAAGCTCTTGGTGCTTTCTTTAGGCCATACAATACTTTCTTCAACTTGTATACCTTAAGTTATTCTCCTTCAATCACAAAACATTGTGGTTGTTGGACATAGACCTCTTCTTGGAGTTCTCCATTCAAAAATGCCGGTTAACATCAAGATGATATAATAACCAACATCTTTGGGAAGCCATAACAATCACGTCTAATGGTGTCAAGGCGAGCAACCGGTGTAAAAGTACTATTATAGGCGATGCGGGGTTGTTGTGAGTATACATTTGCTACCAACGTCCTTTCTTTGTGCCTTTGAACCGATCCATCCGCATTGTACTTCACCTTGTAGATCCACTTCACCCTAATAAGTATTGCATTAGAAAATAAAATAAATCATATTGCACTAGAAAAAGTATATGTACAAACATATTCATTAACAAAAACAAAAGTTTATATAATAACACATTGTATTTTTCACACATGGGCCATTTTGACAATTTTTCGTTTGGGCAAATTTTCAAAATAAACCGAGTTTGATTTGGGAAAATATAAACGTCAGAATGAAAGATTTTTGCTCTCCTCAGATCACATTCTGCTCTCCCTTTAACAAAAGTATTACTTATATATATATATATATATATATACAATGGGGGAAGAATTCAATCCTGAGACCTCACCCTCAAGGCCCAAAATATTTAACCACTAGGCCAAGCTCTAATTGTTAAAATAAATGTACAAAAGAAATATTTTAAAACATATATCCCAACAGAACCCAACCTTCTACTGAAAACATGGGTAGTTTCTATTCTGCAGCTAGGGATCCAATCTTTTTCTCCCATCATTCAAATTATGATCGGATGTGGACCATATGGAAAAGTTTGGGAGGAAACCGAAAGGATTTCACCGATCCTAATTTTTTAAACGCTGTTTTTATTTTTTACGATGAGAAAAAACAGCTCGTCAGAGTCACGGTACGTTGAAATCTTCTATATTCATCAGATTCCCGGCATCTTCTTGAATTTTTACTTGTAGAACTGAATTAGAAATATATTATACTTTGTTCCACATATTTCAGTACTAGATCTGGAACAAATTATTAGTGCATTATTTAGTTCATGTTAGTGGTATGTATTAAAATGTTGCATTTGAAATGTTAAACCAAACCATAGGAGCTAAAAAAATGCGATTTTTCTTTCTAATCTAATTCCATACATGGATTGTTTGTTTGATAATACATAAAAGAAAAATGTAGTTCCATGTTTAATGATCACATGCACGTATGTAAAAGAACCAAAACCATCATGTTTATTTTTGTTGAAAGGTGTTAGGACCCTTAAAAGTTAGAATTACCAGCCACAATGCCTGATTGTACCAAAGCATAATCCTAAATCATATATATTAGAATCTACTTTTGTAAAAGACGAAAATAATTTATTAAAATATTGCTGATAATTTGTAAATCAAAGATTGTTTAGAACAAGAGAATCTAAGGTATCAGTATCAAGATGTGGAAATTTCATGGATACAAACAAAACCTAAAACTCCTAAAGCAAGGAAGGTGGAGAAGAAAGTAGCAAAACAAAAATCAGTGGGCAAAACTGAATTCCCAATAATACTTTATAAGACAGTAAAAGGCTAAGACCAAATCACGAAGCAAGAAAGAAAAATAAGATAAAGAAGAGATATTAATTATAAACGGCATTGAGCTTGAAAAAGGTGATCTTGTAAAATTCGACGTTTTTATCTACGATGAAGGTGAAGTTGGTCCTGAATCAAGTGAATTTGCAGGTAGTTTTACCAATGTACCACATAAACATGGAAAGAAAGACAAGAAAATCAAGACTTGTTTGAAGTTAGGAATAACTAATATTCTTGAAGATTTAGATGTCGAAGATGATGATGATGTTCTTGTTACTATAATACCCAAAGATTCAGGAAGAGGAAAAGAGGTTGTTATAATTGAAGGTATCAAAATTGAGTTTGATTAATCGATTATCGATCTTGATTTATTAACCATATGATGTTTGTGCTTTTTATGTTTATTAGTTGGTTTATTTTACCTTGATGTATGCGTGTTGTCGTAATATAATTATTGGTCAAGGTGTTTGTGTCCCTTGACCTTCATATGAATCAGCGATGATCAATTTCAACTAAACAGAAAATTAATTCGACCATAGTTTGTCCTTATTTTTTTTCATGAACATCACCAAAAGATACAGTAAAAATTTTGTATGATAATAGAATAATATTTTGGAAATATCTAAAATTGTTATGAGAAGAGGGCAACCCCGCAAGTCAAATATCTATACGTCGTATATTTTTGTGTCAAATATTTTGTTCCCATGTCGGGTACTATAAGTTAGGAGCTGAAAAACATACAAAGAAACTAAAGGTGGGATTAGTAGTCGATGATATAGCACTATCTTCAAATGTTACTAGCTGGAAATCATCTCTTGCACACTTCGCGCACTTCTTCGGATGATTCATGACTCGGCGAATCCCAATTTAGCTTGTTGGCTGGTTTACTGAGTGTAGATTGCAGCCACATATACATTGAAATGCAAAACTTATAGTTGTATGATTCTCTCTACTCTTAGGTAGAGAATGCCTTATTCTTGTTCAGTGACGTTCCTTTGGTAAAACATTCTTTCTCGTGATTTCAGTTTGAGTCGTCTTGACTTGTCCTATGAGAAGTGCTACACATAAGGATCTACCTTTTCGTCGTAGTTATTAGCTTCCATATGATTCTGATGAGTGGATAAGGCTCTCGTTTTCACCTTAGTCTATTTTTATGAAATATTGGCATATTGAACTATGATGGCATTTCATTTATACTTTAGAAGTCTACTTTGCTTGTGAATTGCTGGGTTAAATGAAGAAGCTTAACACCCACCACCACCACCCCTATTTTCTGGCAGTATGCCTATAATGGTTAGTTTCTTACTTATTGTGGTTTCTTCAATCTGCAGGTTTTCTTTTTCATGATATTTCCTTTCCAAGTATCGTTCCAAACGAAGAATATACGCTTGTATCTTGAGAAAGTGTGCAAGTATAGCTTGAGCAAGGGCGGAACTAAGATTTGGAACTATGGGTGGCTTGGGAAAATTTTATGCATGCTAGGGGTGGCTTGATAACAATTTCAACTGGATTTGTATTGTCATCAGCTAAGCTTCACTATCCATTTTAAAAAAAAAATCTGAACTTGGGGGTGGCTTAAGCTAGCCCAACTCTAGGTTTAGATCCGCCACTGAGCTTGAGCCTACTTAATCTCTACTTCAAATTTCAAAGCGGATAAGTTCTCATGCCCCTTTTTATTTGTTGTCTCCGTCAAAAGAAATTTGCAAACCGTTTGCGGAATGAATTGTAATCTGATTGCACATCTTTCAAGTTTTTATACTTCACCTTACTTAACTCATAATTTTTATAGCTAGCACATGTCAGTTAATGTGAATTTACAGTTTGAACTTATAAGAAAATATGGTATCCACATTTCGAAGTTGATCTGTGTCGCTGTATTGGTTATAATATTCTTGTCTTAGCTCATCGGAAACAATGGTCACCAACGTATATTCTTGTTTAATAGATTTGTGATTTGAAGACCTATTAACATCTAGAAAATTTTTATTTTGTCTCGTTAATTTCTAAATTTTATAGGGACTGGAATAAAAAATAAATCCATACGCGCGCGTCTCTGCTACGTCCCAACATAAAACACGTACGCGCCCCCGTAGGGTCGCTGTTATGCGGCCGCGATACGTAGGGTCCCTGTCTTGCATCCATTGCGGACGCTCTATAAAATTAGATGTGTATGTGCAGCCCAATTTTTGCTTTGGGCAATAAAGAAACTGACATTTGAAGTTTTTGGCAGAGGAACTTTGTGGTGAGTAGGTGAAGTTTGTTCTAGAAGACGAGTCATCATTGAAGAGGGAAAGAGATAATGGTGTGAACTCTGCTTTCATATCACATCTGATTACTGTAAGAAATGGTATGTATTGATTGTAAAGTTAAAAAATGAAAGTTACGGGACAAAGAACTTGTTTGTTTGCAGCTGACTCGGCGTCTGAATCTGAGTCAACCCCTGACTCGGACCGAGTCAGCAGTCGGACCGTTTGTTTTCCATTTTGAGTCAGATCTGACTCGACCTATGACTCAGATATAATCCCTGACTCGGACTCATTTGAGTCAGGTAACAAAATACCCCTGACTCATGGGACCAAACCACTGACTCACTTATTTCCGAGTCAGATGAGTCAGATCTGACTCAAAACAAACATATCGACTCAAATCCAGATGAGTCAGGTGATTTCACTCAGATCCAGATGATTCAGATCCAGACGACTCAGATGAGTCAGGAGTAAACAAACATGGTGAAAGTCTTTATATAGACTTGACTCAACAGAACAGAAGGGAAAAATACAGGAGGTGCTGACATCGATCGTGCTACACACCACCCACCAATTTCCCCAATGATGTGGCATTCCTCATTGGTTCTGGAGCTAACATGGGTCCATTATTGTTGAATTAGGCCATTAAGGTGACGACACGTCACGTGGGAAGGGTGTGGGGAAGGTTTGTTGGGGCTATAAAGAATTTTCGAAGCTGAAATACAACTGTAACAGAAAACGACTTCTGTTATCTCAGATGGAAACAACTGTCACACACTAAAATCTTGTGATATGATTGGTTGAATAAAAGGAGTCTGCACACAAAACGTATGGATACAACATCTCAATCTAACAATTAATTAAATAAACCATAAAAAATAGAGAGCGGGGTCTAATAATCACATCCACTATTTCGTTCAGCAATTTGTATGGACTAACTCCAATATAATTCCAAGAAAATCAACTAGACAGTCAGACTCAACCAACGAAATACATTCAAGAGTTATATCTCAATTTCTCAATACAATCTGCAATCGAACAGATAGAAATCTGTGAGCCCGATTGATATGAGAAATAACTTCAACGGTATCAAAAACCAATGTTCAAGTGCCAACCAATTTCAATCAACAACCAAAGGTCGGATTTACCAATTGATTGAACTACGCACTACCTGTGATATTTCAATTATATAAAAATATAATGTGGAAAATAAATAACACAGACACCAGAAGTTTTGTTAACGACGAAAACGCAAATGCAGAAAAACCCTGGGACCTAGTCCAGATTTGAACACCATACCGTATTAAACAGCTAAAGATTCTAGCCTACTACAAGTTAACTTCGTACTGGAATGTAATTGAGCCCTAACCAGTCTCACACTGATTAAGGTACAATCGCGTTCCTTATGCCTCTGAATCCCAGCAGGACTTTACGCACTTGATTCCTTTAGCTGATCTCACCAACAACTAAGAGTTGCTACGACCCAAAGTCAAAGACTTGATAAACAAATTTGTCTCCCACTGAAAAGTCTATTCTGATAGATAAATCTGTCTCCCACAAAAATTCCTATGAAGTTTTTATTTCGTCTTTTGATAAATCAATGTGAACATGAACCAATTGATAATCCGGTCTTATATTCCTGAAGAACAGCCTAGAAATATCAATCTCCTCACAATAACTTAACTATATGGCAGTAGAAAAAGTTATTGTGGAATCACAAAGAATGAGACGGGGAGCTTTGTGATTACTTTTTATATCTTATCTATCGGAGATAATTCTCGAGCAAATCTTAGAGAAGATAGTATTTAATACGATAGAACAAGTGAGATCAGAACACGCAACTACTAGACAAAATAGTTGGGTCTGGCTTCAGAATCCCAATGAAGTCTTCAAGTCGTTAACCTATAATGGTTTTAGGAAAACTTAGGTTAAAGTAGAATTGACTCTAGTAGCAACTAGTATCACACAAGAGGTGTGGGGATTAGGTTTTCCAGTTGCTAGAGTTCTACCTAATATAGTATTCAAATCAGGGTTTGATAACTTTGAAACAAAGCAATCAATATTCATCGTTAATGAAAACTTGTTTTAAGATTCAAGCTAAGTTTGCTTAAAACCAAAGAAATATCTCTCCACTGTTAGATGGTCTTAGCTTGTTACACACAAATGAAATATACCTTCACTTAGATATGGGTAACCGTACCTAAACGTGTATATTGAGTTGTCTCAACAATAGTTAACCGAAGTTAGTCATATTAACACTTTTGTATTAAACACATTCATCTTAACACTTCTAAATCGAATTATAATCAAATGAATCTAATCATGTTACTCATAGAGTTGTTCAATTGTTTATATTCTCATAGAAGTATACAAGACACAACTGAAGCAAGATTGGATTGATTCAAAAGAATCAGTTTATGAACATTTTAGCCACGGTTTGCAAATATTGCATTCCTTAATTTATGAATGTATTTTTTCATGAGTACGAAATGATACATAACCGATTTTAGAACTTAAACCAACTCTGTTTGCAAACGGGTACGCAGACTATACTTCCGGACTTTGATCTTTTCCGATAGTTCGCAAACGGGTACGCATACTGTCATTGCAGACTGAACTCAGGTGAAACAGTTTGTAAACGGGTACGCAAACTTGGTTCCCGGGCTTTAACAGTTAAAACCGTTCTCATACGGGTATGCATACTTGGTTCCCGGACCTGAATCATTCTTACAACAGTTTGTTGGTCGGTTGTCAGCCGACGCAAAAATAATTGAAGTTCTTTCACTTCACAATTATAAATAAGAGTATAGTTATAAGAACAGATTCTTTCCACATGGAGATATGGGTTGTCAAATTGTTTTGATTACTTATAGAAACTGAGGGTGTTTTGTTTGTGATTATAACTAAATAAAAATAAGCAAATAGAATAATACGATTATCAGAGATAAAAAGTACTGGCTAGAGTTTTCATCTTCCATCTTCCAACATGTTATCAACTGAACGAATCTCAACATTCATTTTATATCGATATCAATAATCCTAGAGCGTCATATCGCAGGCTTACTCCGGAAAAACTCCTTTTATCATCAAAGGCGCAAAAGCCACACTTTGAATCCTTTTCACTAAATAACTTGGCGCAAGAACCACACAAGTTTAACCCAATGAAAGCAATAATGTTTATAATTTGAGGTTATTCTAAGCAATCCGGCGCAAGAGCAACACGGATTAACCTAGATTACGCTTCTACATATAATTGTACGGCAACATCCGTCGTTAACAACTATATTATGCTACTTCTAACAAGGATTATTTGAAAATTCCGGATCTCAAACCCTACTTTAGCAATATATATGAAAGCATGCTCATTTAATTTGCAACTTAAACGAACTAGCAATCAATCATACATGGATTTATAAATGGTAGAACATAAGTGTAGCGCCCCCTAATCTAGAAGCTAATTAAACCAACAGATTAAACTAAATAAAGAGGTACTATGAATCTAAATCATTTACTTAAACATTCAATTAAGAAATCTGCTACAAAACTTAACCCAAAACTAACCCCGCTCAGAAGTATATATATACCATAATTCATTTCAAATGATACATATGCAATAGTCATTTGGTTTGCAAATAAAATTTACAACATAATAAATATAGCAATATTTAACTAATTAACGGAGTCAACTCCTCCAAGCTTTCGTTGTGCAACTCTAATCAGTCTTTGAAACTGAAAGTGGAAAAGGGTGAGCACAGAGTGCCCAGTAGGAATAACATTTGACTTTAAAGAAATCATGAACAAGATTTGGAAAAAAATTAATATTTTCCCAAACATCAGTGACTAAGTCACTGGAATGCACAAACATGTATATGGAACAACTCCTTCGTCAAACAATGTATAATATGGTTGTGCAATTACGAACTCGCAAATCCACACCTAATCGTACATATGGATGTCGACAATTCCGAACTCGCAAACTGCCGACCAATATATCATAAAATCTATAGGTATAAATGTGAAGGAGCGTATCATATATACCACAGGTGGAAATTCTTATTTCCTATAAAAATTCATATTGACATTCAAACATTACAAGTCCTTTCCAAACCATGGAAAGATTCAAAGAATCAACAGAACAATCATAATACAAACTAAACAATGCACGAAATGCACAAAATAACAATGCATGAGTTTGTTAAACATAAACTTTTGTAAAAGAAACAATGGTTTCAAAAGAGTTAAAAGTATTCTCACCTCTTTTGATGACAAGCCACGCCTACATCGAGATCCACAATCCACCGGTTCATCCTTTGAATCGATCGTTGTTAATATAGACTAACTGTTAATCACACAAGAAGTCTAAGAATCTATCCAAAAGGCTCATACAAGAATCATACAAGTCTATCTAATGATTCTAAGCCCATTTATAGTTCTAATCTTTTTTACTATCAATCATTAACATAACTAAGAGTTTACTAGTACGATTAGATTGACTTTATAGTCCATAGCTAAGTCTTATGAATATCTACACTTTGTAGAATAAGTAAAAAGGCTAATTCAGACCATAAGTGGTCCAAAAACAATAATTGAGAAATCTGGCCAAAGGCCCAAGTCCACTAAGCCAGTCTATTAAACTAAGGCCTGGTTTATTTGGTCCACTAACGGTCTCTAGCGCTCAACCGGCTCAAATAACAGTCAACGTCAGTTGAGGTCAAGTCCAAGTCAAAGTTAAAGTCTGGTCAACGGTCAACTGAGTCAACTCAGGTCAATACAAGGTAACTCGGTGAGTCAACACCGATTCAATTCAGTCAGTTAAACTAACTCAGTCAGACAAACTGACTGGGATGACTAACAGGCCTAAGTCTCAAGAATAGAAGTTCAAATAATCACTATACATTTCATTCAAATTATAATTCAAAATTGATTTACAAAAATAACACAACCTACCTGCAATTGCAGCTGTAAGCCATACTCAGATCATCTCAACACAATCATCTAATTCTCTTTCTAAAACTCCAGTCACATAACAGCTCTTACAACCTGAATCATTAACACTTCGATTAACTCTAACAATCTACTTCTCTATCTCATTCAACTGAGTTCAGTTCCAAACCTCGCTGCCAAAGATCAACAGCTCAACTGCAATGTCAGAGCTACAACCTCCCACAATATTAATATCAGTTCATCTCATTCCATTCTCAACAGTCACAATTGTATCTCAATTCAGACAATCAACCAACAACACAACCAGTTCATGAATCTGTCACCACTTACACTACCAACAATAGCTAACCTGTCTCCATGTAATTTCAATCCATATGTTCCTCCTATTACAGACTCACATTCCATTTTAATCTCGGCTCCATTAACAACATACACTCAACAATCAAGAAGAATAGCTTAACAAAATTAACTTAAAAGAATAGTTACCGCCAATATGTGTTGATTATGCAATTGAACTCATTTCTTATTGCCATCACCAGTAACCATTTACAATTTCCACCTAATCCTTGTAATCTCAGTTCTTCATCAGTTACCATTTATAGCTTCTCGGTATCACAGAGTTACTGGACTCGATACCAACCAACCCAGACTAACACCATTTGTAAAACTAACTTGCTACACTCATTCCCCTTCTATAACCATATTCATCTAAACTTCAATCTACCGTTCCGCCAACAACTTCTACAGTTCACCACTAACTCGGTTCAATTAGATTGCATTGTAACTCTTTAAACAACCACTAGATACTCAATTCAGATAATCACCAACACCACCATCCCTAGATACCACTTCAATACCAAGCACATCATTTTCTCAATCACTACCAGAAATTACAACTACCTTGCATCTTTATTCAGTATCAAGATAACCACTACCAACAGTTTCCTGTAATTCAACACAAACCTACACTACATCTAAATCTCCGGTTCATAGCCATCAGAAATCACTTTCCCATTAACAACTTCATCAAAACAAACAACAACACAATCAAAATAATTATAAACATCTTCAATTCAGTTAGAAGATTTACCTCAGTTCAGGTTCGACCCTAATAACATCTTCATCACCTTCTTATTAACAGGACCGAGCCTTAGTCTTTATCTCTCAATCTTCAGTTCCATCGTTTATTCTCAGGAGAACCCTAAAACCAATTCTCAAATATCCTCTTCTCCAATTTAAGATGCACTTCGATTCACTTCTTAAAACACCACACCCATCTAATAATTTTGTCTAATTCTCCTTAATCGTCACTCAAATTGAACTCAAATTCAATTCTCTGAGAAACCCTAATAGAAATTACAAACTTCGATTCTCTGATTTACACTCCAGAAACTCAATTGAACAACAACCCTTTTTGTTCTTCATCATCAACCACTCAACTCCATCTTTAATTAATCAAATCTTCCATATCTTGAACTCAAATCGAACCCTCTAATCTCATCATCAACATCCTCCACTTAATCTACTCCTTCTTATCAACTGATTCTCTCAACGAATTCTCAAACCTCACTCAAAATCGCAAGCAGCAGAAGACAGGGAAGAAGAAAGAGAATAAACGAGAAGAGAAAGAAGAAAGAAGAAGAAGAAATAATGAGCTTATCTGCTCGATTCGGTGCTGATAAGGCCAAACACGAATGGTAAAGGCTCCCATCCAAAAGATATGGGAAGCCAGGAGGTCCACTTCAAAAAGTCTATTTTTCCCTTCATGCTAAACTGAAGATTTCTTCTTCCTCCAATATCCGGATGACACGTTCGAGTATCCCATTCCGCGTAACTTTTTGAGATCTATCCAGCGGTACTAATTTTATATCTAAGTCGTTGTTATATTAATTTATATTAATTAACGTTCGTGCTAGACTAATCGAGTTATTATCTTCTATTTCGACACTTGACCGGTCTAATAGCGTTGACGAGCTTGAGGGTCCTTACATTCTCCCCACCTTATATCATTTCCGTCCCCGAAAATCAAACCATCCTTCCAGTCTTCAAAAACTCTCCACTTTAAAGAATAATCCCATCTCTTGTCTAAGCACAAACAACAAAAAGCAAACCACAAACCTATATATCGCTTTCTACAACTAAAATTTGTGGCTCTACTATGTTGATTTAAGTTCTATCAAATAGGAAAGTCTATGTTTCTTACACTAATTTATATAACGGAACTTATAAATCTTAGTCTCTAAGTTCCTTACACTGATTTCTATTTTAGAAAATACCTGTCTCTAATTACAAAGGAGATTCCTACGAATTTATTTCTAAGTGAATTTATATCTATCCGTTTCCTAAAGAATAATACTAAGCTTCTATGATCGGTCATCTCTGAATGCAGTTGCCCTGTCAAGGTTGGCCAAGCCCAACAATGCCTTCCTACGAACAGAGAAAACACAACCTTCATTATTCCCCAGTGACGGATTAACTAATTATTAATTTATTAAAATTAATTAGTCTCTAAAATTTTATCGTAATTGGTGTAAGTATTATAATTTATTTCGTAAAATATATAAATAGTTCACAACATTTTAAACAATTTAGTTATACGAATCATTACATATTATCTTCAACGTATCTATTTGTTTATTTCATTATGTGACTGGATATAAGTAAATACCACTAACAATTTGCCATAATCGTTTGGTATTAATATTGTATTATCAATATAACATTTATTTCTTATTTCTTAGGCCGATAAAAGTTAATGGTAATTAAATTTTATGTTATTGCTAAATAATCTTTAAGTTGTACTATTAATAAAAATTACATTTTGTTGTTATTATCCTATAATAATTATAATAATATTTTTATTATTAACATCGATGGTCGAACTCTTATTCTAACTAGTCTTTCAATTATTATTGAGTCCCAAAAGTATTATTAACATTTATGTGATAATAAATTATTGACCTTACTTATAAGTCAAGGTGCTTAAAAAGTATATATATGTGACTTTCAAGATTTTTCAGTAATACTAATCTCACTATTTTTAGTATTGAATTGTGTACCTGTTCATACTATTTAGATCAATTATTCCCAAATCCATATCAGCTAATTCTGTTGGTGTACCCTACAAATTTTTTTTACTTCATTGCAAACAAAAAAATCAATCAATCAAATAATTCTTTTAATTGTAGATAGTTTTTTTTGGTGATTAAGATTTATCTCACAACCCAACCCAGTTCTAAACTAATCAAGTTCACTAACTGGGACTGGCTATTCCTATTGTTTCCCATATAAGATCTAATAGTGAGCTCTGATACCAACACTGTAGCGCCCCCTAAGCTAGAATCTAACTAAACCAACAGATTAAACTAAATAAAGAGGCACTATGAATCTAAATCATTTACTTAAACATTCAATTAAGAAATCTGCTACAAAACTTTACCCAAAACTAACCCCGCTCAGAAAAATATATATATACCAGAACTCATTTCAAGCGATACATATACAATAGTCATTTGGTTTGCAATAAAATTTACAACATAGTATATATATATATATATATCAATATTTAACTAATTAACGGAGTCATTTCCTCGAAGCTTTCGCTGTGCAGCTTTGATCAGTCTTTGAAACTGAAAGTGGAAAAGGGTGAGCACAGAGTGCCCAGTAGGAATAACATTTAACTTTAAAGATATATCATGAGCAAGATTTGGAAAACAATTAATATTTTCCCAAACATCAGTGACTAAGTCACTGGAATGCACAAATATGTATATGGACAAACTCCTTCGTCAAACAATGTATAATATGGTTGTGCAATTCCGAACTCGCAAATCCACATCTAATCGTACATATGGATGTCGACAATTACGAATTCGCAAAATGCCAACCAATATATCATAAGAGCTATAGGTATAAATGTGAAGGAGCGTATCCTATATACCACAGGTGGAAATTCTTATTTCCCATAAAAATTCTTATTGACATTCAAACATTACAAGTCCTTGCCAAACCATGGAAAGATTCAAAGAATAAACAGAACAATCATAATACAAACTAAACAATGCATGAAATGTACAAACTGACAATGCATGAGTTTATTAAACATAAACTTTTGTAAAAGAAACAATGGTTTCAAAAGAGTTAAAAGTATTCCCACCTCTCTTGATGACAAGCCACGACTACCTAGAGATCCGCCATCCACTGGTTCATCCTTTTAATCGATCATTGTTAATATAGACTAACTTTTAATCACACAAGAAGTCTAAGAATATAGCCAAAAGGCTCATACAAGAATCATACAAGTCTATCTAATGATTCTAAGCCCATTTATAGTTCCGCACCTTTTTACTATCAATCATTAACATAACTAAAAGTTTACTAGTCCAATTAGATTGATTTTATAGTCCATAGCTAAGTCTTATGAATATCTACACTTTGTAGAATAAGTAAAAAGGCTAATAAAGACCATAAGTGGTCCAAAAACACTAATTGAGAAATCTGGCCAAAGGCCTAAGTCCACTAAGCCAGTCTATTAAACTAAGGCCTGGTCTATTTGGTCCACTAACGGTCTCTAGAGATCAACGGGCTCAACTAACAGCCAACGTAAGTTGAGGTCAAGTACAAGTCAAGGTCAAAGTCTGGTCAACGGTCAACTGAGTCAAGTCAGGTCAATACAAGGTAACTCGGTGAGTCAACACCGATTCAATTCAGTCAGAAAACCAGGTCAAAACCATCAAAACAGCATAAACCATCAAAATACCATCATCATTCATGTCCAACACCGATAATGGCGGCAAGCCACCATCATTGATCAATCATCACCACTGCCAATGAATCATGAGCAACAACGGGTTTGAGCTCGAAACTCTTCTCTTCGTCACCTGAGCTCCATCTCATAACTCGGCCATTCTAACCGTAGTCTGTGTACAAGCCATATCATTCTCTCGTTTCCCTGACTTATTCTCAAGCTTCATTACAGCCTCGAACTCACTCCCTGCCATCCTTCGTACACTCTGCCATGGCCATTATGAATGGCTGCTATTATCTACTGCCATTAATCACGGTAGACTCAACTCCCTGCTTTCCTTATGAACTCCTCCTTCCATCTCGTCACCAGCACCATTGCTCATCTCGAATTTGAGTTCTTCTTCATCACCCATGGCTGTCAACAACGTCAACCAACTCCATCGACATCAGCTAAACATACCTTCCTCGTCTGCCATCATTCTCCACCGAGTAACCAACAAACCACCATACACAGCACCGATCGATCACTAGCAACAGCATCTCCTCTGTATACGGCAGCAGCATCATATTTTCCATCACCGTTAGTTCTTCACAGCTCCACCTGTTGTTAATAATCATGATCATCTAATTATACAGGCGTGTCAGCAATGGAGAAGACGACGGCAGCCTTAATTGCTTCTTTCTACCGTCAGTCTTGGAAGACTGACAGTTTAAATTCCTTTAGAGCTGCTTATACTGCCCCTAATAAAAGGCTTGTGTGCCTTTATCAATTATGTGCATTCTCTGACTTTCACAACTTTAGCTTGCTTCAACTGCTTCTAACTTCTTCATACGAGGTCGGAATGACCTCATTCTTTCGCCGTTCCCTTCGCCTTTTCGTTCTCTTCAAGGTGATGTGAAGAAATCTCGAATTTGAGCGAGTTCCACTTCCTTTTGGTTAAGATAGCCTCAAATACCTAACAAACTCAAAAGCAAACGAAATCAAAGCATAATGATACAAAAACTACCAATAAAACAAAGTATTTGAGTACCAAACTAGTGCAAATAATGCACCTATCAAATTCCCCCACACTTACCTTTTTCTAGTTCTCGAGCAAACTACAAAAATAAAATAAAGTACAACAACTCCCTATCGCCGAGGACACGGTTGTATTTACCATATGCAACAAGCCTTTAAACCCCTGGGTGTCCCTGGTGGACGAGTTATATTCTCGTGAGGGTTTACTAGAGATATACCCACAAAACCTACTCCAACTTCAAAGCGTTCCAGCGTCCCAAGCATCCAAGGAGTTATGATGACATCGAGTTTCTGCATGCTAGTAATAAGAAGTTAGAAATAGCAAAGAACATATTCATTCTTAAATCTTGAGTGAGAAATATCCACACCATAATGAGAGAATGCGTGTTTGAGAGCGATCAATAAGCATTTCTCCTAGACTTCTGCCTCACTTAAAAGGATTTTATGATAATTGCACTCAATAAGACGGTTTTTTATGGGTCTCACATGTGTGTAGGTAGGAATGAAGAGAGAATCCTACACACGTTGAATGATGGGAAGGAAACCTTCCGAATTATTTCTGGAGACTCCACAAAATAGTGAAAATTAAAAGACTTTTTCTGATGATCTCTTAGAAAGTAAATCAACTATATGCAAGGATGGGAGTACTCACTCACCTTCGATCGGCAATATTGGTAGCACCACTCTCACATCATTCAATAGAAACGTCTTCTTCATCTTCTTGGTCTTCGTCTTCGGTCTTCAACTGTTGATGATAAACTCTTGAACTTCGTAGAACTTCGACAATTTGTAACTCTTTATCTTCAATTCCTTGTTGCTTGAAACTTCTTCATAAATTTTCTTTCTTCCCATGGCTTTATTAAATGGATACAAAAATAAATACAAACCAAAATAATACAAAGAATTTCTCTTGTCTTCTTTTTTTTTTTTTATGACAACTTGACAAGAGAAATAACTACAAACTGGATATAAAATAAACAATGAAATTGTTATACCCATGAAAATAGTACTTTACCGCTTGATTATTCACAACTTATATTGTCTTCGTATCATAAACTTCAATATAATTCTCATCTTTTGATTTTCTTCGCTCTTGTAAATAAGTCTTCAACTTGTATATAAAAATCTGCCCATTGTATGTTGCTTTACTTGGATATGAAATTTGCTCATTTTTGTACCATTGCTTGTAAACCTCAAACGTCTTCAACTTTCCTTGTAGATTTTGATGTCGCTCCGCTTGTTGACGATGATGTGTTTCTATGGACCTGTTGTTAGCGAGAGAGAGAATGGTGCTAACTGCAAATCAAACTACAAGAAGGTGGTTTTCATCTATAGACGTCACCCTCATGATTGAAAAAATTAGAACTCAAGAGATCAAAATTAGTGCTTCTATTGGTGGGAGGTTGGGTAGCTCACCATTCTACCCGGAATTAACGTACAGTGACACACACTCAAAAGAAAGCTCTTTAGTCATTTATAAAGAAATCTGGTCTGGTGCCTCGGTTGATATGAAAATGGGTAGTCTCCACTAACGATTGATCAGCAAATATAATAATGCATTTCTCCCTGCACCTCATTTTCATCACCGCATAATTAAATCCATTATTTAACACTCCAATTTGTAAGAAATCCGAATGTAGTTCCCTAACACTTCCAAGTTCAGTTATGTCGGTCAGGATCTCTATGTAAACCTACCTAGAAGTATGCTAGTGACTCTAAAATCTCTAAAAGTTAGAGGTTTTATGCAAATAAATACAAAATTTTGAAAAATCTAGGCAAAAAACTAAAAACTCTATATGCAAAATACTCCCCCACACTTAAACTTCACATTGTCCTCAATGTGGAAAACTGAAAATTCTGAATTATGACATAGCAGCAGATAAAACGCAAAAACTGTGCAAATTGTTAAGGAATTAGGAAAAACTCCATTTCACAAAAGTGGTTCATCTACGTATTTTATACATAGTTTCAAAAGGGAACAGTGTTTCGACAAACGGTCTGACAGTTATGGTTTCTGGACTGAACTATGCGCAGTCTGAATTTTTCTGACGAAAAGGTACTCGTCATAATTTTCTTATAAAATAGATTTCGGACTCAATGAAATTAAACATGGGGATGAAAATATGATATGAAACAATAAAAACAAAAAATAAAATGGTTTAAGATACAAAACTTATGGGTTGCCTCCCATTAAGCGCTTAGTTTAAAGTCGTCAGCCCGACTTGCAAGATAAATTCCCCATACACCAATAATCTGAAAAGTTGGGGATCCTTCCATGTAACCTGTTTTGCAAATACTTGCTTCACACACATATTATTACAAGAAAACAAAACTGAATCTATCGCCCCATAGAAGTTTCCCCCACACTTATTCTTTTCTACACTTGGAAGTGTATAAAGAACATAAAAATCGGGAACTTCTATGGTTTCTTCTTTGCAAACATTCATAGTATGAGAATAAAATGTTTCTAATGGCAGATATCGAGAAACAAATTCTTTTAACAATATTCTCGAAGCACATACATTCAAGCTAATAAGAGGTAAAGGAGAAGGATTAATAGGCAAAGGGTTAGACAAACCTTGGAACTCTTGTGTTATGGTATCCTCTTCATGCTTAAAGAATTTACGTGAATTATTTACCTCTTGCACATCGTGGTCTATCAAACCTTGCAAGCATTCTTCGTTCGTTTCTGCCTTAACCAAAATCTCGGCGTAAACATCATCATTACAATCATTTGCAAGCTCAATTGGGTCTTCCACAATATTAGTCATAACGGTCACATTCTCAACATACTCCTCCTTGTTGTTCAGCACATACTCTTTTGCAGATGAAATTCTATCCATAAGGAATTTCTTTAGAACACTCATTGCATCATCTTCGAGCTCTACCTTTTGAATAGGTTCTTGATCATTATAAAGATCAACGCTTGAGTAAGCTACACAATTATCAACGAAACTTCCCAAAGATTGGCCTTTTTCAACATTAGCATCAATCAAATATTCATCACAAACCACGGGCACATTAGAATAGTTATTGCTTTGAAAGCAAAGTTCTTCCTCATACCTTTCTTCCTTATATTGATCAATACCTCTTCGTAAGTTAACAATACCTTCACGAAGTTTTTGGAGTTGCTCGTCTCTAGTCTCTTTAGCTTTTTGAACCTCTTGTTGTAAGTTGGAAAGTTTGTCCAAAAAGTTAGAGACTTGTTGTTCATGAGCATAAGAATCCTCCAACCCTTGTGGTTGTTCACACACATACCCGCCATAAGGTTCTTGGTACGTACAAGGACCACAATATTCCATAGGATATTGATCATAGCCAATAAATTGGTTTTGATTATACCCATATATTGATTGGAAGTTGTCATATTGTTGAGGTTGAAAACCGTAACGATTGTTCCAATATGGTCCATCCATGAGACGTAGGTACCTGAAACACGATTCTCAAAAAAAAATTAAAAACTAAAAATAAGAAATCAAAAACAAAATAACAATCCGCTATGCCTCCCCGGCAGCGGCGCCAAAATTTGGTCAGTTGTCAGCCGACGCAAAAATAATTGAAGTTCTTTCACTTCACAATTATAAATAAGAGTATAGTTATAAGAACAGATTCGTTCCACATGGAGATATGAGTTGTCAAATTGTTTTGATTACTTATAGAAACTGGGGGTGTTTTATTTGTGATTATAACTAAATAAGAATAAAGCAAATAGAATAATATGAATATCAGAGAATACTGGTTAGAGTTTCATCTTCCATCTTCCAACATGTTATCAACTGAATCAATCTGACCATTCATTTTCTATCGATATCAATAACCCTAGAGCGTCCTATCGCAGGCTTACTCTGGCAAAACTCCTACTATCATCAAAGGCGCAAGAGCCGCACTTTGAATCCTTTTCACTAAATAACTCGGCTCAAGAGCCACACAAGTTTAACCCAATGAAAAAACTAATATTTATGAGTTGAGGTTATTCTAAGCAATCCGGCGCAAGAGCAACACGGATTTAACCTAGGTTACGCTTCTACATATAATTGTATGGAAACATCCCGTCGTTAACAACTATATTATGCTACTTCTAACAAGGATTATTTGACAATTCCGGATCTCAAACCCTAGTTTAGCAATAGATATGAATGCATGCTCATTTAATTTGCAACTTAAACAAACTAGCAATCAATCATATATATAAACGCTAGAACATACGCGACACTAACAAATTATGAATGAATGAGAGTGAATACTTCAATTGAATAACATGTTTTCCAACTTAGGACTACATCTCTAACCAATAAGAAAGGGTTTAGTTACTCACGGATTTCTCAAAACCCATGAAAAATATAAAAGGGAATAGGTAAAGCAAACCCTAGAATCGTGATTATCAATCGCAACTCCAAACCCTAGCTCCTGTTCGTCTCTTCCCAAAAGTGTATGATAAAAGATATCTCCCCTTCGAAATAGAAAACTCTGCCTTATAACCGTGCAGAAATCATCTCCCAGCCAATGGGCTTCGTCAGTTCAGCCAAAGTCCAGCCCACAAATCAGAGTTGGCCTGTCAGTTATGCAGAACTGACAGTGCAGAACATCCAACGGTCCTCAACTACTCTTCCGCAGACACAGATATATCCGTGAGTATTTTTTTCTTCCGAGTTTTCTTTTTCGCCGGTCAGTGACTCACGTATACCAGGCCCCTCCATGAAATTATTTTTCTCCTGAATTTTGGTTTCTCAACACAGCCACTCACAGATATTGTCCCCTCCGTGAGAAATCTAATCCCCTGACTTTCTCAAAACTTTTTCTTTTCTTTCCAACATATAACAGCCGACTCCTCACTTCTCTCGACTTATTCAGTCACTGCCATGCATGTTCAACTTCTCAAACTCAAGTTTACCTTCTCCGTTGTGCTCAGTACCGTAACCAGCATCAATCAATAGCCAGACTACTTCAATGGCCATCGTCACCATCTTCATTATTCTCCAACTCAGGCTCGAGCTAACTACCATAGGCAAATCATGCTCCTACTCTTCTCGTTCCATTTCCATCACAGACTCGAGCTTGAGTCCTTCTTCATTCATATCAGCACAACCATCAAAACATCATCATCATTCATGTCCAACACCGATAATAGCGGCAAGCCACCATCATCGATCAATCATCACCACTGCCAATGAATCATGAGCAACAACAGGTTTGAGCTCGAAACTCTTCTCTTTTTCACCTGAGCTCCATCTCATAACTCGGCCATTCTAGCCGTAGTCAGTGTACAAGCCATACCATTCTCTCGTTTCCCTGACTTATTCTCAAGCTTCATTACAGCCTCGAACTCACTCCCTGCCATCCTTCGTACACTCTGCCATGGCCATTACGAATGGCTGCTATTATCTACTACCATTAATCACGTAGACTCAACTCCCTGCTTTCCTTATAAACTCCTCCTTCCATCTCGTCACCAGCACCATTGCTTATCTCGAATTTGAGTTCTTCTTCATCACCCACGGCTGTAAACAACGTCAACCAACTCCATCGACATCAGTTAACCATACCTTCCTCGTCTGCCATCATTCTCCACCGAGTAACCAACAGACCACCATACACAGCACCGATCGATCACCAGCAACAACATCTCCTTATTATACGGCAGCAGCATCATATTTTCCATCACCGTTAGTTCTTCACAGCTCCACCTGCTGTTAATAATCATGATCATCTAACTATACAGGCGTGTCAGCAATGGAGAAGACCACGGCAGCCTTAATTGCTTCTTTCTACCGTCAGTCTTGGAGGACTGACAGTTTAAATTCCTTTAGAGCTGCTTAGGCTGCCCCTAATAAAAGGCGTGTGTGCCTTTATCAATTCTGTGCATTCTCTGACTTTCACAACTTTAGCTTGCTTCAAATGCTTCATACTTCTTCATACGAGGTCGGAATGACCTCATTCTTTCACCGTTGCCTTCGTCTTTTCGTTCTCTTCAAGGTGATGCGAAGAAATCTCGAATTTGAGCGAGTTCCACTTCCTTTTGGTTAAGATAGCCTCAAATACCTAACAAATTCAAAAGCAAACGAAATAAAAAGCATAATGATACAAAAACTACCAATAAAACAAAGCATTTGAGTACCAAACTAGTGCAAATAATGCACATATCATTTGCATACGGGTATGTATACTGTGCTATATCCATACAATGGTTAATTGTTCTAAATTCCCATTTCAATAATTGAAACATCCTTAAAAGACGACAATAGCTGTCTCACACAAACTATTAGCTTATAAGTAATTTTCAAGTGATCGAATGATCAATACGAAACATCCCGAGTCTACGTCAAATGACTGTGTCACACAAATCATGTAAGATGTTACAAGACGATTTTCATATGATCATCTTTTGACTCATTATTTAGTTTCTAACAAATAAATTGTTTCCAAATAAACTCGTCAAGAACAATGATGAACGTAGTTAAAGCAAAAAGCTTTCCAACACATATTTCGAGAAAGATATGAGCGAGTTAAACTCAGCTCGAAATATCAAATGTGTATAATGTAAAGTCTATATAGCTATACAACTTAGTCTCGATAGGAGATAGAATATAATAGACTTCTGAGTGATAGATGAGTTTAAGTCTCCACATACCTTTTGTTGATGAAGTTCCTCCAAGCTCCCCATAATAGATCTTCGTCTTCAATCGATGAACGTCGTGAAGTCTAAGATTAACTACACATTCTATCCTAACATTAATCCGAGACATAGCTATAAGTAAACTAGAAATGAAGACTTATAGTTTTAACACCTAAACTTGACAAACAAGCTTGGGATAGCAAAGCTTGCGAGTTCGACCGAGCAGTGCTCTAACATATAAATACAACCTTAGCACTACTCATCTGAAAGGTAAGTGCTCAAACACAAGATCACCAATACGACATGGGTTTTTAATATGTAAACATCAACAAACACCCATATAAATCAAAATATAAGATTAGAAACTAAAGAGGGAAAAGTGAAACCCATATGTACTATAAAAGTCCAATACTAAATCTTCAATAAGGACCACCATTTCTGACAGTAAAGGAAGTTAAACAAAAATGTTGTAATGCAGTTCTATGGAGAGATCATGAAAATAGTAAACACACCATTACATACACGTCATACTAGTTTCGTCTTGCAAGTAAGGAGAGAAGGAGAGAGAGAGGTAGGTAAGGTCCGTAGGAAAGTAACAGAAAATGGAGAGAGGGTATGCGAAAATGATATCAAGTAGGACCAACTCACCATCAATGTATTGAAATCTTATCTCATCTTCATACCCCCTTCTGCAACAATTTAATGAGTCGTCTCCACATGACTTTCCGCACCCGATGGTGTGTTTCCGAGGTAGATCGTGTAACAAGACCAATTGAGGAGATTCCATTTTCTTCATTTTATACCAACTTATAAATTCTTCAAGCTAGGTTACCATTGGTTAAAGAATTGGATTAGACAGGGAGCACGTCATCTTTGGAGCACGTTCTGTACTACAATAGGGCAAGCTAAATTTGCAATATTCTCCATGGTTTCCGCCATTTCTACACAAGAACTTGCATCTCTAGATATCCAACAACTAGAACCTTGTGCTCGAATGTAGAGCCGGCCTGCGAAAAAATTAAAATAACTACGGAGCAATATCCACAGTAAATAAGATTACAGAGTTATAAAGAAGAGTGAGTACCTTATTAGTGCTCACCGCAGCAGGTTGGGGAGACTGATTAAGACAGTCCCTCCAGCTTAGAGAGTAGATGAGGCGAGTATCTGCGAATGATTTAGTTTGCCTCAGAGATTAACACTAGGATGAATTCTAAAGAAAGTGAAAACAATCTCCCCAACTGGAGCCGCTAGACGCAGGACAAAAAACGTTGGACAGATGCGGGAAAAGAGGTGGCATTCCCTGGACCTTGGATTAGCATGGGGTGCTTTTGGCGTGAAGCACGGATGGGCGCCACGTTGCTTTTTCTCTCCCTTTTTCTCAGTCCCGCATCTGTCCGAGTTTTTTTGCCTTTGCATCTGTCCCACGTTTAGCATTTTCTGCCCCACCAATCCTTTAATCTTTTCTCTCTACCTGTAAGTGGCACGTGTACACTCGACGACAATTTTGCTACCTGTCAAAGGATTTGAAAGAGAATAAGTGTTAAACAGTGTCTTTGAGAATCTTAAATTTCGACAAAATAGACAATTTATATGCAGAACCTATGAGCTATTCAATTAAAGTATCATGGCCTCAATTGCTTTTCAATGTTCTTTACTATGACAGAAAATAAATACATAGTCTTGGAGGTCCTTCCCTTCTAATACTCATCAATGATTCATGGTAGAATTTTTTACAACTGAAATCGTTTCCTTAGAATCTCAGCATGCATAAAACCAATTCCACATAAACGAAAACTGTAAACTTCATATGTAACACTTGGAGCCCGTTCGGTTGGGAGAATTAGAATCCTAGGAATTCAATTATGGGCTAATCCAATTCTTGGAATTGGATTCCAATCCAAAAAATTCATGTTCGGTTGAGATAATCCAATCACCTTTGTTATTACCCCGGAATCCAATTCCATTGCATCACTGGACCAATGCAATGGAAATCTATGGAGGGAATTGGATTCCTAGGAATTGAAATTCCCAATTACATGGAGTTAATTTGCCCCGTTTGGTTCAAGGAATTCGGCGCATTCCCTAGGAATTGGATTCATAGGATTCTAATTCTCCCAACCGAACGGGCTCTTAGGTGCTAATACTTAAGCTTTCTAAGAATTTCCCGGCCATTTATGTCCCATAAATACTAATATGAAAGAGAACATCTATTATAGAAATCAGTTCAAGACACTTCATACGCACCTCCCTCACAAGAAATATAATCTTATTGTGTAGCATCAGAAGTTTTACAAAGATGTAAGGAGCGTGTAACAAGATCAATTGAGGCGATTACTGGTAGGAATAGAAAAATTCCTACAGTTATACTAAACAGCAAGTGCACGGTGTCTACTATGTAGAACAAGGCAAATACAGGTCGAACCCATGGGGACTTGGATGATACGGAGTTGAATTCTTAAGTCTAAATATACTAGTTCAGATCAAGGGATTGTCGATACGACGAGACAGTTGTTATTAACATCATACAAAAATGAAATTGAAATAACAGATTTAAACATTGGATATGAAGGTATTAGGGCAGTTAAAATCCACCACATAACCTCTACTAGGAACTTTCAGCTAATGAAACTAACCTCTACTAGGAACTTTCAGCTAATGAAACTATTCTTATCCTTATAAAAGATAGCGGTGAAGATTCAAGTCTGCCGCATATCCAAGGTGATTTCAGATGGATGAGTATCAACCTCTGTCTTGTTATGTCACAAGTGATCACATATTAATTGAACATGATTATCACAAGTTGATGCACAACACATAACTGTTCTAACTACAAAGGATGCAAGACACTCAAGGTGAAAGTTATTCATTGCAACACAAGGATTAAACCGATCCCTATTCAATTAAACTTTACAAGAACAATTCCATTAACATAAGTAAACTAGCAGTAAGTTAAGGGCTCCATCTACGGGCTCCATCTACCTAGTTATGAAACTAGAAATGAAATCAGGTGACATGAAATTCGGTAATTGAGATATTCATTGATGCAATCCAACCTAATATTTCTTAAATTTGATGATTTCAAAGTTATAGTGAAGATGTAAATAACAAAAGAAGCTAATTCCTCATTCTGATCATTCTCACCGAATACCCTAATTCACAATCCCAACCTCTATTTTATTCATCAATTCCCACAGTGATTCAGGTTTAATTCAACAATAAATCAAGACCCACTCACCATAAATGTTTCTGTGCCATTTCCCCCCTTCTGCATACTACTTGCAGCGTCAACTAAATGCTTGTCTCCTCTTCTGATGGTGTAGCAGCTATATATAGCTCCCGCAAACCTAGTTTTGGCTAGATTTTATTATTGACAATGTGATTGTAAGAGAGAGAGATAGATGATCCTTGAGTGGTTATGGGGGGAGATTAATTGATGGAAGATGAGGAAGGAGAAGTTGTTGATGGTGATGTCGGTAGGAGTAATGAAGAGAAATGGAATTAGGTAGTTGGTCGTGAAGGGAAATTTGGGGAGACAAATGCTAGGGTGTTACGCAGTAACATATGATTATGATGTTCGGAAACCGAAATAGTGGTTTGTGTTGGGCATGAACACGCCAGTGAAGTGTTTAAAGGTACAAACGGCTTGCAGCTGATAACGCAAACGGTTTGTGCAACTTCTTCCGTGAAACCTGTTAACTCTCCTCGATTGTCACTTGGCCTTATCCCACATTATTAGCCCAACCGGACTAACCTTCTCCCAAGTGAATATCTTGTTAAAATAATATTTTAGTGATTGCTGCTTAAAGAAGATTATATAAGGTGAGTCTTGAATAGGTTGTGGACCAAAAATATTGTGGTGTATTTGGTACCCTCATCATTTCATCATTTTACCAATTATTTCAATGGTAATTGTAATGATGGTGTCTCTTGGTATTTGATGATAGTTAAAAAGCATAGCATTTGGGAAATTGGTAGAGGTAATATTGTTCATATCCTTAAGGATAATAGGTTCCCCAATATGACTAGCCATCCTTTAATCTTAAACCCTGATTACATTGGAACTGTTAGAGCACTGCCTAGTCGAACTTGCAAGCGTTGCTATCTCAAGCTTGTTTGTCAAGTTTAGTTGATTAAAACTATATACTTGATTTCTAGTCTACTTATAGCTATGTCTCGGATTAGGATAGAATGTGTAGATGGGCTTTAAACTTCACGACGTTCATCGATCGAAGACGAAGATCTACTGACGAGAGCTTGGAGGAACTTCATCAACTAAAGGTATGTGGATACTAAAGCTTATCTATCACTCAGAAGTCTATTTTATTTTATCTTCTAATAAGACTATGTCGTATAACTATATAGACATTTACATTATACACATTTGATATTTCGAGATGAGTTTATCTCGCTTATCTATTTCTCGAAATATGTGTTGGAAGCTTTTTTCTTTAACTATATTCATCATTATTCTTGATGAGTTTAGTTGGAGAGAAATTTATTTGTTGGAAACTAAATATTAATTCAAAAGATGATCATGTGAAAATTGC
The DNA here is from genome assembly GCF_003573695.1 of Papaver somniferum. Lineage (NCBI taxonomy): Eukaryota > Viridiplantae > Streptophyta > Magnoliopsida > Ranunculales > Papaveraceae > Papaver > Papaver somniferum. The sequence continues at coordinate 59,997,993 of NC_039363.1, read as the reverse complement.
CTTGAAACATCTTACATGATTTTCTGAGACAATCATTTGATGTCGACTTGGAAAGTTTTGTATTGATCATTCGGTCACTTGAAAATTACTTGAAGCTAATGGTTTGTGTGAAAAAAGCCATTGTCGTCTTCTAAGGATGTTTCAATGATTGAAATGGGAGTTTAGAACAATTAACCATGTATGGGTACAACATGGTATGCATACCTATTATGCTAACTGTATTGTTATAATTCAGGTCTGGGAACCTTGCTTGCGTACCTAGTATGCGAACGGTTTTACCTGTAAAGGTCTGGGAACCTTGTTTGCGTACCTAGTATGCGAACGGTTTTACGTATAAAGGTCTGGGAACCTTGTTTGCGTACCTAGTGTGCGAACGGTTTCACCTGAGTTAGGTCCAGGATGGATGTTTGCATACCTGGTTTCCGAACGGCTGGACAACACCAAGGTCCGGAGCTGTGTTTTCATACCTGGTTTGCGAACACAGTGGTTAAGTTCTAAAATTTGTTAAATATGATTCTCATACTCATGAACTAAACATTTATGAATTAAGGAATGAAATCTTTACAAACTGCGGATTAATGTTCATGAATTGATTCTTGTATAAGTACTTTGTACAATTACGAATCAATCCCCTTTTGTTTCAATTTGTCCATATATATTTCTATGAGATAGTGAACAATTGAACAATTCTATTTGAAACACAATTAGATTCATTTGATTATCTTTCATGATCGATTGATCTAGAAGTGTTAGATGAATGTGGTTAAGACAAAAGTGTTCATCTGGCTAACTTCGGTTAACTGTTATTGAGCCAAATCAATATACACGTTTAGGTACGGTTACCCAAATCTAAATGAAGGTATATTTAATTTGTGTGTAACAAGATAAAACCATCTAACGGTGGAGATTGATTGTTTTATTTTAAAGCGACTTAGCTTGAATCTTAAATCAGGAATTCATCTGCTGGTGAATATTGAATGCTTTCTTACTAAACTATCTTAGCTTTGATTGTAAGCAAACCCTGATTTGAAAGACTATACAAGGGAGAACTCTAGCAACTGGAAAACCTAATCCCGACACTTTCTTGTGTCCTAGTTGCAAACTAGAGTCGATTCTCCTTTAACCTAGGTTTTTCCAAAACCATATTAGGTTAACGACTTGAAGACTTCATTTGGGATTCGTGAAGCCAAATCCAACTATTTTCTCTGTAGTTGCGTATTCTGGTCTTACTTGTTCTATCATGTTGAGTATTATCTTCTCTAAGATTTGCTAGAGATTTATCTCCGATGGGTAAGATATAAAAATTAATCACAACAGTCTTCGTCTAAAACTCTTGTGATTCCGCGATAAATTTTTCTGTTAATCAGTTGGGTTATTGTGAGGTGATTGATATTTTTAGGCTGCTTTTTGGAAGTATAAGACTGTATTTTCAATTGGTTCATGTTCACCTTTATTTATCAAAAGACAGAACAAAAACCGAATAAAGAATAGACATGTTTGTGGGAGACGGATTTGTTTATAAGTCTTCGACTTTGAGTGGTAGCAACTCTTAGTTGTGGCTGAGATCATCTAAGGGAGTCAAGTGCGCAAAATCCGGCGTGGTTTTTAGAGGAGTAAGGAACGCGACTGTACCTTAATCGGTGTGATACTTGGTTAGGGCTCAACTACATTCCAATACGAAGTTAACTTGTAGTAGGCTAGTGTCTGTAGCGTCTTAATACAATGTGGTGTTCAATCTGGACTAGGTCCCGGGGTTTTTCTACATTTGCGGTTTCCTCGTTGACCAAATATTCTGGTGTTTGTGTTATTTTTTTTCCGCATTATATTTGTTTATATAATTGAAATATCAAGTTATGCGTAGTTCAATCAGTTGGTAAATCCGACCTTGTTCGTTGGACATAACTTGATTGAAACTTGGGCATTGGTCTTTGGTACCGCCCAAGTTATTTCTCTTATCAATTAAGCTCACAAATTTCTATCTGTTTGATTTGCTGATTGGATTGAGAAATAGAGATAAAGCTCTTTGATATATCTCTTGATCTAGCTCGCTTTTAAGTTGGTGCTCTCAGATTTATAATGGAGTTTTTTCATACAGATTTCCGAACGAATTATTGGGTGTGGTTGTTATATCCCCGCTTTTTCAATTGGTATCAGAGCAGGCAAACACGCTAAAACCTCATAAGTCTGTGTTTATAGCAATATGACTCTATAGACAGAAGCGTTATCTCTGACAAATGCATCACCAGGAATAAAAGTTATGTTCCTATGAAATCTATTAAAGAGAAAGACTTGTCGATATCGCATATAGATGAACATTATGTTCTCACGAAACAAACATATATTGATAAGTGTTACCATGATTATCTTATTGACGAGTCTGACTCTGAAGTATAAAGGGAAGCAGCCCAAGAGAGTGCAACGATTATAAAGTCTTGTTAGAATCCAGGCAGATGAAATCAATAGGCTGAAACACAAAGTCAATATGATTATTGATATGGTAAATGATCGTGATTCCCAACTAAGGATTCTTCGTGAGGAAAACGTCGTAGTTTGTTCATCTTGAACCTTACTCTATGCTAAACTCAAGGAGGATGCCTTGGAAACCGAACGTCTATTGAGCAAACTCTCTATTCAGTGCAAGGGATTTTATGAGGAGTCCATTATACAAATTACTTATGACTCAACTGTGATGTTGGAAAATGTGACTACGTGTAATCATGTTTCTCTGATGAAGCCAGTTTCAGAAGCTAAATTGCAAACCCTTCCTATTGCTAAAGATGTGCTTGTATCTTCTACTAATCAAGGAATCACCACATCTCACGGAAGGGAGAAATCTTCTAACGATGTTGTCAAACCTATTCACTATAATCGCGCTTGTGATCATAAAGTGTGTCTCTTTTGTGATACAAAGAGACATGTTTGATGGAAGTGCAAATTAAGTTTGGATGAAAACTATATTGATCGACTCCAACATACCTTGGATCTAATTCTCAAATGTATAACTGACATTTGTATGTCTAAACCAATCGATTTTAGAACTCACCTTACGAAACTCTCCAGGAAAATCAGTTCAGTTTACTCTTCTAATGTTGGAACCTGTGATAAAGGCTTTCATACAAATCGGTCAAGGAGGTTTCAAAAGAATCCTTCTCAAACTAGTTTTGGAGATGGTTCTCATGGTGTGAAAAAGGTTCTATAAGGAGTGAATAAAAATGGAGATGTGAAGGACAACCTAAATATGATAATTAAATGGTACAAAGATCTTATCAACAGGCTGTCAAAGTACTCCAGAGAAACCTCTTCGGTTAAGTATTCAAACTTGATTTCATACTTTGATGGTAGTAAGTTTTATGATACTTTTTCACATCAAAAAGGGTTTCCTCAAAAAATTAGAAGAAAAAAGAAGTTTAACAAAGAACGTTGTTCAATTGATGAGCATAATGCTCATACTTGTGCTAATGATCAGGTATACTTGATGGAAAAAATATTCTCTGAGCTACTATCTTATTGATTGTTAGCTAGACTTTTACCCACAGACAACACTGCATAAGTATTTTCATTTTCTTCAAAATAATTTTTGTTTTGAAAATTTTAGTTGTTACAATCTTTTGGATATTTATGCTACTCTTGTGCTCTAAGTTTTCCTCTTGTGAGCATATAAAATTTATTGATCTAAGATTTGTGAAAGAAAATTTTCACGTAACAAGAATTGTGTTGTGTTTCCTTTGTAAAAGGAACTTTATATTTCTTTCTAAATTTCCTCTTATGGGTTAAGTTTGTGTTCGTACGGGTACCCGTTTTTTACAAGTCACGAACCTACTCCGAAAAACCCTGAAAATATATTCCATGAGAAACCGTTTATATATCTATCTTATTGAGTTGAGTTATCTCATTCTAGGTTGATTTTCTCATATCAAGAATGTCGTCTCCTTCTCACACTTGTGATTTTACGAAAGGGTTTCTTGATAAAGGTATTGGTTACAGTTCCAAAGGGAAGAAGAAAAGAACCCTAGTAGAAGTTGACGATGCCAAAGCTCAAAATCCTGATGATTATTCTGATGTCTCATGCTATTATGCATATACTCATCAAGATGTAGAGCATGATGAAATGGTTTCTGCTGAAGTGGTTCATGATTTTCTTAAATACTTTGAAGAAGCAAAACTGTAGCTCGTTGATACTATGAAAGGTCTCGATGTGTTACGAACTGAGTTTAAAAAGGTTAATTCTGACCTTGTTCTCATGAAAACGCATGTTAAAGATCTTCTCAATGAGGATATCTTCTCCGAAGAAGTAGTAGATGCTGTCAATCACAAGCTCAAAGGTCTTAAGACTCGTGAAGGTTCCGAAAGTATACTTTGATTTTAGTTCGACTTTGTTCTTTTTTGGTTCTTAGGAGTTCATTTTATTTTGTCTAGGAAACTTCTTATGAGAATTTATTCTTATGTTTTAAGAAGGATAACTAGGGTTTGGAATAGAAAATATTATGATTACACATAACTATTTCAACGATGTTCATCTTGCAATGTTTTTAGATTTATTTATTTAAATTCTGAGTTATTTGGAAGATGATTTTGCAGTATTAATCTTTATTGGTTTAATATATTACAAAAATATTTTATGGGATATGTTGTGTTTACGTCCGTGAACTATGATTATCTCATATATGCTCAAAAGTTAAGTCTATTATGTCATTATGCAAATATTGATAAAAGGTAGAATGAACTTTTGAAAATTCCGAGAGTATTGATCTTTCCCTGATCAATTTTTATGTGAAAGTACTGTATGACTCCGTAAGTTTTCTTATGTTGAGCATTTCCGATTAAATTAATCAATAAGGTCTTCTTGTGGTTCATTTATTCGAGTTTACCGGATATAAATCCATGTGGTTTGTTAATGTCCAAAGAAATTCTTCTTTCTTGTAAAAGTAAGGTCATATTGTTCTTTCGGGAATGACATATACTGGGGTGAGTTCTTAATTGAATTTGTGCTTAATTTCCATATCTTTGTGCGGAGTGCGGCTGTGGAATATTGTAGGAGTTATCTTGTATCTTGATAAACTCCTTGATGAATACACTAAGTTTCGACTATGTGAAATCATCGAAACAAGTTGATATGTTCTCTTTTGTTCATGAATTATCTTCTTGAAAATTTCATTATGATCCCGTAGTTTTCGTACCTTTGCCAATTTATATTGACAAAGAGGGGGAGAATTATTTGGTAGTTCACACTACACACATATGGTTTACAGATCATTATGTAAGGGGGGTGGTTTTCACTATGAGATGAAGTATTGACTTAGAGGGAGTGATACATATCACTGTAGTATTATTGTCAAAGTTGTGATGCAATTGGACTTTGATGCTGTGAGATAATACTATGACACTGTATAACAATGATTGAGAACATTTGTTTTCTTATTGTTATGACTATTGATGAGTGCTAAAAAGTGCATATTTCTATATATTTTTCTTGGCATTTAACTCATCTTTTGTGCACTAACGCTTCATTTTATCCCATATTCTGTGTTTTCGTTGTTTTCAAGAATAAATACTTTTCTTAATTAATTTTGCATTTTTAGGTACTAAATAAAGCTTGGATGAATTACGGAGCAAAAAGAGCAGAAAAGTGGTGGAAGCCAAGAGGAATCAAACAAGGAAGCCGCGAAGAATGTTGTGCGCAAGACCAAAAGGCTAGAACTGGGTTGAAGAGGAAGAATTGTTCTTAAAGAAGATATGGGCTTGGCATACCCAAGGCCCAAAACCCTCACCCAAATGCATTTCCTATATCCATACCCGTTTCCCTTTCTAGCCGTCAAATTGGATCATCTCAGCATCCTACGGTCGCAGCATTGTCAGTACATCAAAGTCTGAAGCTCCTGTCTAACACTACAACACCTAACCCCATCTTGAGCCGTCAGTTTCGTTGTATCAGGCATCCGACGGTCGATACCAGCCTATTCACTTGTAGCCGTTAGATCTATCTATCATTTCCGCATCCCACGGCTCAGCTTCGCTGGACATCGAATTGGCTACACCCGCTTCACACTGTAACAACCTACACCTATACCCATCGCCAAACACTCCCCTCCTTCTTTCCATCGAACCCATCTTCTTCCTCCCACTCCCTCTGCAACTACTCCACTGCCACCACCAACTCCGTCTGCACCTTCCATACCGCCACCACCTTCATCATATCACTCTAACAACCAACACCCATCACTCTATCTACCTATTACATCAACCTCTCGATCTTTTTCTCTCTGAAACCCTAGTTTTAAGGGTTGATGAAATAGGTTAGGTTAAAGATGAAATTGGAAGCAACATGAGATGTAGGAGACGCACAAGAGGGATGGGTCGAAATCAAAATCAAATTTCAGAGAGTTGGTATGATTTAATTTCGATTTAGGTGAAACCCTAATTTTTTGGGATTTTGATATTTTTATGTTGCAACTATAAATAGGGATGTGTGGGTGTTGTAGAAGGTATGCCTGGATTAGACAGAGCATCAATAGGAATAGTTTAGGTTTTGTTTTGTAATTTACATTTCCATGAACTGTTAGTTTTAGGGTTTGTCAATCTTTCAGTTCCACAATTTTCAATTCAAATGCACTGTTAAATATTTGTTGTTCAGAACTCCAACATGTTTTGAATGTGATTGTGTGATTGTTACAATTTTCATTAAGCTCATGTTCATGTTATGTTCTTATGTTAGCATCAGTAGGATAGTTTTATACATTGTTGTCCGACAAACAACATGTTTAAGAACTTCATCATGTTTTAATTCTACTACTAAGACAGAGATGAAACTCTAGATAAATATAACCCTATTATATGAGCACTTCTTCTCCATGACAGTTTGATGACAAGCATGTTTTAATTTCCGAAAAGGCTATATGAACTGAATGTAGTATAATCTTAGATTGCTTGTACCTTAGAAAGACAAGTAATGCTAGGGGATTGACATATGATAGCTGAGATTAAGGCATCGCTGTGATAGGAGAAGACTAGTATATCATCTTAGAGAATTATATGCATCTAGGGGTGGAATTGAAGCCTTAGTTCTCACCTTATCCCTTAGCTTCCATCACTTCCCTTGGCTCACAGCCTTGGTTTGTTTGTCTTTGTTTCACTGTTTCTTTGTTCTCTGTCACTGTTACCTCATTGCTTTACTTACTGCCTTTTTAATTTAGATAACTAGCTTAAAAACTTCAACTATACACCCTAGTCCCTGTGGAAATGACCCGTTCTTGCACAAGCTACAATCGACACCGTGCACTTGCGGTTAACATGTAGGCTTCTTATTCTCTTATTTCATACATCTTTCAAAGCCTACCAAGTTTTTGGCGCCGTTGCCGGGGACTGGTGCTGTGTAGTTGAAAAGAAAAAAAAAAAAAATTTTGCTCTTGCTTTTCTGTTTTCAACCTGCTGTAACTTAGCTGCTTTAGCTGCAACTTTGTAACTTAGTCTGTAATTTCTGCATCATCTGCATCTGCATAACCTTGCATCTGCATAATTAACATATTTCATTGCATGCCTGCATCTTCTCCATATCTGCATCTTAGCTGTACTTGCATTTATCTTTTAGCTTTTTCTCTTGCTGTTCATTTGCATCATTGCATCACTGCATCTGCATTCCATTCACTGCATCTGCACCCCCATCTGCATCTGTAGCTGCATATTTTCTGTCAAGCATCTTGGCCGTGCCAACTACATCTGCAAACTGCACTGCTTTATGCAATTTTCCTTTTTTTTTCCCTGCCTTTTCTGTGTACTGATCACACACAATGAGTGTCAGGTAGTTGGTGCTGCTGCTGTTTGTCTTTTGTTGCTGTGGAGTTGCTGCTGCTGGAGCTGAGCCTCTGGTGCTCTTGCTGTTGTTGCTGCAGCTGTGCTGCTACTCTTTCTTCTTCTTCCCGTTGCTGCTGCACTGAACTACTTGCTGCTGGTGCTACTTGCTGCTGTGCTGTGGCTGAACTGATGCTGCTGCTGCTGTCAACTCCTGCTTTTGCTACAGCCAGCCTCTGGTGCTGCTGCTGTTTTCTGCGCTTGCTGCTGCTGGGAGCTTGTTGCTGCTGTGAACCAAAGCCCAACTGGGTTGTGCAACCAAAATCAGAGCAGTTGGGCTGTGCTTAAAGAGTAAGCCTAAACCCATTAAGAGAACCCAAATTCTGGGCTTCCATTTTCTATTGGGTTTGTAATTTGAACTGAACTGTGGGCTTGACCCAACAAAAATTCGAAAAACGTTTTCAAAGCCCATTTGGGCCTGGCACTTTGGCTCTCTGAGAGCCCAAAAATCAAATACCCCCAAACCTTGCTCTTCAGCTTTTCTCATTGCTTGCATCCTTGTGTTTGCATCCTTGCATCAGCCCATTTGTGTTTGCATCCTTTCTCTTCAGCTTTTCTCATTGCTTGTAGCTTTGCCATGCCCTGTAAGCATGATGCTCTGCAGCCTTGCTTCATCTGCAGCATTGCCCTGTGGCCTAGCACCTATAGCATTGCCTTGTCTGAAACTTGCTGCCTGAGCATACTTGTTATTTTCTTGCTGTGATGCTTGCCATTTTTCCTCATTGCTTCTTGGCCTCACCCATTTGCTTCAAAGAGACTGATCTTCTCTTTTGAGCCAACAGGTGCTGCTACAGCCAGCCTCTGGTGATGCTGCTGTTTTCTGTGTTGCTGCTGTTGCTGTCTTGCTGCCTCCTACTGCTGCTGCTTCTTCTTTTTGTTGCTGTTGCTGATGAGCCTCTGGTGCTCTTGCTTAAGTTGTTGTTGCTGTGAACCAATCCCAACTGGGCTGTGCAACTAAAACAGAACAGCTGGGTTGTGCTACAAGAGTAAGCCTGAACTATGGGCTTGGCCCAACAAAAATTTGAAAAACGTTTTTAGGCCCAAGTGGGCCTCGTATTTTGGCTAACTGAGAGCCCAAAAATGAAATACCCAGCTGGGCCTCGTGCATTCCTGGGCTTGGTTCGCTGAACTCGTTAGTTGGGCCGTGTACTCAAATCTCTAGGCCGTTCGCTGGGCTTGTCCCACAGAAAATTTGAACCAGTTAGCTGGGCCTCATCCCATTAAAACCAAAAGGAGTTTTCAAAATCCATAAAAACCAAATGTTTTTCATTCCCATCAAAACCAAAATTTTCCCATAAAAAACCAAATAGTGGGCTTTGTGTCTTTTCAATATGGGCCAACCTCGTGCTCTCCATGAATACATGTATCCCACAATAAAAATTCCATAATCATGTATTGTCTTACCTCAAACCAATAACTCTTTTAAAATAAATGCAAGCATGATACAAATACTTCATATATTTCGAGGGTTCGATTCTGAGAACCCCTATACTCATGTAAGAGAGTTTGAACAAATTTGTCGGACTATGCAACCTGATCATATGTACGAAGACTGTCTGAAATTGCGTTTGTTTACATTTTCTCTAAAGGAAAGGGCCAAAACATGGTTTTACGGTTTGAGACCACAATCAATCAACACTTGGGACCAACTCACAGATCTATTTTTCAAAAAATTCTTTCCACATCATAGGACCATCGCTATTCGTCAAAGTATCAATTGTTTTGTCCAATTGGATGAGGAAACTATTTTTCACTATTTTGAACGTTTTAATGATTTTTTGAGCGAATGTCCGAACCATGGATTTGAGAAATGGAGACTTGTCGTCATCCTCTATGAGGGACTAAACTTTAAATCTCGAACCATGGTTGAGTCTATGTGTAATGGTAAATTTCTTGATAAATCTGTGGATGATGCATGGAAATTTTTAGCTGAGATTACAGAGAAAACTCATCAATGGGAATCTTTTAGGGAAACAGGGACAACACCACATGGTATGAGTCACCCCCATGAGTTAGAGTCTTATTCTTGTGATAGCTCCGACCTTAGGATTGAAAATTATCCTAGATTGCAAAATCCCTATCATGATGATGATGATGATTATGATGTTATGTTAGAAGAACATGTATATACTGAAAATGTTATGGAACCTTTGGGTTCAAATACATTAGGCTTCTCTGCCTCGACCTTCATGAATGATATTTCTTCTAGTATTCCATATACATGTGATGTTGATACTGAGTTTGAGCATGTGCATTTGTCCTATGAAAATGACTTAGGTAATATAGAATCTTCTGTTGACACTAATATGCATGAAAATATAATTGTTGTGTCTGATTCTCTACCTGGGTCACGTTGTGATGTTTCCACTGATTTGCCGATGCATGAGAATAATTCTTCTGATGATGTTGATGATTCTGATTTGTGTGAGCATGGTGAGCATGTTGTGACACTTGTAGAAGACTTAGGAGATGTTGATGTGATTAATAATGATGTGCCTATCGTCCTACATAAGTCACAATCTGATGGCCTTCCACCCAACCTAGATTTGGTTTGTACCGATATTGTCAAACCAATTTTTCTGAGAATGCCCAACCTAGGTTTGGAACTGTGTGCTTCCCAAGTCCTTTTAGACTATTTTGCATCTAAGTATAATATCTTTGAGGAGCCACGGTTGGAATTAGCATGTTTTCCCGTCCCTAGCAAAGTTCATTTCGAGCTAGACCTCGTGCATGATGAACCCACAAAACTGCGAGATTTTGTACCCAAAATTATATCTGTTGAAAAATCCAGGTTTCAGGGTAGCTCATTTTGTTTCACAGCCTCACTAGCATTTCTTTCCTATTATGATTGTGTGAAGCTGTTGAAATGTCTACACTCCGTCTTTTGGGTTGATCCTGAACTCTTTAGATTGTTAGTGTATGGTGAATTTTCTTGTATATAATCCAGTAGATAATATTCTAGATAAATCTTTTGTTTCTTTTGTATATATTGTGCTAATCCAATATGATCTCGGCTAAAAAAATGTTGGATTCTAGCCTTGAATAACGGAGTTCTAATCTTGCTTTCGCCGTCAAATTGGGTAATCTCTTTACTTTTTCTCTACTCAGCATGATCCTCTTCGTATGTTGTATTACAATTTTGTTCATCTTTTGAAACATTGAGGACAATGTTTAGTTTAGGTTTGGGGGTAAAGAGTAGATACCACGATAGCATGCAATAATTGAAAACAGAACTCTTTCTTTTTGAAAAAAAAAATAATAATAACAAAAAAAAAAAATCATAAAAATGGAGCTCATTTACCTTGAAATGTTGACTCTTGTGCATGTATGTAAACATAAGGATTCTTAGTCTAGATATTTAGGCACCCTGATTCTAGCACAATTCACATGTGATAAGAAACTTGCACACGCACAATCTACCAATACATGTATAGCCTCGATCTTCAAGGTGTTTGATAGGAAGTTAGATTGCCAATCACTTTAGAATACTGAATGAGACTTGACTAGCTTGTTCTTTGGTTGGTTGGGATAGAAGTTGGAGGATACGTTAAGAAAAGCAACCATAGAATTTGACCGGATGCATTCGATAAGGTCCACCTCTTGCTAAGAGTCATGTAATTATGTTTTTATTTTTGTTCATGTATCAAAAGTGTCACTATGTTGTAAATATCAAAGTTATTTCTTCAAAAAAAAAAAAATCAAAAAAATCAAAAAAATCAAAAAAATATTAAAAAAAAAATCAAGTATTTATTTATTCCATGTTTTGTCATGTTAAAGACAATAGTTCTCTCTTGTTCCAAAAATAAAAGAGAGTAATCAATGTAAATAAGAGTCATGTAAAGAGTCATCTTTTTGTTGTAAATAGTCTTGTAATAAGCAAGGAGGGTGCATCCATCGATGTATAACGCGGGTAAACTGAAATATCACCAACTCATTGGGTGAACATTCACAATTCTCGTAAAGCCGGACAGCTAGCTTGGCTTAGAATTCGGTTCTTAGCCTAAAAACTATCTCTTGGTGATTAGTAGTCATAACTTCAGGTCATTCTAGAAACATGTGTAGATACACTTTACACTCTTATCACGTGTCTTTAGTTGTTATCAGTGCTAGGATTGTGCCTTTGATAGTTAGATTGACATCTCCATTTTGCTGTGAGCTTCTACTGTCTTGCACATGTCACATTTCATGGAATCTGAGCTTATATTTTGTCCTAGAACTTTGTAGGTATGTTCTAAGAAAACCTTCACGAGACTTCAACTCGTCCACTAGGGACACTTAGTGGTTTAAAAGGCTTAGTGCATACGCTAAATGCATTCGAGAGACCAGCGACAGTGGTATAGGTAGGATTTCCTTAGTTTTGTTTTACTTGAGGACAAGTAAAATTCAGGTTTGGGGGTATTTGATGAGTGCTAAAAAGTGCATATTTCTATATATTTTTCTTGGCATTTAACTCATCTTTTGTGCACTAACGCTCCATTTTATCCCATATTATGTGTTTTCGTTGTTTTCAAGAATAAATACTTTTCTTAATTAATTTTGCATTTTTAGGTACTAAATAAAGCTTGGATGAATTACGGAGCAAAAAGAGCAGAAAAGTGGTGGAAGCCAAGAGGAATCACACAAGGAAGCCGCGAAGAATGTTGTGCGTAAGACCAAAAGGCTAGAACTGGGCTTGAAGAGGAAGAATTGTTCTTAAAGAAGATATGGGCTTGGCATACCCAAGGCCAAAAACCCTCACCCAAATCCATTTCCTATATCCATACCCGTTTCCCTTTCTAGCCGTCAGATTGGATCATCTCAGCATCCTACGGTCGCAGCATTGTCAGTACATCAAAGTCTGAAGCTCCTGTCTAACACTACAGCACCTAACCCCATCTTGAGCCGTCAGTTTCGTTGTATCAGGCATCCGACGGTCGATACCAGCCTATTCACTTGTAGTCGTTAGATATATCTATCATTTCCGCATCCCACGGCTCAGCTTTGCTGGACATCGAATTGGCTACACCCGCTTCACACTGTAACAACCTACACCTATACCCATCGCCAAACACTCCCCTCCTTCTTTCCATCGAACCCATCTTCTTCCTCTCACTCCCTCTGCAACTACTCCACTGCCACCACCAACTCCGTATGCATCTTCCATACCGCCACCACCTTCATCATATCACTCTAACAACCAACACCCATCACTCTATCTACCTATTACATCAACCTCTCGATCTTTTTCTCTCTGAAACCCTAGTTTTAGGGGTTGATGAAATAGGTTAGGTTAAAGATGAAATTGGAAGCAACATGAGATGTAGGAGACGCACAAGAGGGATGGGTCGAAATCAAAATCAAATTTCAGAGAGTTGATATGATTTAATTTCGATTTAGGTGAAACCCTAATTTTTTGGGATTTTGATATTTTTATGTTGCAACTATAAATAGGGATGTGTGGGTGTTGTATAAGGTATGCCTGGATTAGCCAGAGCATCAATAGGAATAGTTTAGGTTTTGTTTTGTAATTTACATTTCCATGAACTGTTAGTTTTAGGGTTTGTCAATCTTTCAGTTCCACAATTTTCAATTCAAATGCACTGTTAAATATTTGTTGTTCAGAACTCCAACATGTTTTGAATGTGATTGTGTGATTGTTACAATTTTCATTAAGCTCATGTTCATGTTATGTTCTTATGTTAGCATCAGTAGGATAGTTTTATACATTGTTGTCTGACAAACAACATGTTTAAGAACTTCATCATGTTTTAATTCTACTACTAAGGCAGAGATGAAACTCTAGATAAATATAACCCTATTGTATGAGCACTTCTTCTCCATGACAGTTTGATGACAAGCATGTTTTAATTTCCGAAAAGGCTATATGAACTGAATGTAGTATAATCTTAGATTGCTTGTACCTTAGAAATACAAGTAATGCTAGGGGATTGACATATGATAGCTGAGATTAAGGCATCGCTGTGATAGGAGAAGACTAGTATATCATCTTAGAGAATTATATGCAGCTAGGGGTGGAATTGAAGCCTTAGTTCTCACCTTATCCCTTAGCTTCCATCACTGCCCTTGGCTCACAGCCTTGGTTTGTTTGTCTTTGTTTCACTGTTTCTTTGTTCTCTGTCACTGTTACCTCATTGCTTTACTTACTGCCTTGTTAATTTAGATAACTAGCTTAAAAACTTCAACTATACACCCTAGTCCCTGTGGAAATGACCCGTTCTTGCACAAGCTACAATCGACACCGTGCACTTGCGGTTAACATGTAGGCTTCTTATTCTCTTATTTCATACATCTTTCAAAGCCTACCAACTACGGATCTTCAACAACAATGATGCTGAGTTGAAAACGTACAGAATCACTAGATTACTTGGAGTAGAGAAGAATTCAAGGAATGCTGAAGAGCCAAGGAAATCAAGCATGATGGATGAGATGCTACAAAGTTTATTTATTTTGTAAGTCATATGTATTGATAGTTTTGTCACTAAAATTGACAAAGGGGGAGATTGTTAAAGCACTGCTCGGCCGAACTCGCAACCGTTGCTATCTCAAGCTTGTTTGTCAAGTTTAGTTGATCAAAACTATATACTTGATTTCTAGTCTACTTATAGCCATGTCTCGGATTAGGATAAAATGTGTAGTTGAGCTTTAGACTTCACGGCGTTCATCGATTGAAGACGAAGATCTACTGAGGAGAGCTTGGAGGAACTTTATCAACAAAAGGTATGTGGAGACTAAAACTTATCTTTCACTCAGAAGTCTATTCTATTATATATTCTAATGATACTAAGTCATATAGCTATATAGACTTTTACATTATACACGTTTGATATTTCGAGTTGAGATTATCTCGCTTATCTATTTCTCGAAATATGTGTTAGAAGCTTTTTGTTTTGACTATGTTTATCATTATTTTTGACGAGTTTATTTGGAGACAAATTTATTTGCTGGAAACTAGATATTAACTCAAAAGATGATCATGTGAAAATTGCCTTGAAACATCTTATATGAATTGTGTGAGACAATCATTCGATGTCGACTTGGAAAGTTTCATATTGATCATTCGATCACTTGAAAATTACTTGAAGCTAATGGTTTGTGTGAGACAGCCATTGTCGTCTTCTAAGAATGTTTCAATGATTGAAATGGGAGTTTCGAATAATTATCCATGTCTAGATACAACTCGGTATGCATACCTAGTATGCGAACTGTATTGTTATAATTTAGGTGCGGGAACCTTGTTTGCGTACCTAGTATGCGAACTTCTTTACCCATAAAGGTACGGGAACCTTGTATGCGAACGGTTTCGCCAGAGTTAAGTCCGGGATGGATGTTTGTGTACCTAGTATGCGAACGGTTGGATAAGACCAAGGTTCGGAGTTGTTGTTTGCATACCTGGTTTGCGAACACAGTGGTTAAGTTTTAAAATCATCCTAAGTATGATTCTCATACTCATGAACTAAACACTTATGAATTAAGGAGTGTAATCTTTGCAAACCGTGGCTTAATGTTCATGAATTGATTCTTGTATAAGTACTTTGTACAATTACGAATCAATCCGATTTTGTTTCAATTTGTTCATATATATTTCTATGAGATAATGAACAATTGAACAACTCTATTTGAAACACAATTAGATTCATTTGATTATTTTTCATGATTGATTGATCACCATATTTGATCTAGAAGTGTTAGATGAATGTGGTTAAGACAAAAGTATTCATATGGATGACTTCGGTTAACTGTTATTGAGCCAACTCAATATACACGTTTAGGTACGGTTACCCAAATCTAAATGAAGGTATATTTCATTTGTGTGTAACAAGCAAAAACCATCTAACGGTGGAGATTGATTGCTTTGTTTTAGAGCGACTTAGCTTGAATCTTAAATCAGGAGTTCATCTAATGGTGAATATTGAATGCTTTTTTACTAAGCTATCTTAGCTTTGATTGTAAGCAAACCCTGATTTGAAAGACTATATAAGGGAAAACTCTAGCAACTGGAAAACCTAATCCCGACACTTTTCTGTGTCCTAGTTGCAGATTAGAGTCGATTCTACTTTAACCTAGGTTTTTCCAAAACCATATCAGGTTAACGACTTGAAGACTTCCTTTGGGATTCGTGAAGCCAGACCCAACTATTTTCTCTGTAGTTGCGTATTCTGATCTTACTTGTTCTATCGTGTTGAGTACTATCTTATCTAAGATTTGCTTGAGATTTATCTCCTATATGTAAGATATAAAAATTAATCACAAAATTTCGTCTGAGACTCTTGTGATTCCGTAATAGATTTTTATGTTAATCAGTTGGGTTAGTGTGAGGTGATTAATATTTCTAGGATGCTCTTCGGGAGTATAAGACCGAATTATTAATTGGTTCTTGTTCATCTTGATTTATCAATATATGGAACACAAACCGAATAAATAATAGACATATCTGTGGGAGACAGATTTTTTTATAAGTCCTCGACTTTGGGTCGTAGCAACTCTTAGTTATGGGTGAGATCAGCTAAGGGAATTAAGTGGGAAGAATCCGGCGTGGTTCCAGAGGCGTAAGGAATGCGACTATACCTTAATCAGTGTGAGACCTGGTTAGGTCTCAACTACATTCCATTCCGAAGTTAGCTTGTAGTAGGCTAGTTCCTGTAGCGGCTTAATACAGTGTGGTGTTCAATATGGACTAGGTCCCGGGTTTTTCTGCATTTGCGGTTTCCTCGTTAACCAAATTTTCTGGTGTTTGTGTTTTTTTTTCCACATTATATTTTTTTATATAATTGAAATATCTAAGGTTGTGCGTACTTCCATCAGTTGGTAAACTCGACCTTGTTTGTTGGATATAACTTGATTGACACTTGGGCATTGGTCTTTGGTACCATCCAAGTTATTTATCTTATCAATCAGGCTCGCGGATTTCTATCTGTTTGATTTGTTGATTGGATTGAGAAATAAAGATAAAGCTCTTTGATGTATCTCTTGATTGAGCTCGCCTTAAGTTGGTGCTCTCGGAATTATATTGGAGTTTGTCCATACAAATTGCCGAGCGAATTATTGGGTGTGGTTGTTATACCCCGTTTTTTTAGGAACTCATACTATAGTTGAGGAATTAATCTCATATCTTGCAACAAATGTTTGACCGGTACACCATGGAGAGAATTTTAACTATCCAACCTAATATAAATAAAGAGGAGGTGTATTGATGACCCTCAAGGAAAGTTTACAAGTAAATCTTTATATGATCTCATTGATATAAAAAACTTCATCAGTAACTAATAGTCTGGATGAAAAAATCCCGGGGCTCGATGTTATTCCTAAAATCCAATTCTTCATCTGGAAATGAAGAATAATATCGTGCCTTTCAGTAACGCTTTGTTTGTTTGCATAAATCATATAGACCCTCTTTGTACTATGTGCAAGAATGAAATTGAGACATGAGAACACTTTTTTATGCATTGATCGTTTACTAGAATTGTCTGGGCATTCTGTTCTTTAAATCTGGATAATACTACTTATAGCTTCGATGCTTTTAACGAGTGGTGTTCCAGTTGGTTTCAAAATTCTCATCCCCAAACCCCTCACGGACCTTGGAAAACTTTATGTGCCACCATATGTTAGTTCATATGGAAGTCAATATGTGAAGTGGTCTATCAAAAGACAACTCCCTATCCTACATGAATAGGAAAACTCATAATAAACCATCTCAATATGAGCTATGCAGACTATAAATCCTACTAGAAACCCGGCTAACAGCTTCGACTACCAACTAAATGAACATGCCTTAAATATATCCTTTGCTTATATGAGCTGTTTTGATCATATCACAAGACTAACGGGTATTTAGGTTTCTATTACAGGTGCAAGAGGATAAATCATTGGCAGAAGAACAAGAGGAGACAAAGTCCATGTAAAGGAAGAAGGGATTGCCTAGTTATCCAAGATGCTCTGAGTAAGCTATTCAACTAAACTGCAAAGATTTTTATCTTTAAGGAAACGACATCCAAATTAACAAAACTTTGCAAGAGGCAAGAGAAGAACTAATTGGAAAGCCAACTACAAAATGGATCAGTTGCTCGTATACTATTTATCTACTTTTGAAAGTATTATAAAGTTTAAAAACTTCCCTCGAAAACTTAGCTAAAGATGGAGTAAATCAAAGTCCTCGAATGCAGGAGACAACTACTCCTTATTTAGAACGTAATCCTTTTGGGCCCGTGAAAGAACATAATTCTTTTGGGCTTCTTCACTCACCGTGACTCATTGCTAAAAGTAGGGGTGTGTAACGGATGGACGGTTACGGATTAGGGGTCACCTGCAACCAAACCGTCAAAATTGCGGATTTGGAAAATTGAACCGTAACCGGTCCAATCACCCGCGAATTTGACATCCACGGATTAGCGGGTGATGCGGACCGGATGCGGATTAACCGCGGATTTAGAATTTTTAAAAAAAAAGTCTGCCTATCTGTGAAAACCCTTTGTATGGTTGATCTCTCTATTTATGTTAACTCACTATCTCACTCCCATGATAATAAATTAATAACAATGAAGCAAATGCCAAAGTTTTGTTGCACAACATTATGAGTACAATATATACTTACTAGGTAGTAATCTTAATTAACACTGCAACTGATAAGTGTAGTGATCTTTAATCATTTGATGTAGCCCCTTGTTTTTGAAAACGAATTTAATTTCCTTTATGAATTGGCAAACAGCGAGATGAATTTCCTGGATTAGTGTTTTAGCAGGATTCTTGTCCACATTAGACCACCTTTGGCGGATAATTAACTGCTACCTTGTTTTTTGTTTATATTCAGTATCAAGAGGAGGGCACAACTTCTTTTTCCAGTAGTTCTCACAACGCACGAAGTGGATCACATGCAAGCATCGAGAAACTTCAAAATCTTCAGTTTCTTCAGGAAGATTATGCAGATCTTGAAATGTTCTCTGAAGAGGACGAACTTCTTATTCCCAGTAAATTAAATTAGAGATATCTAATCTAATCTAAAATCTAAAACTCAATTTTTACGGGTGCGGGTGAATCCGCGGATTTCAAAGTCCAACCGCAACCAAACCGCTAAACCTTGTGGATTTAAAAACTCAACCGTGTCCGATCCATAGACTCTTACTGATTGGTTTTCACCTGCAATTTTGTGGACGGTTGCGGGTGAAAACGGCGGTTTCGGTTTTTCTGCACACCCATAGCTAAAGGGCTAAGTTGCTAACTCGATCCAAAAACATACAGTTTGGGGTTTCTTTTCTTTCTCGAGTCCGTAATCCCTAAAGGGTAGAACTTCGTAAAAATGGCGAAAGAGCGAAAAAGATCTTCATCATCAGAGAGAAACAGCAAAGATGATAATGAAGAAGAAGAAGTAACTCCATCAAGGAGAGATCGTAAACTAAAAGAAAAAATATCCAAAAGGAAAAACGAAGAAGAACATTCATCAGATGAAGATGATAAATCAATTGCACGAGATAGAAAAAAACATAAAAGTAGTAGTAGAAGTAGAAGTAAGAAGAAGAAGGGTAATAGTAGTGGTAGAAGGAAATCGAGCATTGGTTCTAAGAAAAGCTCTCGAAGAAAATACAGTGATGATGATTCGCCTTCTGATTCTGATGACGAGGAATCTGATTCGGAATTATCAGGTTCCGAATCTGAATCAGAAAGTTCGGATGATGATTATTCATCTGAAGAAGAAAGTGAGAGTGAAGATGAGAGAAGGAGGAGGAAAAGGAAAGAACGGAAGAGAAAAGAGAGAGAGTGTGAGAAGGAGAAAAGAAGGAAAAGAAGAAGAGACAAAGAGAGAAAAGGAAAGAGGAAAGACAGTGATGATGGAAAAGATCGAAAGAAAAACAAGAAGAAGAAAGATAAGAAGGAAGGAATTAAAGGAGCTGTTACAAACTCTTGGGGGAAGTATGGAATTATTAGAGAAACTGATATGTGGTATGTAATGTTGCTCACTGAATTAGGTTTTTTAAATTGGTGTTACATCTTATTTGATTAGTATGCAAATTGTTTCAATTGTTGTTTGGTTGCAGCTCTTATTAGACTTCAAGCACTTATGGTAGTTCTGTAGTATGTAACATCAAATGTCTGACTAGTTATACTATAGATGAAAGTAATTTTCACTATTTTGATCTGTTTTTGCCTCTCTTTTCCATGCTTGTTAATGTAATTTTCACTATTTTGATCTGTTTTTCTTCAGGAACAAGAGACCGGAGTTTAGTGCTTGGCTTTCAGAAGTGAAAGAGGTATTGTATAAAGCTTACAGGGGAAAAAATACCTTTAACTTCGGCGCTATCTCCTTTACCATTGTGATTCATTAATTACCTTGTCTTGTATTCTTATCATTATATGCAATGTTATGATGGATAAAGTATTCATGACGGTTTTCATTTAGCCTTTATTTCTTCGCATTGATCCTCGTCATTTTCTTTTAGGTTGTATCTGTCAATTTGTATTTTGTAGTTTGATATGGCTGGAAATTGTGGTGTCATCTACTTGTAGCTAATTGGAATTATGATTACAGGTGAACCTGGAAACTGTACCTAATTGGGAAGAAAAGCAATTGTTTAAACAGTAAGATTATCTCACTTAATCAAGAATATGACTGGCTTTACAATATGTTGTTTGCAGTGCCTTTGGATGGTTTGGTTATCTCATTTGTTTTGCTAATATTTATATATTCTTACAGATTTATGGAAGATCACAATACAGCTACATTTCCTTCAAAAAAGTAAGATTATAACCCTATCAGCCATATCAATGTCGTTTCAATTTTTTTTTTTAAAAGAAGCCGTATCACTGTCATGGTACTTTTTTCCGTGGGAGATGAGATATACAGTAATAATGTTTTATTATCACTTCCAGTAGAGTAATTTTCTGTGAGAAATCCAGCTTTATAATGTGTTTTAGTTAGTATGTTCGTCATCTCCTTTTAGCTGGTGTATTCTTCTTCTGCTGCTCCTACTTTTATGTGTTGTCATCTCTCTTTCTTACTCGTGTTATTGCCATATCGCATTTATGTATGAGTGATATTTTTTCTAGGTTTAATACTCAAACATGCGTACTAATTTAAAACATAAAACATTTCATTTCTGTGGTTGTAGATATTATAGTCTAGATGCTTATCACAAGCATCAGATAGAAAAAGAAATCAAGAAAGGTACTAAAAAGGTCCAGCAAGAGCGTACATTATTCAATGACGAAGAACAACGTCGGTATGTGGACAAATTTCCAAATTTTTTATACAAGTATACAAATTGCATATGTAGCTGCTGAGTCACAAATACTGATTTATTTAAAGAGGAATAGTTGGTTCTGCCTTTCATATGCTAATCCAACTTTCCTGAATTACTTATTATTTTTTGCACCGTTGCGCTGTTTCTTCGGGCTTAAGTTGTGTCCGCGCTTTAGAAATCTGACAAATATCACTTGTGTTCCTTGTACCATAGAGGCCACTTAAATTTGTATCCCTTGGTATAAGTGTGTGTTACAGTTTTTGGAGTAATATTGCTGTTAGGGCTAGGAATTTGAAAGCGGGTTTTATGGGAACCTTTTTTTTTTCCAGCAAATTACTTCGAAACTGTTGCCTGTTGTCTTCTATCCTGGACAACTGTTTAGCTTTGACCCTTTCTCTTTGAAGTTGAAGTCTTATATTTTCTTTTGATGCTCTTTCTGTCTTACTGTTGCTAAAAGTCAGTACCTCTTAGTCTATTACATGTTTCCTAAATGAACATATTTAGCTAGGATGAAAACACTGGCTTCACAAACTATTCTTGACTTATTGATTTGGCTATTCACATCTCGGTTATTGTATGTACTGTGATTATTGTTTAATGTACTGGGTTGGTATCACTGAGTAAGATCTTAAAATCTGTTCCACCTTACAGGCTAGAGGTGCAGCAAGCGCGTGAAAAACAAAAGCAGGAGCAGGTGGAATTGTTAAAAAAATCTATGCAGAGTGGAATGGTGAGCATCTTGTTAGTGCATGCTATATTTTTTCTCCATTCTTTTTATTTTTACTAACTTAAAGCAAAATTACAGCAGCATCTGATTTTCTCTTTCTTGTGAAATTAACAGGCACAAGCAATGAAAGAACAAGGTCGCCTGAGGGAAGAAATGGCTTATCAGTACAAGCTAGGCAACTTCGAGGTAAATGCCACCACCAGATTCATGTTGATGATTGCACTTTCAAAACCTCTCGAGTTCTTGATTTCATATTACAAACATTATTTACTGGATTTAACTTCTTTGTAGGCTGCTGCTGCAATTCAGAGAAGACTTGATCCTGATGTTGCTATGTGAACATCCACTAAGAGGCGTACAATGCTATTATCTTTTGTGGAGTGGTTAAAGTTCATGCAAAATGGAGGGTTTGTTTTCTTTCAATGACACAAAATAGAGTTTGTGTTCGTTTTCCCTTGGTTGTTCAAGGCTCTGTAGTTGTTCCTGTTGGAAATCAAATCTCGTCTTTGTTGGGTACTGGAATTGTCACTTGCCTAAAGTTGAGAAAGTCTTCTGTTGTCAACATTATGGTAAAAGATTTTTGAGAATGTTGCTGGTCTCAGGGCTGGCTAAATGGAACCTTTTTCTTTTAAGTGAACTAACAGTAAACCGGAGCAAGCTTTTTACTTGCAACACCAGGCATGGTATGTTTCTGCAGAATGGCCTGTTTGACCGTGGGGCAAGAACTGATGTTACCTTTCACAGCCCACACCATGTAGGTATTCTTTTACAGAATCATATCACATAGACGTGGGTTCACTAAAATTCAAGTTTTGAGCTCTTCATGTCGTGAACCTCATTGGTTTTACTTTACGTCCTTGCCTAACTCCCTTTGGAAATTCAGCTTTGAGATCGCCCGGTTTAGTAAAGACTGCGGCACATGTTGAGGTTTATGATGCAGGTGGTTTAAGCTATTTGCCTTCAGCAGTTACCGAATAGGCTCAAGGTTGATAGTGACCGTAATTAAATTGATAGATGAATACTACTTCATCCGTCCCTGAAAAGATGGGTCTAGTTATTAAATAAACTTACACCAAGTTTTCATTTAGACGCACAAATAGAAAAAATAAATAATAATACTTTTTTTGAAAGTAGAGATCCTCATTTTTTTTCTTCTCCAATTTAACCTATATTTTTAGGTAAAATGAATAGGTGAAAGTATCTCTTTTCCAAAGAGAATAGCACAAAATGAATAGGTGAAAGTACCTCGAAAAATATCGACCATGTGGTAGGTGGGCAGAGGCAAGCTATAGATATTTTTTGACCGGTAGGGGAGGATTATAGATCACTCCGCATGTTTTAGGATGAACCGATCTGAGACAATAAATCGGATAGGAACCTGCCATTTTGAACCGAGTCGAGTCGTTCATCTGGTGCTCGGTGATAGTTTAAAAAGCCATACCGTAGAACGACTACAGTCAGAACCATCGATTTACAATCTCAGTTTTAAATAGCGTCCACAATCACCAGAAAGACAGAGTAAATAGCAAAAATCAAACTAAAAAATAAAAGAATTTGGCTTTGAAGGCGTTCAAACGCAACGGGTGTGGTGTAAATTATGGTCAAGCACAGTTTAATTTATGCCTGAAATTGAACGGACGTATAATCCGCATCTCACTCACTGGCGAAGGTATTGTGTTCGCCTGAATTGGGCGTAGATAATATTCACGCCTGATACCCGACGAACTTCAAATATGTGTATCAAACGAAGGTATAGCGAACGCCTAACTTACAAGCGTAGATTTAAAGTTCATCTGATGGGGCGGACCCAATACTTTCGCCCAAAACAGGCATTGATTAAATTCACGCCCCACTTTAATTTAGCTGGCAATGCTAACAGAAGTATATGTAAACGTGAAAAAGCGGGGGTCTAACAACCACACCAAATATTTCGCTTAGCAATTTTTATGGAAAACTCCAATATAATTCCAAGAGAATCAACTAGACAATCAGACTCAATCAGTGCAAATATATCCAAGAGTTTGTATCTCGGTTTCTCAAACCGCAATCAAACAAATAGGAATTTGCGAGCCCGATTGAATAATAGAAGTAACTTGGATGGTATCACAAACCAATATCCAAGTGTCAGTCAATTCAATCAACAACCCAAAGGTCGGATTCAAGAACTGATTGAACTTCGCACAACCTGTGATATTTCTATTATATAACAAAATATAATGCGGAAAAGAAATAACACAGACACCAGAAATTTTGTTAACGAGGAAACAATAAATGCAGAAAAATCCCGGGACCTAGTCCAGATTTGAACACCACATTGTATTAAGCCGCTACAGACACTAGCCTACTCCAAGTTAACTTCGGACTGGAATGTAGTTGAGCCCTAATCAATCTCACACTGATCAAAGTACAACCCCGTTCCTTACGCCTCTAGGACCATGCCGGATTCTGCGCACTTGATTCAAAGTTGAAGACTTGATAAACCAATCTGTCTCACACAGAAAAGTCTATAGAATAGATAAATCTGTCTCCCACAGATAACCTATGAGTTTTGTTCCGTCTTTTAATAAATCAAGGTGAATATGAACCAATTGATACAGAATTATATTCCCGAAGAATATCCTAGAAATATCAATCACCTTACAATAATCTTATCGTATGGTAGCAAAACAAGATATTGTGGAATCACAAACGATCAGACGAAGATGTTTGTGACTACTTTTTATCTTACCTATCAGAGAATCAATCTCGAGCAAATCTTAGAGAAGATAATACTCAATACGATAAAACAGGGCAAGATTAGAACACGTAACTACAAAGAAAATAGTTGGGTCTGGCTTCACAATCCCAATGAAGTCTTCAAGTCGTTAACCTACAGAGTTTCGTGAAAAACCTAAGGTTAAAGGAGAATCGACTATACTCGCAACTAGTATCACATAGGAGGTGTGGGGATTCGGTTTCCCAGTTGCTAGAGTTCTCCTTTATATAGTCTTCAAAATCAGGGTTTGCAATCAATGTTACCTTGGTAATAAAGCATTCAATATTCACCGTTAGATGAAAACCTGATTAGACTCAAGTTAATATCTTTCAACCGTTAGATCGAACTTATCTTGTTACACACAAATGAAAAGTGACTTCATTTAGATATGAGTAACCGTACCTAAACGTGTGCACCTTGTTGGCTCAACAATAATTAACCGAAGTTAGCCATATGATCACTTTCATATCAACCTTATTCATTTTAATCACAACTAGTTCAAATGACTGAAATGAAACTAGTTATAGAGTTGTTCAATTGTTAATTGGTCCGACTGAGCGAAGCGAGAGAGGACCTTTATATAGCCACTTATTTGTAAATCCTAAGTCATCAAT
Source organism: Papaver somniferum (assembly GCF_003573695.1). Taxonomy (NCBI): domain Eukaryota; kingdom Viridiplantae; phylum Streptophyta; class Magnoliopsida; order Ranunculales; family Papaveraceae; genus Papaver; species Papaver somniferum. Next base: position 59,972,823 of record NC_039363.1, on the reverse strand, counting down.
TGACACAAAAAGATTGAATTTGGTGTCCATGGTTGGTCTTTTTCACTTGACACAATTATCTTGTGGTGTACCTGGATGTACAACTACAGGGTTTGGATCATAGTTTGAGTAAATAAACTCTTGATTCATAGTGAACCAAGCCTAATTGCTAAACTAAACTATTCTATTGATAATTCATCTCTTAAGAGTTTTATTACAGGGTATGAGAGTATATAACTCAGGCACACTCTCCCTCTCTCTCTCTTTCAATATCCGACGATCATAAACTATCCACGTGGGCTCATCTAAACCACCCATTACACCCCACTAGATACTACTAAATACCGACACACATAGGATAAGGGCACCCCTGTACACATGACATTCCACTTCCCTTGAAACCATCCTTGTCCTCAAGGATGAAGGTGAAACAGAACAGTTCGAGTGGCTGCGAGACAAATCCAAGCTGCACGATCAATGCTGGTAACACTTCTGTAAAATGTCAGGCTTGTATGAGTTTCCAAAGTAATGATGGAGCCTTTCAACTACTGCAGAACAGTTCCTCACATTGAGCTGACCAGCAAAAGTTGGTGCAAGTTGCTTGAGCTTGTAGTATCCATTTCCTCTGTGATCATCCAACTGCTCCAGAATGTGAAGGTGAAAACTAGCCAGCACCACGGATGTCCATTCCTTTGCAAATAATAAAATTGTACTTGCACAGGCCAATGACTTGGACACATCTAGAGTGTGCATCATAGTGTATAAGAGTTGTATTGACTGCTTTCTTCCATAGAACTCAAGCTGGAGATATCCACTTACTGGACAGACCAAACATGACAGGCTAGTATGACAAAAAACCAACACAAACGTCCCTTGTGCTTGGACTACTACATTTAAGAAAATCAGTAAAAGAAGCACAGACCTGGATGTTGTACCGCCATTTGTTGCAAAATGGATAAAGAAGCATACTTGGTCAACCATCACAGGAAATTGTTTCATTCTTCTCAGCACTAACCCAGAAAAGTCATGGAACTCTAGAAAGACACCTTTTGAACCATGAGTAGTTAAAAGCTTGCCTTTATCATATACCCAGCGAACAGACTTGAGGAGAAAAAAGGGACTTGCAGCAACTAGTACTTGGTAACTTGTCATATCCAAGTTGTCAATCATGTGATAATTTTTGAGTAGTTGAAAGCAACTTCTTGAAGGTGTAGGCATCAACATAGAAGTATAAACATGAATTTCAACAAGTTTAGGTGTCGAACTTACAACTTTAATCAAATGGGGTGAACGGTTTGAATAATCTAAAGATAACGCGGTACCATGAATATATGAAAGTAAGAAAAACAAACCCATACAGAAAAATCTAATACTCCACAATCCAGATGCAACCAATCTGAATTTCCACTTGAAATACCCTAAGCACACCCATGCATATATAATTTGAAACATCACGACCTCTCCATTCAACAGTTCACCAACTGAGACTTTTTGAGTATTAGAGGAAGCATGAGTAATCCATGGAATATAATCATCACCACCACTCAATCGACACATTAAAATCCCAATCGGATCACAAAGAAACTGACCAGAAGTAAAAAACTTGGTTGCAAGCCCCAACTAATCCGTTAGCTGCTCAAATACTTAAATATACAACTTCATGATACAAGTGGGTATTACAAGAAATGTGGGAGCAAAAGGTTGTTGGAAAGATGATACGGGTGCAGATCCATTAATAACTTCAAACTGATTAAGCATTTCAAGCAGTACACAAATGAGCTTGGCAATAAAGTTTGTAGCAATTTGATGACGAATCCTCCCTTCACAGAACATATTACTCCACCAACCACTTGAGAAAAACTTGTATTTCCACCGCAAGTACTCAATGCACAACAAAACATTTACAATCTGAAGTCCCTCGAGAAAGACATGTTCTAGTTCATGTATACCAGCGCCAACCTCCAACCATTCACCATAGAGAACTTGTGCATCATTAATTAGATAATGGACAAGCAAATTCCTGCAGATACTTGTAATACCAATGAGGGTATTGAGTTGAATCGTATTCACATACCCCCAGCGATTGGATGCAACCCGAAGTGAGATATGAATCCCAGTAATAAGTGTGCAAGTAAATCAAATTGGAATGTAGATATTGCAAAACAATTTCCTCGAAAAATAAAAAAACTTCATAGACTTCTTGTAGAAGCAAAAAAGAGAGCAAAAAGAACCTGATTCTTGAAATATAAAATGGAACTGTAGCAATGTCAAGAACTAAGAAATGAACTGTAATATCATGAAGCAAACAACATTCCAACTGCAAAACCAGATTAGCTTCTCCCTTCATCTCAAGCATTTGAACTATCAACTGAAAAGCTCTCCCACTATGAAATATTCAGGCCAACAAAAGAAACCAAAAGCCATTTCTATTTGACAATTCAGCAACCAAATACCATTCACCAGCAAATTCAACATCACAGACAATTCCAAGAACCAACGCATTTAAAAAACAGAATTTAAAATCATCCATAAAATGAGAAAACCCCTGATGAATTTCAATTCCTTTTCCACGATCAAATACCTTCTTATGTGACTTGTCACTGCTCCATGTACAAGCTACACTTTCAAGCGTATGAAAAAATAATTCCCGTGCTTCCCCATGTGTAAACATCCATCTAAAAACAAGTGTAAAAATGTTATTTCTATCTGGAATTTAAACAAACAGCTGCCTCTCATCATAAACTTCAGCATTATTAACATATAAGAGATGAACTGATTGCATAGATGAAAAATCTGATTTATACCCAAAGCTAAGAAGTAATTGAAGAATCAATTTACCAGCACATTTACCTCTATCTAATAACAAACGAGAATCATCAATTTTGAAATGGAAACAATCCATACCTGGAAATTTGCTGAGGACTTCAATAACATCAGTTTTCACCATTTTCTCATACTGAGAATTCTCATCAACGGACATATTATTCTTCTCATGAAAGAAATATTGGGGAATTAACCCGAATTTGGAAGAAAAAAACAATTCTAAATTGAAAGAATCACCTACTTCAATGACAGGGGAAGGAATTGATTTCACTACAGCAGTGGTTGAATCTTCATTTTCTTCAACGAAAAGGGATGGAGTCGACTCATCAGGATCAACAATCCATTCTTCGGCTACAACTAGCTCTTCGGTATGTGTTTCTTCTGTAACCCCATCCACTTTTGAAGAGTCTTGACTCAATTTAAGTACCGAGTCTTCAATGAAAACCTCTTCCTCCTTCGTAGCTCCTGTAATCCAAGCTCTAGTTACAAATTATTCTTCGAATTGTGGTACCTCAATGGATTCCCAACGGACCCTAGCCCAGGAGATTTCAAACTGTAATCTCTGAAGCTGATAATTTCTACTCCATGAAGATACATCGTTGGATAAATTTCTATATTGTGTCTGCAGATCAAAGAAATGGTTATAGGCTTCATTTTTTCCCCTAACTCTATACCAATAATCCCTAGATCGATATGAAAAAAATTTGGATGAATTTTAGCGGAAAGAAACGGCTCTGATGCCAATTGTAGTATACCTGGATGTACAACTACATGGTTTGGATCATTGTTTGAGTAAATAAACTCTTGATTCATAGTGAACCAAGCCTAATTGCTAAACTATTCTATTGATAATTCATCTCTTAAGAGTTTCATTACAGGGTATGAGAGTATATAACTCAGGCACACTCTCCCTCTCTCTCTCTCTTTCAATATCCGACGATCATAAACTATCCACGTGGGATCATCTAAACCACCCATTACACCCCACTAGATACTACTAAATACCGACATACATAGGATAAGGGCACCCCTGTACACATGACATTCCACTCCCCTTGAAACCATCCTTGTCCTCAAGGATGAAGGTGAAACAGAACAGTTCGAGTGGCTGCGAGACAAAGCCAAGATGCACGATCAATGCTGGTAACACTTCTGTAAAATGTCAGGCTTGTATGAGTTTCCAAAGGAATGATGAAGCCTTTCAACTACTGCAGAACAGTTCCTCAAATTGAGCTGACCGGCAAAAGTTGGTGCAAGTGGCTCGAGCTTGTAGTAGCCATTTCCTCTGTGATCATCCAACTGCTCCAGAATGTAAAGGTGAAAACTAGCCAGCACCACGGATGTCCATTCCCTTGCGAATAATAAAATTGTACTTGCACAGGCCAATGACTTGGACACAGCTAGAGTGTGCATCATAGTGTATAAAAGTTGTATTGATTGCTTTCTTCCATAGAACTCAAGATGGAGATATCCACTTATTGGACAAACCAAACATGACAGGCTAGTATGACAAAAAACCAACACAAACGTCCCTTGTGCTTGAACTACTACATTTGAGAAAATCCGTAAAAGAAGCACATACCTGGATGTTGTACCGTCATTTGTTGCAAAATGGATAAAGAAGCATACTTGGACAACCATCACAAAAAATTGTTTCGTTCTTCTCAGCACTAACCCAGAAAATTCATGGAACTCTGGAAAGACACCTTCTGAACCATGAGTAGTTAACATCTTTCCTTTATCATATACCCAGCGAACAGACTTGAGGAGAAAAAAGGGACTTGCAGCAACTAGTACTTGGTAACTTGTCATATCCAAGTTGTCAATCATGTGATAATTTTTGAGTAGTTGAAAGCAACTTCTTGAAGGTGTAGGCATAAACATAGAAGTATAAACATGAATTTCAACAAGTTTAGGTGTCGAACTTACAACTTTAATCAAATGGGGTGAACGGTTTGAATAATCTGGTGATAACGCGGTACCATGAATATATGAAAGTAAGAAAAACAAACCCATACAAAAAATCTAATACTCCACAATCCAGATGCAACCAATCTGAATTTCCACTTGAAATACCCTATGCACACCCATGCATATAGAATTTGAAACATCATGAGCTCTCCATTCAACAGTTCACCAACTGAGACTTTTTGAGTATTAGAGGAAGCATGAATAATTCATAGAATCATCACCACCACTCAATCGCCACATTAAACTCCCAATCAAATCACAAAGAAACTGACCAGAAGTAAAAAACTTGGTTGCAAGACCCAACTAAACCGTTAGCTGCTCAAATACTTCAATATAGAACTTCATGATACAAGTGGGTATTACAAGAAATGTGGGAGCAAAAGGTTGTTGTAAAGATGATACAGGTGTATATCCATTAATAGCTTCAAACTGATTAAGCATTTCCAGCAGTACACAAATGAGCTTGGCAACAAAGTTTGTAGCAATTTCATGACGAATTCTCCCTTCACAGAACATATTACTCCACCCACCACTTGAGAAAAACTTGTATTTCCACCGCAAGTACTCAATGCACAACAAAATATTTACAATCTGAAGTCCCTCGAGAAGGACATGTTCTAGTTCATGTATACCAGCGCCAACCTCCAACCAATCACCATAGAGAAATTGTGCATCATTAATTAGATAATGGACAAGCAAATTGTTGCAGATACTTGTAATACCAATGATGGTATTGACTTGAATCGCATTCACATACCCCCAGTGATTGGATGCAACCCGAAGTGAGATATGAAGCCCAATAATAAGTGTGCAAGTAAATCAAATTGGAATGTAGATATTGCAACACAATTTCCTCGAAAAATAAAAAAACTTCATAGACTTCTTGTAGAAGCAAAAAAGAGAGCAAAAAGAACCCGATTCTTGAAATATAAAATGGAACTGTAGCAATGTCAAGAACTAAGAAATGAACTGTAATATCATGAAGCAAACCACATTCCAACTGCAAAACCAGATTAGCTTCTCCCTTCATCTCAAGCATTTGAAATATCAACTGACAAGCTCTCCCACTATGAACTATTCTGGCCAACAAAAGAAACCAAAAGCCATTTCTATTTGAAAATTCAGCAACCAAATACCATTTACCAGCAAGTTCAATATCACAGACAATTCCAAGAACCAACGCATTCAGAAAACAGAATTTAAAATCATCCATAAAATGAGAAAACCCCTGATGAATTTCAATTCCTTTTCCACGATAAAATACCTTCTTATGTGACTTGTCACTGCTCCATGTACAAGCTACACTTTCAAGCGTATGAAAAAATAATTCCTGTGCTTCCCCATGTGTAAACATCCATCTAAAAACAAGTGTAAAAATGTTATTTCTATCTGGCATTTTAACAAACAACTACCTCTCATCATAAACTTCAGCATTATTAACACATAAGAGATGAACTGATTGCATAGATGAAAAATCTGATTTATACCCAAAGCCAAGAAGTAATTGAAGAATCAATTTACCAGCACATTTACCTCTATCTAATAACAAACGAGAATCATCAATTTTGAAATGGAAACAATCCATACCTGGAAATTTGCTGAGGACTTCAATAACATCAGTTTTCACCATTTTCTCATACTGAGAATTCTCATCAACGGACAGATTATTCTCTCATGAAAGAAATATTGGGGGATTAACCCGAATTTGGAAGAAAAAAACAACTCTAAATTGGAAGAATCACCTACTTCAATGACAGGGGAAGGAATTGATTTCACTACGGCAGTGGTTGAATCTTCATTTGCTTCAACGAAAAGGGATGGAGACAACTCATCAGGATCAACAATCCATTCTTCGGCTACAACTAGCTCTTCGGTATGTGTTTCTTCTGTAACCCGATCCACTGTTGAAGAGTCTTGACTCAATTTAAGTATCGAGTCTTCAATGAAAACCTCTTCCTCCTTCGTAGCTCCTGTAATCCAAGCTCCAGTTACAATTTATTCTTCGAATTGTGGTACCTAAATGGATTCCCAACGGACCCTAGCCCAGGAGATTTCAAACTGTAATCTCTGAATATGATAATTTCTACTCCATGAAGATACATCGTTGGATAAATCTCTATATTGTGTCTGCAGATCAAAGAAATGGTTATAGGCTTCATTTTTTCCCCTAACTCTATACCAATAATCCCTAGATCGATATGAAAAAAATTGGATGAATTTGGGCGGAAAGAAACGGCTCTGATGCCAATTGTAGTGTACCTGGATGTACAACTACAAGGTTTGGATCATATTTTGAGTAAATAAACTCTTGATTCATAGTGAACCAAGCCTAATTGCTAAACTAAACTATTTTATTGATAATTCATCTCTTAAGAGTTTTATTACAGGGTATGACAGTATATAACTCAGGCACACTCTCCCTCTCTCTCTCTTTCAATATCCGACGATCATAAACTATCCACGTGGGCTCATCCAACCCACCCATTACACCCCACTAGATACTACTAAATACCGACATACATAGGATAAGGGCACCCCTGTACACATGACATCCCACTCCCCTTGAAACCATCCTTTTCCTCAAGGATGAAGGTGAAACAGAACAGTTCGAGTGGCTGCGAGACAAAGCCAAGCTGTACGATCAATGCTGGTAACACTTCTGTAAAATGTCAGGCTTGTATGAGTTTCCAAAGGAATGATGGGGCCTTTCAACTACTGCAGAATAGTTCCTCACATTGAGCTGACCAGCAAAAGTTGGTGCAAGTTGCTTGAGCTTGTAGTAGCCATTTCCTATGTGATCATCCAACTGCTCCAGAATGTGAAGGTGAAAACTAGCCAGCACCACGGATGTCCATTCCTTTGCGAATAATAAAATTGTACTTTCACAGGCCAATGACTTGGACACAGCTAGAGTGTGCATCATAGTGTATAAGAGTTGTATTGATTGCTTTCTTCCATAGAACTCAAGCTAGAGATATCCACTTATTGGACAGACCAAACATGACAGGCTAGTATGACAAAAAACCAACACAAACGTCCCTTGTGCTTGGACTACTACATTTGAAAAAATCAGTAAAAGAAGCACATACATGGATGTTGTACCGCCATTTGTTGCCAAATGGATAAAGAAGCATACTTGGACAACCATCACAGGAAATTGTTTCATTCTTCTCAGCACTAACCCAGAAAAGTCGTGGAACTCTAGAATGACACCTTCTGAACCATGAGTAGTTAACATCTTGCCTTTATCATATACCCAACGAACAGACTTGAGGAGAAAAAAGGGACTTGCAACAACTAGTACTTGGTAACTTGTCATATCCAAGTTGTCAATCATGTGATGATTTTTGAGTAGTTGAAAACAACTTCTTGAAGGTGTAGGCATAAACATAGAAGTATAAACATGAATTTCAACAAGTTTAGGTGTCGAACTTACAGCTTTAATCAAATGGGGTGAACGGTTTGAATAATCTGGAGATAACGCGGTACCATGAATATATGAAAGTAAGAAAAACAAACCCATACAGAAAAATCTAATACTCCACAATCCAGATGCAACCAATCTGAATTTCCACTTGAAATACCCTATGCACACCCATGCATATAGAATTTGAAACATCACGACCTCTCCATTCAACAGTTCACCAACTGAGACTTTTTGAGTATTAGAGGAGGCATGAGTAATTCATAGAATCATCACCACCACTCAATAGACACATTAAAATCCCAATCAAATCACAAAGAAACTGACCAGAAGTAAAAAACTTGGTTGCAAGACCCAACTAAACCGTTAGCTGCTCAAATACTTCAATATACAAATTCATGATACAAGTGGGTATTACAAGAAATGTGGGAGCAAAAGGTTGTTGGAAAGATGATACAGGTGTATATCCATTAATATCTTCAAACTGATTAAGCATTTCCAGCAGTACACAAATGAGCTTGGCAACAAAGTTTGTAGCAATTTGATGACGAATCCTCCCTTCACAGAACATATTACTCCACCAACCACTTGAGAAAAACTTGTATTTCCACCGCAAGTACTCAATTCACAACAAAACATTTACAATCTGAAGTCCCTTGAGAAAGACATGTTCTAGTTCATGTATACCAGCGCCAACCTCCAACCATTCACCATAGAGAACTTGTGCATCATTAATTAGATAATGGACAAGCGAATTCCTGCAGATACTTGTAATACCAATGGGGGTATTGAGTTGAATCGCATTCACATACCCCCAACGATTGGATGCAACCCGAAGTGAGATATGAATCCCAGTAATAAGTGTGCAAGTAAATCAAATTGGAATGTAGATATTGCAACACAATTTCCTCGAAAAATAAAAAAACTTCATAGACTTCTTGTAGAAGCAAAAAAGAGATCAAAAAGAACCTGATTCTTGAAATATAAAATGGAACTGTAGCAATGTCAAGAACTAAGAAATGAACTGTAATATCATGAAGCAAACCACATTCCAACTGCAAAACCAGATTAGCTTCTCCCTTCATCTCAAGCATTTGAACTATCAACTTACAAGCTCTCCCACTATGAACTATTCTGGCCAACAAAAGAAACCAAAAGCCATTTTTATTTGACAATTCAGCAACCAAATACCAATCACCAGCAAGTTCAACATAACAAACCTGATGAATTTCAATTCCTTTTCCACGATCAAATACCTTCTTATGTGACTTGTCACTGCTCCATGTACAAGCTACACTTTCAAGCGTATGAAAAAATAATTCTTGTGCTTCCCCATGTGTAAACATCCATCTAAAAACAAGTGTAAAAATGTTATTTCTATCTGGCATTTTAACAAACAACTGCCTCTCATCATAAACTTCAGCATTATTAACACATAAGAGATGAACTGATTGCATAGATGAAAAATCTGATTTATACCCAAAGCTAAGAAGTAATTGAAGAATCAATTTACCAGCACATTTACCTCTATCTAATAAAAAACGAGAATCATCAATTTTGAAATGGAAACAATCCATACCTGGAAATTTGCTGAGGACTTCAATAACATCAGTTTTCACCATTTTCTCATACTGAGAATTCTCATCAACGGACATATTATTCTTCTCATGAAAGAAATATTGGGTAATTAACCCGAATTTGGAAGAAAAAAACAACTCTAAATTGGAAGAATCACCTACTTCAATGACAGGGGAAGGAATTGATTTCACTACGGCAGTGGTTGAATCTTCATTTGCTTCAACGAAAAGGGATGGAGTCGACTCATCAGGATCAGCAATCCATTTTTAGACTAACACTAGCTCTTCGGTATGTGTTTCTTCTGTAACCTCATCCACTGTTGAAGAGTCTTGACTCAATTTAGGTACCGAGTCTTCAATGAAAACCTCTTCCTCCTTCGTAGCTCCTGTAATTCGAGCTCTAGTTACAAATTATTCTTCGGATTGTGGTACCTGAATGGATTCCCAACGGACCCTAGCCCAGGAGATTTCAAACTGTAATCTCTGAAGATGATAATTTCTACTCCATGAAGATACATCGTTGGATAAATCTCTATATTGTGTCTGCAGATCAAAGAAATGGTTATAGGCTTCATCTTTTCCCCTAACTCTATACCAATAATCCCTAGATCGATATGAAAAAAATTGGATGAATTTGTGCGGAAAGAAATGGCTCTGATGCCAATTGTAGTGTACCTGGATGTACAACTATAGGGTTTGGATCATAGTTTGAGTAAATAAACTCTAGATTCATAGTGAACCAAGCCTAATTGCTAAACTAAACTACTCTATTGATAATTCATCTCTTAAGAGTTTCATTACAGGGTCTGAGAGTATATAACTCAGGCACACTCTCCCTCTCTCTCTTTTTCAATATCCGACGATTATAAACTATCCATGTGGGCTAATCTAAACCACCCATTACACCCCACTGGATACTACTAAATACCCACACACATAGGATAAGGGAACCCATGTACACATGACATATCCCTCCATTTTAGTCCAGTTACTATAACTCCCTGTGTATCTTATTTTTTAGGGGTATAATTGGAAAGAAAATTTTAATATAACATATCTAAAAATCCGTGCCTTGGAATTTTACAAATTTTATCTCGTTGGAAAGGTAATAAAAAAAGCTACGCAAGGAGTACAAACAACAATATCAAATTTAGAGTTTTTGCGAAAAATTAGGAGGTATTTATCATTTTAGGCACAATTTTAGAAAATTAAATGTATATCCATTATGCAAACCACCACGAAGGATACATAATACATTATGTAGCCATATTTTGGTTTATGCATCAGCTAACTTTGCGTTGCAACTAATAAAACGATGTACTCCCTCCATTTCAGGAAAAGTGATACTTTCATTTTAGGCACAATTTTCGAAAATTGAATTCATAGTTATTATGAAAGCCACCACAAAGGATGCATGACACATCATGCAACCATATTTTGGTTTATGGATCAACTAATTTTCCGTTTTTTAGAAAAAGTGATACTTTCACATTCCATTTCAGGAAAAGTGATACTTTCACTCCGTTTCGGGAAAAGTGATACTTTCGCCCCATTTCATGGAAAAGTGGTACTTTCGCTCTGTTTAGGGAAAAATAATACTTTCGCTCGGTTCCGGAAAAAGTATTTTTTTCCGGAACGGAGCGAAAGTATCACTTTGTCTGAAACGGCGCGAAAGTATCATTTTTTCTGAAATGGGCGAAAGTATCATTTTTTCTGAAAAGGGGCGATAGTATCATTTTTTTTAAATGGGGTGAAAGTATGATTTTTTCCGAAACTGAGCGAAAGTATCACTTTTCCCTAAACAGAGTGAAAGTAGTCGCAGACAAACTCATCTTCAAATTCTTCTTCGATCGCCCTCCCACCGTGGAAACGGTCGTACTAGTATTCTCATAGAAGTATACAAGACACAATTGAAGCAAAATCGATTTTGATTCACTCGAATCAAGTCATGAACATAATAGCCACGGCTTGCAAAAGATTGCATTCCTTATTATATAAATGTATTAGTTCATGAACAAACCGATTCTAGAACTTAACTCACCCAAAGTATGCAAACGGGTACTCATACTTAAGAAGTCGGACTTGGACTGTGTCGGATAATATGCGAACGGGTACGCTTACTATCACACATCCAAAACAACAGTTGAATTAGTACGCGTACGAGTATGCATACAAAAGTTCTCGGACTTCAACTGAGTTCGCCAGTACGCGTATGGGTACGCATACCAAGGCTCCTGGACTTTACCTGACCTTTCAAGTACACATACGGGTATGCATACTATACCGGTCCTGGATCAACATATATGCAAGTACGCATACTATGTCTATAATCCAATTATGGTTAAGTGTTCTAAACTTTATTTCAATCATTGAAACTTGCTTAGAGGATGACAATAGTTGTTTTCACTAACTATTAGCATCAAAGCGATTTTCAAGATATTGAAATAATCAATACAAAACATTCTGAGTCTACATCAAATGACTGTATCACACAAATCATGTAAGATGTTACCAGGCGAGTTTCATATGATCATATTTTGACTTTCGTCAAGAATATAAGATGAACTTGGTCAAAGCGAAAGCTTACCAACATATATTTCTAAATATGTAAGAGAGTTAAACTCAACTCGAAATATCAAATGTGATCGAATACTATATAGTAATACGATTTTTGTCTCAAGAAGGGAGATAGAGTAGAAAAAGACTTTCTGAGTGATATATGAGTTTCAGTGTCCACATGCCTTTTGTTGATGAAGTTCCACAAGATCTCCTTAGTAGTTCTTCGTCTTTAATTGATGAACGCTGTGAAGTCAAAAGCTCAACTACACAATCTATCCTAGTCTGAGACATTACTATAAATAGACTAGAATCAAGACTTATAATTTTTATCTTTGACTTGTTTAGGGAAAAATAATACTTTCGCTCCGTTCCGGGAATAGCGATACTTTCGCTCCGTTCTTTTTCCGGAACGGAGCGAAAGTATCACTTTTTCTGAAACTGGGCGAAAATATCATTTTTTCTGAAAAGGGGCGAAAGTATCACTTTTTCTGAAATGGGGTGCAAGGATCATTTTTTCCGAAACTGAGCGAAAGTATCACTTTTCCCTAAACAGAGTGAAAGTAGTCGCAGACAAACTCATCTTCAAATTCTTCTTCGATCGTCCCTCCCCAACCGTGGAAACGGTTGCACTGGTATTCTCATAGAAGTATACAAGACACAATTGAAGCAAAATCGATTTTGATTCACTCGAATCAAGTCATGAACACAATATCCAAGGTTTGCAAAAGATTTCATTCCTTATTATATAAATGTATTAGTTCATGAACAAACCGATTCTAGAAATTAACCCACCCAAGTATGCAAACGGGTACTCATACTTAAGTAGTCGGACTTGGACTGTGTCCGATAGTATGCGAACGGGTAAGCATACTATCACACATCCAAAAAAACATTTGAATTAGTACGCGTACGGGTACGCATACAAAAGTTCTCGGACTTCAACTGAGTTCTCCGGTATGCGTGTGAGTACGCATATCAAGGCTCCTGGACTTTACCTGACCTTCCCAGTATGCATATGGATATGCATACTATACCAGTCTTGGATCAACATATGCAAGTACGCATACTATGTCTATAATCCAATGATGGTTAAGTGTTCTACACTCTATTTCAATCATTGAAACTTTCTTAGAGGATGACAATAGTTGTTTTCACTAACTATTAGCATCAAAGCGATTTTTAAGATATTGAAATAATCAATACAAAACATTCCGAGTCTATATCAAATGACTGAATTACACAAATCATGTAAGAAGTTACCAGACGATTTTCATATAATCATCTTTTGACTTTCGTCAAGAATATAAGATGAACTTGGTAAAAGCGAAAGCTTACCAACACATATTTCGAGAAATATGTAAGCGAGTTAAATATCAAATGTGTATAGACGAATACTATATAGTAATACGACTTTTGTATCAAGAAGGGAGATAGAGTAGAAAAATATTTTCTGAGTGATATATGAGTTTCAGTCTCCACATACCTTTTGTTGATGAAGTTCCACAAGCTCTCCTTAGTAGTTCTTCGTCTTTAATTGATGAACGTCGTGAAGTCTAAAGCTCAACTACACAATTTATCCTAGTCTGAGACATTACTATAAGTAGACTAGAAATCAAGACTTATAGTTTTGATCACTAAACTTGACAAACAAGCTTGAGATAGCAACGCTTACGAGTTCGACCGAGCAGTGCTCTAACAATCTCGCCCTTTGTTAATTTTAGTGACAAAACTATCAATACATAAGTATTACAAAATAAATAGACTTTATAGCTTCTCATCCAAATGCTTGATCTCCTTGGTTCTTCAACATTACTCGAAATCTTCGTCACTTCCAAGTACTCCATGATTCTAAAGGTGTTCAACTTAGCATCATAGTTGTTGAAGATCTGTAGCTATAACAATGAGAAAACAGTTGCTCTCAATCATTGTTATACAATGTCATAGTATTATCACACAACATCAATGTCCAAATGTATCACAACTTTGACAATTATACTATGGTGACATGTATCACTCCCCCTTAGTCAATACTTCATCTCACATGAAAACCACTCCTCCTTACATAATGATCCGTAAATCATATGCATTTGTGGTGTGAACTACACATTAATTCTTCCCCTTTTTGTCAATAAAATTGGCAAAGGTACGAACACTAGTGGGATTCTAATGAAATTTCCATAGAGATACTTCATGACCAAAAGAGAACAACATATCAACTTTGTTTAAATGCAATCATATAGCCGAAACTAAATGCATTCATCGAGGAGATTATAAAGATACAAGATAACTCCTACAATATTCCACAGCCGCAATCCCCACAAAGATTTGGCAATTAAGCACAAGTTTAATTAAGAACTCTCACCCATAAAATTTCATTCCCGAAAGAACAACAAGAGTGACCTTACTTTCTCAAGAAAATAATGATTTCTTTGGACATTAAAAAATTACATGAAACATGAATTTGTATCCAAAATTATCAATTAAATTAACCACAAGAGAACCCATGATTAATTTAATCGGAAATGCTCACATAAGAAGACTTACTGAACCGCACAATATTTACACAAAGATGTGGATCAGGGAAAGACCAATACTGGAGAATATTCAAAGATTCATTCTATTTTTCATCAATATTTTCATAGAGACATATAATAGACTTAATCTTTGTAAACAAAAGTTCATCCTATCTTCCATCAATATTTGCATAATGACATAATAGGCTTAACTTTTGTTTGTCAAAAGTTCATTCAATCTTTTATCAATATTGATACTCCCTCCATCCTAGTTTACTTACCTAAATTGGGGATTTTTTTGGTCCTAATTTAGTTGCTAGGTTTCATATTTTTCCCCATTTTATCCTAATCAACCCTTATGTTGGAATCAGGTCATGATATTGTGAATTGTGTAATTCTATTTCCTATACACAATTTTAAATAGTCCTCGCTCTATATATCCTTTATTCTCTTGGGTTAAGATTCTTTTTTTTTTTTTTGAATTCTCTAAGGAAAGACCAAAAAACTAGATATGTAAAAACTATGTATCTTAAATACTAGCTTGGGGTGATTTTGGAAAAAAAATTCCTCTCTTTGCATTCCTTAATCTTTGTGCAAAAACCAATTTAGGAAAGTAAACTAGGACGAAGGGAGTATATGAAAGACTTAACTTTTGACAAGTATGGGACAATCATAGTTCACGGATGCAAACAAACATATCTCATAACAAGATCTTCCAAATAAACTTTAGAATTTAAATAAATAAATCTAAAAACATTGCAAGATGAAAATCATTGAAAATAGTTATGTGTACTCACAATATTGGCTATTCCAAACCCTAGTTATCCTTCTTAAGACTTAAAAATAAATTCTCATAAGAAGTTTCCTAGAAAAAACAAGAAAAACCAAGAGATAAAGAATTTAATTGACATATTCATCATCGAAAACCATCCAAGAGGCTTGAATCCTATCTATATCTTCCTTGATCTCGGTAAACTTAATGGCAATCACACATAATTGTTCTTGCACGCATTTTATCTTGGAATTGATCTTACACACACCCTTGTGGATTTGATGAAGAAGACTCAAGGTGGTAGGATCACAAGAACCGTCAAGGGAATCACATCTTTTCCTTTTGCAAGCATTCCCCCTCATACGTTTGAAAGTACAAGGACGAACAAGCTTGGTAGTTCCAATGGAATTGCCAATAGGAGCAATAGAACATGCGCGACAAATTTGCTCAATTAAGCAAGGAAAACCTAACTTCTTGTTGGATGATGTCATTGAGAGCATTTGAAGAATGATAAATCCACAAATATCAAGACTTCGAGATCCCAATTTAAGGAAATAGACTAATTCCGCAAACTCACGACTCCATCGAGAATTCTCAATTGTGGAGGGACAAGGATTAGATATACCAAGTTTTCCAAACGACATAAAGGCGAAGCTAAGATATTTAGTAGGATATCCAATAAACACTCTTACCACAAAGACCATTAGAAATTGTTTCATAGGATGGTCTTTCTCCACTTGGTCTGGGAAGGCGAAAATTACCCATAGGAATTTTGGTAATCCTTGAAATCAACTCTCTATTAATAAGAATCCTTTATCTATTTATCATGGTCTTAAATTCCATGTCATCAAAATCAACATCATGGATATTAGCATAGAAGATTCTTGTGAGATTATCAAAATCTTCACCAAGACCATTAAAGATGTTTCCAAGATTAAACTTTTCAATGCACGCCAAATCTTCTTTATGACCATTAACCATATCCAATTTCTTTTCTAGAATGAAGCCACTAGAAGAAATCCTTTCAAAGATCCTACTACTAGAATCATTGACAAATATAATTCTAATAGAATCTTGATTTTGAGGTATAGTCATGCTAGAAGATGATGAAGCCAATTTTTTTGAATCCTTCTTTGAAACCTTGAAGTTTCCCATAAGACCTAGGAATTGAGAGTACATGAAGAAGGAGGAACTTACTTGATTTTCTCCTTGAAGATGAATAAAACCCTTGGTCACTTTTGGGATCTCCAAAGAAGAATTTTAATGGAGATAAAACATGAACCCTAGAATCGTTCATGTACACGGACAAGAGAAGGAAGAAGAAGGGTACGCGTACCAAGCTTCTTACCACCCAAAAATGGGCTTGGACCCGTTCATGAACCGCGACCCACAAAAATAAGGAAGGGTTTCTTAAGACGTTCAACAGCCAAGGTTCGCACACTGAAAGGATCAGTATAATGCTTTAAAAGGATGGTAGAAAACAAACTACATCACTTTAATAAACCTTTGAAAGAGGAAAAAAAACTTGTCAAGAAATTTTTCTCAGAAAAAAATATTAAAAATAAATTAACCAAAAAACAAAAAATAATCAAACCGTTACTCGCCCCATCTCACGTTATATACAAACGGGGTAGAGCTAAGCTTGCTACCAAGCGGCTGAATGTGCAGAGAGATCCTCATGCATCTTTTTCGGTTGATATTTGTGAAATTTACCAGAAGTATAATCATAGTAATGATTATACTTATGGTTAATAGGATATGTTATAACCTTTTTCTTAGGACTGGGAATGACGTTTTCCGACAATTAGAACCTACATCAAACTTATCAGAAATATTTTTATCAATTTCATATGAGTTGGTAGTAAGCATGGTTCGTACATCACGAGTACATGATTTGACATGTACATAAATTTTATCATAAGGATTTTTTTCCTCAATCGAATTAAGTTTTTCTAAGAATTTAAAAACGCTTTCAAAAGCTCTAAATAAATCTTTGTCAATTGATCCCATCACGATAGTATTTCTCAAAAATATTAAGAGTAAATCTAGTGAGGTTCCATATCTTTGAGCGTTGACAATGTTTTCTCGAACGATATTTCTTAGAAGAACTTTTAATTTTTCCTTTAGACTGTTTCTCATCATCTAAGTTTTCCAAAGTCTTAGATGGAACGAGATTATCATAAGAGACCAGAGATTTAAAGTATAATAAGCTCTTAATAGTCTTTAAGGAATTCAAGCGTGCGTTACAGATGCCAAGAGCAAGTTTACCAAAGAAACTTCCCATATAGACAGACTTTAGGGATCAGTCAAACACAAACTTATTAGGTTTATAGTGTTTGCCTGCTCTGAAACCAATTGAAAAAGCGCGGGTCTAACAACCATACCCAATGTTTCACTTAGCAATCTGTATAGGCAACTCCAATATAATTCCAAGAGAATCAACTAGATAGTCAGACTCAATCAATTGAAATATATCCAAGAGTTTGTATCTCGATTTGTCAATTCAATCCACAACCAAACAAATAAGATTTTGCGAGCCCGATTGAATAAGAGAAATAACTTGGACGGTATCACAAACCAATACCCAAGTGCCAGTCAATTCAATCAACAACCCAAAGGTCGGACTCAAGAACTGACTGAACTTAATGCATAACCTGTGATATTTCTATTATATAACAAAATAATGCGGAAAAGAAATAACACAAACACCAGAAATTTTGTTAACGAGGAAACCGCAAATGCAGAAAACCCCCGGGACATAGTCCAGATTTGAACACCACACTCTATTAAGCCGCTACAGACACTAGCCTACTCCAAGTTAACTTCGGACTGGAATGTAGTTGTGCCCTAATAAATCTCACACTGATCAAGGTACAGTCGCGTTCCTTGGGCCTCTAGAACCACGCCGGATTATGCGCACTTGATTCCCTTAGATGATCTCACCCACAACTAAGAGTTGCTACGACCCAAAGTCGAAGAATTGATAAACCAATCTGTCTCACACAGAAAAGTATATAGAATAGATAAATCTGTCTCCTACAAATAATCTATGAGTTTTGTTCTGTCTTTTGATAAATCAAGGTGAAGAGGAACCAATTGATATATCGAAATTATATTCCCGAAGAACATCCTAGAAATATCAATTACCTCACAATAATATTAATCGTATGGTAGCGAAACAAGATATTGTAGAATCAAAAACGATGAGACGAAGATGTTTGTGACTACTTTTTATCATGCCTATCGGGGAATAAATCTCGAGCAAATCTTAGAAAAGATAGTACTCAATACGATAGAATAGGTCAAGATTAGAACACGTAACTACAAAGAAAATAGCTGGGTCTGGCTTGATAATCCCAATGAAGTCTTCAAGTCGTTAACCTATAAGGTTTCGTGAAAAACCTAAGGTTAAAGGAGAATCGACTCTAGTCGCAACTAGTATCACACAAGAGGTGTGGGAATAAGGTTTCACAGTTGGTAGAGTTCTCCTTTATATAGTCTTCAAATCAGGGTTTGCAATCAATTCTACCTTGGTTTCAAAGCATTCAATATTCACCATTAGATGAAAAACCTGATTAGACTCAAGCTAATATCTTTCAACCGTTAGATCGAACTTATCTTGTTACACAAAAATGAAACGTGACTTCATTTAGATATGAGTAACCGTACCTAAACGTGTGCACCTTGTTGGCTCAACAACAGTTAACCGAAGTTAGCCATATGATCACTTTCATATCAACCTTATTCATCTTAATCACAACTAGTTCAAATGACTTAAATGAAACTAGTTATAGAGGTGTTCAATTGTTTATATTCTCATAGAAGTATACAAGACACAATTGAAGCAAAATCGATTTTGATTCACTCGAATCAAGTTATGAAAATTATAGCCACGGTTTCCAAAAGATCGCATTCCTTATTCTGCAGATGTATTAGTTCATGAAAAAACCGATTCTTGAACTTAACCCACTCAAGTATGCAAACGGGTACGCATACTTAAGTAGCCGGACTTGGACTGTGTCCGACAGTATGCGAACGGGTACGCATACTATCACACATCCAAAACAACAGTTGAATTAGTACGCGTGCGGGTATGCATACAAAAGTTCCCAAACTTCAACTAAGTTTGCCAGCACGCGTACGAGTACGCATATCAAGGCTCCTGGACTTTACCTGACCTTCCCAGTACGCATACGGGTATGCATACTATACCGGTCTTGGATCAACATATATGCAAGTACGCATACTATGTCTATAATCCAATGATGGTTAAGTGTGCTAAACTCTATTTCAAACATTGAAACTTTCTTATCGGATGACAATAGTTGTTTTCACTAACTGTTGGCATCAAAGCGATTTTCAAGATATTGAAATAATCAATACAAAACATTCCGAGTCTACATCAAATGACTGTATCACACAAATCACGTAAGATGTTACGAGACGATTTTCATATAATCATCTTCTGAATTTCGTCAAGAATATAAGATGAACTTGGTAAAAGCGAAAGCTTACCAACACATATTTCGAAAAATATGTAAGCGAGTTAAACTCAGCTCGAAATATCAAATGTGTATAGACGAATACTATATAGTAATACGACTTTTGTATCAAGAAGGGAGATAGAGTATAAAAAGATTTTATGAGTGATAGATGAGTTTCAGTCTCCACATACCTTTTGTTGATGTAAGCTCTCCTTAATAGTTCTTCGTCTTCAATTGATGAACACCGTGAAGTCTAAAGTTCAACTACACAATCTATCCTAGTCCGAGACATTACTATAAGTAGACTAGAAATCAACACTTATAATTTTGATCACTAAACTTGACAAACAAGCTTGACATAGCAACGTTTGCGAGTTCGACCGAGCAGTGCTCTAACAAAACGCAAATGAGAGGCATACTTAAGATTTTTTTCCCCCCTTTAAAGGAACAAGTTAAGATTTTAACTATTTTGATCTTAACTTATATCTTAAAGTAGTTAAGATTTATTAATCATGGAGTTCGATTCCAATTTATAATGACTTAGAAAGTATATACAATACTATTTAAAATTTGGCATACATCCAGTCAGACTTATAACGTCGGCACCATACATGCGAACATTTTAAGCTCGCCTGATTATCAGGTGGACGTATTATGAACATCGGGCCAGACATTTTATCAATGCTCCATGTATCATGGAGATAATGCTCGCGCCTGGTGCTGTGAAGTTTATACTTGCGCCTGTTCTGGACGGAGTTTATACTTGCCCTTCACCATCAGACGATTATTATACTAACGCCCCATGCCAGATGGTTATTATACCAGCGTCTGCTACCAAGTTTTGGTTAGGATTTCAGATTTATGTAATATTCGTCCCAATTTTAAGGGTATTTTTGTCTTTTACAATAAGAGTAGTTTTGTAATTGCAACGAAAAAGGTATTTTGCAAATTTGGTTCATTTTAGGAACCAAACACGTCTCTTGCCAATTAAAAAGGAACAAATACTTTTGATTAGGTATACAAAAATAAATATTAGTTACTTTTTTGACACCTGTCGACCATGAATTAGTCTTAAAAGTTAAATATCCACATTTGTTCATTAAAAGTTCCCCATAATAGCACGTAGGTTTAGCTGGCCCGAATGTTAAAGACTTGTATGAATTCTTGCCACGTTTCACTGCCTAATAGGCTATTAGTTTTTAAGTTAAATCATTAAAGGGAAATCTTTAAATTGCCGTGAGTTTCGTTGACCAAAATTCTTAAATTCGTGAACTTAAGCTTACATCGACTCTCAGCTGTTTTGTTAGGGTTTGTTTTTTTTCTTTTGCTATACAAACGTGTTATACTCGGGGGAAAAAGGGAAGGAAAAAAATAAAATAAAAAATACCCAGCCGCGACTGTTTTTTCTGTTTCCCATTATTATTTTGTAGCCGTGAAAGATAAAAAGAAAATGAAACCTTAATCAGGAGAAGTAGTTAGAGATTTTTAGTTTATTTTCGAAGACGATTTCAACAGTGATAAAGCTATTTGCTGTATAGTTGATAGTTTTTTAATAAAGTAACCAACTTTTTGGGTCATAATTAAGAAACTGGCCGTTTTTTTGAATTGTTTTACAAACTGGCCGAGTCTGACTTTTTCCGTCCCGTTTTTTGAATAAAATGGGTAACATCAGTTAAATGCTTATGTGTCAGTTATCCTACTCAGTAAAAGACAGTTAGACCCTCACATGGATTGACTAGGTCGAGTTAATAACATGAGTCGTTTTCGAGCCAACTCAGTGACTCGGACCAAGTGAAGAACATCATTATGTAGGCATTTCTACATACATGTTGAGTGTGTAAAACAACCATGGGATTTGTAAATTTTTCCACATCTTCCTTCCCTTCTCCATACTCAGCAACACCAGAGTACCTGCAACATCACCTCTTGAACAACAGCTGCAACAAATCCTCACCTCTAATATCTTCATAAAGTATAAACCATAGCTACCAGACCCCATGTTGACTTCAAATGCTCATATGTAGCTGAATCCACAAAACTGCATCTGTAACTTAACCACCATCTCCATTTCTATAACTCTTGCCAACCCAGAAACCACCTACAACTCCAGCTGCAACTCCACTAGAACAACAACAGCGCAACTTCTCTGTAAAATCAATGCCTTCAACACATGCACATACATAAATGAGCCTCTTCATCTATTCCTTGTTTAATTTAGCAGACCCCATCTCTTCCCTGTTACAAGTGAACAATTGAAATCAAATCCCTTTGAAATCAACATAACTAAACTCTAATCAATTCTTATGTGCATGAAAATCAAATCTCTGCAACAATAATTGAAATCAAATACCCAATTAAAAGCTTACCATACCAGCAACAAAACTCATCCAAAATCCAACCAAATTGTTACTGATTCAAACCCAAATGATTTTCTTATCAACCACTGTTAATCATGATGGCAGCAGTACCCATTTAATTGATAAAATTAAAAATCCTAATTAACGCAATCCCCTAATTTCTGAAGAACCCTAATTAAGGAATCCCCAATGCAACATCCAGAACCCTAACTGTTGAAATTAGATCCAAACGAACATGCATATGATGAATTAACACAAACCCATTGTCTCAAACTGAATCAATTCAATTAAAGTATTATCAAAAAATACAACTAACTGAATTAACAAGGATTACGAACAGTTGAGAGAAAGAGAGAGACTAAGAACAATTGAGAGAAAGGGAGAGACTAAGAACAGTTGAGACAAAGAAAATCTTCTGGTGGTTCATCCCATTTGTTGCAAACTCTAACTAAAATCAGAAGATGAAGGTCGCTGCTTCTCCGTTCCTGGCTTTAGAATTTTTTTTTCAAAATAGACTCTCGACAATGTAAAAACCAAAGAGAAGATACAAGGGTTAGATGAAGGATATGGTGGTCATTTTAAGTATAGAAATTGACTAAGTCAACTTGTTGGACCATCTTGGTGGGACCGTATGAAATAAATAACGGAAAGGCCAGTTTATAAAACATTTTGAGAAAACGGCCGGTTTATTAATTAGGGGTGTTGAAGTTGGTTACTTTATTAATTTGCCCTTGTTTTTTTTCTTTTGCTATACAAACGTGTTATACTCGGGGGAAAAAGGGAAGGAAAAAAATAAAATAAAAAATACCCAGCCGCGACTGTTTTTTCTGTTTCCCATTATTATTTTGTAGCCGTGAAAGATAAAAAGAAAATGAAACCTTAATCAGGAGAAGTAGTTAGAGATTTTTAGTTTATTTTCGAAGACGATTTCAACAGTGATAAAGCTATTTGCTGTATAGTTGATAGTTTTTGGATTTGAGATTTGAGGTAGGCGCGCAACACTAACTAAATCTTGTTTTTATTTGAGTTAAAATTGTTTAAATTCATATTTATTGGTTTTAATTGTTATGGTTATGTGATTGATGGTATTGTATTTATTGATTTCATGATGATGTTGAAGTTGTGTGATGTATGTATATGTTTGATAAATTTCGGCTCTTGGGATTTGATGGTTGCTTCCAAAAGATTTTCCTTTGTGACGGGGTACGAGATATCCTTGGGAGTTGAAGGTTGCCTCCCTAAAAACTAAATGGGGGTCATTAGGAGTTGATAGTTGCCTCCTATTTGATTGCTAAACCCATTGGCACCCTGGGGCGAGCGGATTGACTGAATTTATTGTTATTTATGGATGTGGTGTTTCCATGTGGTTGCGATGTTGTTAATCATGCTAGATGTTTTTAAAAGGAATTGAAAAATGTTGCACAAAATGTTTTGTTACTTCTTTTCCTACTGGGTGTCACAACTCACGTCGTTTCATGATAAAAAATTCCAGATTTTATGGCACCACAAGGAGCTAATGGCGGAAAAGCATAGAGATCGGTTTTGGTGCTTTAATTAATAGTTGGCATAGATTTATGGTCGAAAAATTGTAATAAAATATCATCAAACTCCTTTAGATGATTTATTGAGTATTTTATTGATTAGTAATACTTTGGAGATTATTGGATTAATGTATGACCAATGAAACAATGCTTTGTTAAGGAAAATTCTGTTTGATTAGACAATAAAAATTTCTGAGTCATGTTGGTTTGAATGTTAATGATAATTATTTTACAATATATTTTAGTTTCATTCTGTTTTTAATCTATGTAAAACTCCTTTAGAATGTATTGATAAAATTTTCGGAATTTTCTGAGTTCCACAAGTATCTTTAAAACAATTCTTTATCACTGTATTAAATAAAGAAATTTTCTGACAGATTCAACTATATTGAAGTTTTCATGTTTAAAAGTAATTCTATGAGATGTTTTAGGATTTGGCGTCTCTGTAAACTTTAAAATCTTTCTTTTTAATTTTTAAAATGGTAAACCAAAGATGATTTTGAATTATGAGTGATTTTATATGATTTTTACAAGATGGACTATCTCTGTTTTTCTTTTTTGTAGTACTGGTCAACTACACGTTTGACTGTGGTCAAAATGACTTTAAATTAAACTAAAAATTATAGAAAACTTATGACTGGAACTGTACTCAGTTAGGATTCATAATATATAATCATAATAATTTTTGGATTTAATTTGTGGTCAGTAAAATTCTTGGAGTGATTTGGTGTATGTTTGTGTTTTATGGTTCTTCCTTAAAAATGTGACTCTTTTGGATTGAATCCGGAATGTTTAATTGTGAAATTAATTTTTCTGGTAAACTATAATTCTTTGCGGTTCATATGAATTAAAAGTCACGTCAAAGTAACGGTTAGATGTTCCTAAAAGAATTTTTATATATCTGTTGCGAAAGAATTTCAAAATTGAACATAAATTAATTAAGCCCAAATAAATTATTTAATGGGAATGGGTTTAGTAGCCGGGATTCGGATATGGTATCGAAGTAGCACTTAGAGTTTTCGGGCATGGGATCCGGGCAGGATCTGGTCCCGAAAACCGGAGTGTTACAAAATATGCTCCTGAATCCTAGAAAACCCCACCATATATGGTTATATTCCATTCCTTTGTGATTAGTTTGTGACCATATTGGGCTATACTCTCATTTTTTGCTCGTCCATTGTGGACGCTATAGCCTAACCTAAACCCAAAAACCTTCTTCTTCTCGATGTTTATTTATTACTTATTTTTCTTCTTCTTCTTTTTCAATCTACACCACCATCGTCCGCCAGCACCACCACCTTTCAACTGGGGAAAATTAAAGATTGATACAGTTCCTTTAGGTTTTGCAAACGATATATATTATAATTTTTAGGTTCTTAAGAATTTTTTTATTTTTAAATTTTTTTCTTTGTCTTCTAATTGTATTGATGAATCTATGTGTTGAGTTTCTTTGAGGAAATGAAATTGATATGGGTATCTGCTTATTATGTTGTAGGTATTTTGAAGGTTCAATTGAGATGAGTTTATGTGGGTTATTTTCAAAGCATAAAGAGATTTGGGGAATGTTTCATATTGAAACTTCAGTTGACGAGTTGCTGCCATAACTCAGTGAAGATAAGTAATCGACAAATTGATGTATATATGTTAGTTTTAGTTAGAATTGAGTGTGATTCGAGTTCCAATAGGTTTATGACAGAAATCAGGTTGAAAATCGAAACAAGCTGAGACGACTCATATCAGTTTCAAACCGAAACGGCTATTTGTCAGCTCGGTTATGGTTTACTAACTGGAAACCGACTAGTGGTCGCTTCGCTGGCTGGTTCCATTCAAAAACTGAACTAACCGACCGGTTGATGTGTAACCCTACATATTTTTGGCCATGACTGCGGGTGGAGTCATTGTCTAAAATTTGGGTCACACGGTATTTTTTGTAGTCCGTAAAGCAGATTGAGGCTTACTACATAAGATTTTGGGTCGCAACCAAAAAAATCGCTAGATAAGGCTGGTTCCTATGCATATGGTAAAATCAAGGATTTTCCATTCTTGCACCTACTATCGGTATGGAAAAATTGCAAACTTAGCCCTTTGAGGTAGATTTTTTACCGAGCGATATAGTCGGTAGAAACTTAACCTCGCGCTCAGGTCCATATTGCCAGCGATAAGCCTTGGTCGCTCGATGTAATCTACAACCCTCGGTGATCAATCATCTAACGGTCCAAAATTCATCCATGTAAATACTGAATTTCATTTTCATTTTAACTCACACCTCTTCCATACTTCTCAAAATTTCATTTTCAATTATTGCATTAATACCTCTCAGAACTTTTCTAATTTTTCCGTAATATGGTTTTAACATGGTTGAGTTCATAACATGCTGACGAAAATATAAGATATTTTAACTGGGAGATCGTGGATAAGGAGCTTCAAATAAATATGGTTGTTAAATTTATAATAGCTGAAGATGAATACATTTGCAGGAATTATGTTATTTTTACAGGAGATTCTATAGATGGTGCACAACAACAAGGCAAGACAATATGGAAAAACATATTTCAGAAATTTCAAGAAGAAACGATAAACCTCAATAATCATGACGCAATTGAATTGTATGGTCGTTTCATTCAAATAAATCATAAAGTACCTCGTATGTTCGTGTGGTAGTGCAAGCCAATCGAAGCTGAAAGAATTGGGAGACCAATATTTGTGTTATCATGCATACTTTGGGACATAGTAGATTCTAGAATCAAGATGTAAATTTTGGGCCACAACTTTATATAGGTCATACTGGTAGATTATTAGTTGAGATGCATATTTTGGATCACCAATAATGCGGAAGATTTTGAATCAGAGAGGACAACTATTTCTTTACAAAAATAACCTTTGGTCCGCTTGACATATTTGGGGTCATGATTAGTAGATCTAAGATTATGGTGCAAATTTTAGGTTACGATGGTTATCAAGCAGAATTGAGTCATTATACGAATTTAGGTGACGAGCCAGGTATGGGCCACATGATAGTTTTTGGGTTACAAGAAACTTTATAGGTTAAGAACAAGATTTTGAGTCAATGAGTACATTCAGCAATTCCTCTTCTTCTTTTTTTGTTGCCAACGAGGTAGATCTCGGGTTTCTCAATTATGTATTTTAATACAATTTTTGGGTAACTAACTAAATATATATATGGATACGAAATAGATTTTGGTTACGATTTAAATTACGTAAGTATTGGTCACAAAGCAAATATAGACCATAAAAGGCATATTTGGGTCACGAGACAGGTGTTGGATCATTTCAAAAAAAAATTGTTTTTTTTTATCATGTTTATTAATTTAGGGTTACATACATGATTTTGGAAGCACTAGACAAACTTAAGATGACGAGGCAACTTTTGGGTGACAAAATATGTTTTGGGTCATGTTGAAGATTTTGATTCACGTGTCATTTTTGGGGTTATGTAGCAGACTGAGGATCACTGTAAAAAAAAATTATTGAAAAGCTCTGACCACTCATGTTACATAATAATTTAGAGGTTAAATTCTTTTATTGAGCTCCTAACTAGCATTACAAGAATAAATGAAAAGAAACTTTCCAGTTGCCAGAGATACTCTATCTGGCATTGCAAGAATAAACCAAAACAAACTTGTTCCACATTGGTTGTACAATAAAAACTAGATATTATACAACAAGGTAATTAATAACACCGGTACAGTAATATTTTGGTCAAAAAATTTAAACAGTAGGCGTTACTAAATTTCTTTAAAAGAAATCGAAAACTATTTATATTTGACTAAATTAAAAAATAAAATCGATCATGGTGCTACCACTGCCATTTTATAGTTAGTGGTTTTGGGATGAACGAAGTGTTGGAGCATGTTCTAGACAGTCTTGGTCCAAGGAAGTCTTTCATTGCTCGGTTAAATCCACAAACATTAGTATATAAAATATGGAATTCAAAAATTGGATACCAGAACTATATTATTAACTTGTATTACTAGAGTTAACTTATGATTAGGTTAGAATTGAGTCCTAGAGGTATAGGATTGAATATCCCTTGATACTGAAGAACATACGAAGATATTTTCTTTCATCAAGGTTAGTAATTGAAGAACGATTTCCTTCCTATGATTATTTCCCTCTCTATCTATATTTAAGTCTTCAAATCATAAGTCTTGACTTTAATACGAAGTACTCGGATATTTATAATTGGTCAAAGTGTCAAAGTAATAAGAAGTGGAATTGAGCTTTGTAATTTTTTTTTCTGTTTCATTAACAGGTTCTTTAGGTTTCGAGAACTGAAGTTCAAAATAATATGCAAACATTTTTCACATGTGATATGCAGGTTTAGCAAACCAGTTCTTTGTTTTCGAAATCAGAAGGTCAAATAACAAATGATTGCCTTTTTTTATATATACATTGAGGTTTCCAAAACTAACACTGAATGTTTAAAAATAGAAGCATACAAATATTTTAGTTTTTCTTGTTGTGCTTTCAAAAACTAAAGGTTAAGAGTTTTTTTTCTTTTCTACCTATTGAGGTTTCAGAAACGATATTGTATTGGTTTCGGAAACTGAAGCCAAAACTGTTTTATGTGACAGTTCTAGTTTAATAAACACACGTGACTCAGTGTTATTTAAGGCATGTTTCGACTATTTCCTTCTACAATCGAAGCAAATGTTTTTGCATGTTTTTTTAAATCAAGCTTGGATATTTTAGAGATGTTAGAAAAGGATTACACTTCCACCTAAGGTACGTTTCATCTTATTAATGCATGTATGTAACTTAGAAAGTTAGTGACTACTAATGAGAATTATTTATTAAAATCGTCAAATTAACCTGTAAAATATTAACTTATAAGAATGAATGTTGTTGATATACTCAGGAGAAGCATTTATATATGGACCGACCATAGTTGACTCATGCAATAATTACTACCCTTATTTGGTGAAAAAAAATATTACATACAAATAACTAAATATTATGTAGTGAATATCTCAAACATTGATAAAGCTTAGGTTCTGCAAAAAATTATTCATAATGAGTAAGGAAACAATATTTAAATATCAATGTTTTATTTCCAGAAATTACTTAGTTTAAACTCTAATTAGCAAAGGTTTCTTGAAATCTAAGCAATATGCTTTGATTTAAAAATATATATATATATTAGTAGGAGATACTCTACAACTCTGTCATTTATCTCTTACTCATCTTGTTTAGTGGTTCTATAGAAGGTCTGACTTTACCGCTTTCAATCTTCGGGTACAAGAAAGTGACTTTAAAAGACTTCTATGGGATCAAGAACCACAATGAGTATCTCTAGCAAAGAAGCTTGTATCCAGGAAATCAACTTAGGTTGATCATAATCCTAGACGATAAAAACGGTCAAAACGTGACTGGTTTAGTTTATTCTAAGGTCACTTTATTTTATATACGTCGACTCAAGAATGGTTTAAAAAGTTGGTCGGGTATCTCTATTAGAAACCCGAGGAAAATCTAGTATCTAAAAATTCAAGGAGCTCATATATTGAACATAGAATGTTATCTTTAATAATCACGCTTTTCGTAAGGGTTATTTGGTTTTTGGTACTCAGGTTTTGACTTAAAACTATGTTTGGTCTAACATTTGTCCAGCCTTTGCATTTGGTACTTGGAGAAATGTTGACTGTGTTTTCTCCGTTGAGTGATGATGCGTATAAGTAGTTGACTTAATTAATTTTTTGTGCCCCTCGAATTAGAAACCATTTTCTTATTCCACCCCCAACTCACTCTCACCTAATTTTTTTTTTCAGATTCCAGGTTTTCTAAAATTAAATTCATAATTGAATTACTTAGACACAGAGAAGGTTATATATTTCAATGAGATAGGGAGAGGTGAAGAACTTTACATCAGCGCCTCCATCAAAATCTTCTCAAATTCCATTCCCTTCCATCGATTCATCAACCATTGGTGATAGAATAAAAGTTGGGTTGAAAATTTGGGTATTACGGGCTTGTTATATATTCATGATGTTTACTAATTAAAATAACTTCGAATACTACTTGAATCATTTACTGTTAGAGCATAGCTCGGTTGAACCCACCAAGCGTTGGTATGTCAAGTTTGGTTGTCATATTTTAGTATCAAAACTCATCTAGAGTCGCTTGATTAAATATTAGAGTCAACTTCGTTTAGGATAGACTAGAAAGTCTAGGAATATTGATACATACAAGTATTACTATGAATACCCGAAGAATGAGAAGAAGTAACAACTAAAACGACGACATCATCCTTCCACTTGAGGTTAGTAATATTAACTTGACCTTGTTTCCATTCCTAACGTATCTTTCAAGTCGTGCTATATTGAAAACATAACATGCGAAGCTGTATATATTGTATATAATACCCTAGTGGTGAGACTTGGTCATAATAGTATGATCAAAGTATCAAGGAAAAACATATTACGAAGTATAAACGCTTATCTTTTGGAACTTCGTAAATATAACATCGACATTGTATATATTTATTTGATTATGTGTGCATTATATAGTTATTATTTCATCCTAGAAAACTATGTATATTTACATTAGTTTAAGGAAGTAGACGTATGAACTTGTTTTCATAATCGAAAGGGAAATCATGATTGGTCTTGTTATTAATTGAATATATTTTGGATGACCAATGGAAGATGACTTTGGTAGAACCTATCTTAACTTTGTTGAGACTTGAGGTATAACCGGCCATAACCTATATCATATAGCTAGTTGCAATCGGTCATGAGCTACATCGAAAATCAAGGTAGAACCGATCACAAGTTATATTGGAATGCAAGTTGTAACCATCACAAGTTACTTTGGGAACCAAGGTATAACCGGTCACAAGATGAATTGGGAAGTTAGTTGTAATCGATCACAATATACCTTTGGGAAGCAAGGTGTAACCGATTACAAGCTAACTCGAGAAGCAAGATGTAACAGATTACATCCTGTATTGGGAATCATGTTATAACTGGTCACAACATACTTTGGAGTGATGGTTTAATCGGTTCCATGTACAATATCAAGGGTTCACATATTTCTTCATGGTGTGTGTGAATTAGGGTTTGGGTTTGTCAAGATGATAAGCTTCCAGATGTCGACATATTTGAACATGTACATAACTCTTATCATTTATTATTCAAAGATAATCCTTGATACTCAAGGTGATCCCTGGTCCGAAAAAGTGCAAAGCATTTAAATATAATTTTCATCATATATCTTTTAATTATCAGCAATTAAAGCATATCCTCTGGAAAATATTATTAGTTAATGTGCTAGACTAATAATAGAAGTTTTATATGAGAGTTTTCGAAAATATTGGTTAATATTAATCGGAAATAGGAAAACCGAATTTATGTACTTTAATGCATATCTTGGGAATATTTTCGTTTTTGGAATTTCCTTGTTGTCCAAACAACCTTGGTCTATAAATACTTGAGTTTGCATTTCTTACAAACTATCCTAAGATCCAGGCAACCTTAATTTCTTCTGGTTTTTGGGGGAACCATCTATTCTAAGAGAAAAGTATCCTAATTAGGCGAAATCTCTTACGACCGCCCGTTTAAAGACTTCTGTGGGATCAAGAAGCTCTACGAGTACTTTTGGTGGGAAAGTATATAATTGTAGTCTTATTAGTTTTCGATTATTGATTTGATTGACTAATGGTTTATTGTAACTTTGATTGCACCTAGTCTGTTTATTCTTGATGTTAGAGCATTGCTCGGTCGAACTCACATGCATTGATATCTCAAGCATGTTTATCAATGTTAGTGATTAAAACTATAAATCTTGATTTCTAGTCTTTTTTAGATGTCTCGGACTAGGACATAGATTGTGTAGTTGAGCATTATACTTCACAGCGTTCATCATTTGAAGACGAAGAACTACTAAGGGGAGCTTGTGGAGCTTCATCGACAAAAGGTATGTGGAGACTGAAACTCATCTATCACTTGGAAAGTATATTTATACTATATCTCCTATATTGGGACATAAGTCGTGTTATGATATAGTTTTCTACTATACACATTTGAGATTTCGAGCTGAGTTTAACTCTCAAAAGGCGAGGGTACCCAAATATACCTCAAGCTAAAACTTTTCCTACCTATAAGTCCTTTCTCCGAAAGTAAATGCCTATAGACTGAGTCGATACAATACAACTAATCGGTTCACACTTCGTGTGATCGTCTATGGATACGAGATCGAGGCAATACAACAACGAAGTATGTTTACTTGATATAAAGGTTCGGACTTAACCAAACACAATGGATTGCTTATCAAGTAAATAGGAATTAATGTTTGTGTAATTTACTTTAATTATAATAAAACAATTATAATGCGGAAAATAAAATTAAATGACACATCAAGATTTTGTTAACGAGGAAATCGCAAATGCAGAAAAACCTCGGGACCTAGTCCAGAATTGAATACTCTCAGGATTAAGCCGCTACACAAAATTACACCGAACTTCGTATAGTTGAGACCAAGTACCTAACTCTATAGTATACCTAGTTCCGTCTGTATTCCTACGCCTCCGAATTGTGAATAAGTCACGTACTTGTAAAAATCCCTTTGGTTCGTATTACAAACAGTAAAGAACAAGAAATCTATTTGGTATCAACTCTATTCAACCAAGTGATATGAGTCAGACAAAGGCTCTTCCGTTTATCTCAACATAAACTCCTTCGTCGGGTCTAGATCTATCTTATGTTCAATCACCCAAAGGTAATTGGTTAAGATTAAGCCAACAACACCTTTAATCCGAAGAATCGTGTTGATGCCGATCTACTCAATTAATCAATCCAATCTACTACAAGGATAAGACGATTATTAATTGGATCCTCTTTTCCCAAACAAGTATTGTGCACACCAAAGATTATAAAACCCAAGTCAGATCTTCAATATCTTATTTGTCTTCAAATCTTCTTAAATCTTCAATAAACACCTGCACACAATCACTTGAATCTCTTGTGATCAATCATGCACAAAACGGAGTCTGTTAATAATGGATTATCACAAGATCGTCTTTAGAAATAACAACAGTCTAAAGATCCCCGTCGAAACTCTGAACTAGTTTGAGTGAATCTTATATCAGAAGAGAAGATTCTCAAGAATAAACAAACTAGGTGCAATCAGATTTCAACCACCGTTAGTCAATCATATCAATCGAAAACAAAGATAAACCGCAATTATCTAGTTTCCCACCAACGGGTCGTGCTAGAGCTTCTCAATCCCAAAGAATACTTTAAAACGAGCAGCCGTAAGAGATTTCACCTAATTAGATTACTCTCCTCTCCGATAGGCGGCTACACCAGTAACAAAGACAAAAGAGGAAGTCTGTTGTTACGAAGAATTAGTTTGCTAGAAAGGAAAACTTCGTGTATTTATAGACAAGGAAGTTTGGACACCAAGGAATTTCCAAAACCGAAAATATTCTCAAGATAGTCATAAATGCACATATTCGGTTTTCATAATTCCTGGAAATGCTCTGTCCAAAAATACAATCGAAATCTCTCGGAAAATCTAATTAGTAAATGCAGATTACTAATTCCATAATTTCCCTACAAAGTTAAATTAATAACCTTAATTAAAAGATTCTTAACTTACTTATGTTTCGATCCTAGGATTCTCTTCCCTTAGCCTTAAAGGAATATCTTTGAACAATTATAGAAATAAACATTCACAGCACGTGTTCAAAGTTTGTCGACATCTTTACTTTGTAAGTTCTCTTTCACACTTACAACCTTGAAACCGATTTGCCACACTTCCAAACAAGTTTAGAATTGGTTCATCTGACCTTCAAGAACTATGTGATTGATCAAACCAACATTCAATCACAATCATGGGTTTACGGTTCTACCAAAACAAGTTTCGGTTCTACCTCCATGTGAGTACTACGCATAGTCACACTAGCTTCCCAAAGATTCGGTTGACTAGGTACTAGGATCGGTTCCCCACATATATATGGTATTAAACTCATATGTGTTGTACATGTCCATAGGATCGGTTCCCCTTTCTGTTATAAACCTTGTTGCACCCCATACAAGGATCGGTTCCCTATTGCACTGCACCCCTTAGGTTCGGTTCCCTTTACCTCACTAGGATCGGTTCTCTACCCCCAACAAGGATCGGTTCCCTTTCCCCAGCAAGGATCAGTTCCATTTCCCCAAGGCACATACAATCCGATCACACCAGGTGATTACTTAAGATTGGTTTTACTAATAAAAGTTATACCAATACAAAAGTCAGGACTTTGTGAATAGTTCTACCAAGAACACAACAAGTTGTGAGCGGTTATACTCTATCACACATACTGGTTGTTCATAAGATATGCAATGAATAACAAAATCAATAACTCCCGCAATTTACTTTTCGGTCTACAAACAAGTTTATGAACTTACTTCCTTAGAACACATGTAAACATTGTTCCTTAGGATGAAATCCTCACCTTATACCCATACATAATCACAATAGTATTCAAATGATTATGGCGATGTCTTATCTACAAAGTTTAATGGTTAGGAAATAAACCTCGTATGTATTCCTTAATAATATGTCTATCTAGAGTTCAAACATGCTTCGCAGTTATGTTTTCAATATGCACGACTTGAAAGATACGTTAAGGAATGAAACAATTCAAGTCAAATATCACTAACCTCAAGTGGAAGGACGATTGCTGTCGTTGTAGCTCCTTGCTTCTTCGCATCTTCAAGACTTCGCAATACTTGTAATGTAACATATCCTAATACTTTCAAGCTAATCTATACGAAGTTTAACTCTAGTACATAATCAAGCGACTCTTAATATGAGTTTTGATTCACTAAAATATGAAAACCAAAATTGACATACCAACGCTTGGTGGGTTCAACCGAGCAATGCTCTAACAAACTCGCTTATATATTTCTCGGAATATATGTTGGCAAGCTTTCGCTTCGGCAAAGTTCATCTTACACTCGTCACGAAATTCCGAATAAGATCATATGAAAATTGCCGAGTAACATCTTACATGGTTTGTGTGATATAATCATTTGGTGTGGTCTTGGAATGTTTCATTATGATAATTTCAATAACTTGAAAATCGCTTTGATGAAAAATAGTTTGTGAATAACAACTATATAACATCCTCTAAGAAAGTTTCAGTGATTGAAATAAAGAGTTTAGAATCAAGTAACCATGTTTGGATATAAATATAGTATGTTAATCACATTAGTGTGCAAGTCCAGAACCGGGAGCCTGAAATATGCGTACCTGTATGCTACTAGCGGTTGCTGATGTATGGGCATGTATGCGTACCCGTACGCGTACTGGTGGAGAGTTCACTTCCGTGAATTTTTGCTGGAGTTTGAAAGTGTAAGTAGTATACGCACCCGTACGCGTACTGAAGTTACTCAAACTCGGTCCGGCTACTTAAGTATGCGTACCCGTTTGCATACTTGAGTAGGTTACTTTCTAAAATTGGTTGTGTACATGAACATAAACATTTATATTATAAGGAATGCAATTT